>NC_071355.1:101283448-101883448 GCF_943734655.1 Sabethes cyaneus
GCTATTCAAATATAGGCCAATAAGCATTTCAGTCGCTTTAAGTGCTACTTAAATGCTATTTTGGCAAAATATACAGCTACTTTACTGATAACCTTCTTATAATGCTGACAATGCTAATTTCCAGCTAATTACCGACACGAAGAATTTGAATACAATTTTGGATGCCAATTTACAACACCTTTGCAGTCAAAAAGCTAATATACAAATACGTGCAGTATAAAATGCCAGATACGCTGATTTGCTGCCTATATTAATGCTTATTAGTTACTAGGGATGAGTAGTTTAATATACAAATTTGCAATTTTTCCTCATAGTAAAGTAGAAAACAACTCCCCTGTCCCCTCATTGCATAGCCAGAAAGCGGATAATAATATTCGCCATGATTGTACAACATTTCGCCGAATATCATTTTGCAGAAAACCTTAAGCGGAATGTACCATTTCACGGAAAACTTTTTTGTGGAAAGTACCATTTTGCGATCCTCTCCCTACTCGCTGTCGCACAGTGGGACCATTCTGGAAAAAGGCGGTCAAAAGTTTTGTCTCGCTTTTCCTGACGTTTTCGAGCTTAGGTGTCTTAGGAGAATTAATTGACGTCATTAACAATTTTTTGAAAACATTTTCGTTTGACAATATTCTGTTCAGAAATCAGATTATTTCAATAATTACATAAAATCATGATTCATTACTGTTAACATACCTTGAACATTTACGTGCACGCTTTATGTCTTTGATACGGTACTCTTGCGGTTCTTCCGAAAGACGACCGACTGGTAGAACAGCTGCATCTATTATTTTTTCTATTACCGTGAATTAACGACAATATCGACAAACGAAGATGTTTTCAGAAGATTGTTAATGACGTCGGATCCATTGATTTCAACTTTAAGAAGACCAACAGTAAAAAAAATCAATGCGGTTGTTACCAGCAGCATACAAACTTTTACAAAAATCCCAGAACGAAAATAATTCTGCAACAGATAACGAAACAGACGTGGACGAGGTCCTGTGAAATTATTATGAACATGTACGAACAAAAAAACCCTGATAACTTACTAAAACCAGCATATATGTATGTAATTCATCATTGAAATAACCAAAATGCCCGGCCAGACCCGGCCAAAATTTTTTGGCACACTTATACTACATTCTATGGCGGTTCAAGCGATGCTAACTTTAGCTGCCAGTAGCTGCCTATTTACGGAAAAAATTAGTTGTAAAACCGTTAAAACTTATGCTTCAAATCCATTTTTAAAGCAAATAAAGCAATATATGATATATATACCTTCTAGAAAGTTACGTATTTTGATAGTATCCAAAAGTTTGTAGAACATGTCGAACCTGTTAGATGAGGTTTTGTGTACAAGAAGTTTAAAAAACTGATTTTAAGGGGGTCACGACAGAAAGTCAATTATATTTCGCAAACCATATGATGCAGATACATAGTATCTTCGGCAAAGTTTAATGAAATTCAAAATTCACTTTGCCGAACCCCGAACACATGACCATGCCATCTAGTTTCTATAAAAAATTAATTTTTTCAAATTTGTTATCCCCTTAATATATAATTATATGAAAATGTCATTAGATGCAGAATACTTTTTTATGAAACTTCTCCTAAGACACCTAAGCTCGAAAACGTCAGGAAAAGCGAGAAAAGACTTTTGACCGCCTTTTTCCAGAATGGTCCCACTGTGTGTCGCTCATTCCAGGAAACCCAGGAAGACCTAGGAAAACAATTAAACCTAGACAGTAGTGATTTTTGCGGGGAGTTGCCTCCCCCCAGTGGGCGGCACCTCCGACGGCGGGTCGCCGGCAACATTCGTGGCCGTCTTGTCCTGAATGATCTAGAGTTACTATAGATAGTTTTTGTGGTCTTGTTAATGACTAATGTTTTATGGAAGAGTCTCGATTTTCTCAAGTTCGATTAGTTTTTGAGTTTCTGTTTTATTTGTATGAGAGTCCATATCCCCCTACCACAGGGGTGAGAGGTCTCTAACTATCATAAAATAAATTCAAGACTCCAAAATCTCCCACATGCCAAATTTGGTTCCATTTGCTTGATTACTTCTCGAGTTATGAGGAAACTTGTTTTTCATTTGTACAGGAGCCCCCCCGCTTAAAGGGGAGAGGAGTCATAATTCCCCTTCTAAAGAGGGGAGGGGTCTCAATTTACCATAGAATAAATTCTTGACACCAAAAACACTCACATGCCAAATTTTGTTCTATTTACTTGATTAGTTCTCGAGTTATGCAGAAATTTGTGTTTCATTTGTATGGGAGCCCCCTCCTAGTGGTGGGAGGGGTCTCTAATCATCACTAAAACCTTTCCTGGCCCCAAAAACCTCTACATGCAAATTTTCACGGCGATTGGTTCAGTAGTTTTTGATTCTATAAGGAACATCCCGACAGACAGACAGACAGACAGACAGAAATCCATTTTTATATAGAAGATAATATAAAGTGTGTTAATTAAAATTCTAAATGTAAACGATAATTATCAATTTTAGTACATTCAAATGAAAGGTATGTTAGTCAGTGATATTCCCGCGCTTTACCAATAAAACAAGCTAATTTTCTGTGTAGGTTAGAGTCATCGCACAGAAAACAATCATCAAGAATAGGCAGACGCCAAAATTCTATTGTTTGTAACCACAAAAGATTATATGATTTCGGAAAATTTGTCATCGAACGATCTCAGTTTAAGACTAATTGTAAGTAATACCTTAAAACTTTGTTACTCCATATTTGTTCAATAAAATTGATTTCAGTTCGAGTCTCGTCGAACAAACGGACTACGAAAAGTTTTAACACAGCTCATGTGTGTTGCTACAGCTCTGGTAAGTGGTATGTCCATCTCCGAACGTATGTACCGTTGAGCTCCTTCAGCATAGAGATTGCTGACGTTTACCGCACGCACACTTCGCGCGTATACGTCTACGCGATTTGTATTCATCGCGAATTTTTATTTTTCCATAGCGAAATCGTTTCCCAATGCACACAAACCGTCAATACAGTCACACACTAGCAACCCTTATACATCTGAGCCTTAAGGAGAAACCAAAAGTGGCTCATATGTTCGTTGAAAACATAACGTTTATTTGAATGTTGCATTAGTATTAGTAATATATGTCAAATAGCAGAGCTTGCAAATGTAAACACAGCTGATCCGCAGCCAACCGCACCGACTCCAAATTCCCGAAATATGGTTTGTTTTCTTTATCCAGACATTCCGATTCATTAAAGATTTCCAGCAGCAACTGAATAATGCATAGGGTCAATAGGATAGTTAATTAATCCGTTTGCATTGAAGGCCAGTTCCGTGTGTTTACTTTACTCTAAGCTTTTCTATGCGTCAAAAGCTGAAAGCTCTTTAAAAGCTTATTGATGTGGCGAAACTTTGAGACCGTGGTGCAGTTTTTTCGGAAATCGCTAGTGCAAAGAAATATGTGCGCAACCAAATATCTATTAACTAATTCCAGATTGTACGTTTTATGAACACGTAATGATCTATATGATCAGTTAAATTTATTTTCCATTAACAATTATGTTTTGCTGAGCGTTTGTTGATATATAGCGGATCGATAAATGAAATGACAAGTTTTAGGAAATTAGAACAGCACTGGAAGCACTGATTACGTGGCGAAAGCGTGCTCTGCCCATACAGATGCATTTTTAAGGCACCAAACAATACATGCATCAAACGGTAGCCATCCAGCCATCTTTGAGCCATTTTCGGTTTCCCCTTAAGGCCGAAGCAGCGCAAGTATCAAACAGTGTTGCTGCGATCGAGAAAGATAGCATTTTAAAAATCTTAAATATTTCTTAAATAACGCTACGGCATAGTTTTTCGAATACATCATTGTGTGTACCTGATATGTCATGTCACTACAGTTGGGTATTCAAAACCATCTAATAAAAGCGCACTCTCATTGAAAATTTTACATCGTCTTTTTTCTCTCTCTAGTGCGCTAACTCGGCCTTAAGTCTATGTGAAATATACTCTAAGGCTCAATAATAATAAATAGACAGGTTAGGAGGAAAGGCATGTTTGATTATGTTAGTAAAGAAAGCAGATTCAATGAACTATGTGATCAGGGCAACTATTTCATGTGGTCAAAAAACAATAACAACAAAACAAACTTTGAGACGTAGCTCCCAAGCGCTTCGATTACTTTTACTGTACGCTACAGGCGTGGTACTAATACGCTTATATCATCTGCCTAACCTGTGCTTGATTATCATTGTCCAAAGCTTGCTGGTACTTTGTAGTGTGTGATTTTTTGAAGCTTTGCTCCTCTTTTGCCAATGTCATGAATAAAATCTAAATAGAACCAACATAAGGGCGTATGTCGCGAATGTAATCAAACTGAAATATCATTACCATTAGAAAAACGGTAGAAAATGCTACATATTAAACACCAGTCTCAGAGTTTTTGAAAAATTTAGAAAAATTTTACAAAATGAAATACATGTAAAGAGGCGAAAGTCGTTTTCCACACGGTAAACAAATTGTCATGCTTCTTTCGCCCCAGAATTGATACAGTGTAGAAAAGGGCGAAACTAGCATCAGCTTATTTTCACATGTGCAAACAAAATACCCTACTCAAGTAAGTGCTAAAAGTTTTACGCATTTAATAAAAATGGATTCAACACGGAATATTCATTCGGAGTTCAATGGTCTTACGATTCTGCTAGGTAATATCTAATATTCTCATCAGCAATCTTATTTATTCAGTATTCTACACAAACAGATGCTGCAAAAATGCTTTTAGATCCAAGTTATTCTGCACAACGTACATGCCAACTAGTAGAAGACTCGTGCATTGCACTGAAAAGAAAAAGTTCCGTAGCAACGCTGCATACGTTGGCCAAAGCAAGAAAACTGAACCCGATGATGCATGTAACAAGCTTTGCAGGTATGTAATATATTTCCTTTGACGTTTTTCGAGAAAATTTAAAATTACCTCATACAGACAATAGCTAACTAATTTTGGGACATTGTTTGAAAATACAGTTTTAGGAAACAACAAAACCATCAGCGAAGTGACTATTAACAGCTCAAACGACGCGTCCTTCAATTAAATGTTTTCTTACTCAAAATATATGATCGGATTATTTTGTAAATTTTTAGCAATTTGTTTGCATCGACTCCAAAAGATAGTTATTTATCAGTAGATTTTGCGGAGAATCAAATCGTACATTCATATGTAGATTGTACCGACAATCCTGAACAAAATGTCATTAATGATGAAGGCGAATCCGACAAATAACAATGTTGAACAAATAATTAATTTCAAACATATATCTTGTTTTTAACACTAGATATACCAGACCAGTCATTTTGACTGGTCGTGCAATTTCAATTTGAAATTTCTACAACATCTAACATTTGATTTTAGAAACGATGTTATGACTTTTGTAGCTATAAGTAGAGAATACATTTTATGAACTTAATGTTACTTTATATATATTAGCAGCAAATATAATTTTTGTTTTTGCCATTTATACCAGCACCAGTCAAAATGACTGGTGCAAGATTCTATCAAGAAATGTAGCATTTCGGGAGAACGGTGAGTCCGAAGCATGAAATTATTCAGTAAAATGCCGTTCCTAATGGTTCTAGGTCATTTTTAAAGAGTTTTGTCGAGAGTCGGTCCTTTTCGGCGGTTCTATTCATCAGCTGACCGATTTCTCGCCGGATCTCTTTGAGATCGGAAGTCGAAACGCTCTTAGGCTCTCATACGTTGACCTTTGCTCCATTTCCTTTTGCTATATCAGCAATTGAGATCCCTATCAAAGAACTGCTTCCACTCACCAACCACTATACGCTCGTTTGTGGCCAGGTTTCCCTGCTCGTTTCTATACATATCAGGCCTCGGTGTGTATCCTTTACGAGATCGGCTCACCTTCTCATAGAACTTGCGCATCTCACTAATCTGAACTAGTGGTTCTAGCTCTCCTTCTGGCGTTTTGCAGCCTCACTGATGGCCGAACGTATCCTGCTACATTTATCTTCGAGGGTCGAAGCACCTGGCCACAGAGGAAGGCACATAGTATGCGCGTAGTTCTCATCACATTCCGGGTTGTCTAATTATCGACTGTTTAACCGAGGGTGGCTTTGTCGTGAGGTATATATTGTCGATAATTTTGAGCGCACGTGTACTGCTACTAGGTAATGATCTGAGTCGATATCCGTACCCCGTAGGGAGCGTACGTTGGTGATGTTCGAGAAAACCCGACCTTCGATGAGAATATGGTCGATTAGGTTCAATGTTAGTTGGTCAGGTGATCTCCTGGTGGTTTTGTAGATCTATCCCAAGTAGCACACTTTTGTCATTTCTGGTTGCTGCAACCTATTTATGATTGAAATCAGTCGTTAATCGGTTACCACAACTAGTTTATGACAACTGTGCTAGTAGGGATGTGGGAAAAGAATGTGTTTCTGATCCCCAGGCCTCGGGAAGCTGCAAATTTGATGCATCGCTGGCCGTTATCACTATACATTGCTTCCCTGTCGATCTGATCGTTCATGTCCCCAATGACGATGATATCCCGTGGCGAGAACTCGAGCAGCTATCGTATGTTGCCTCCAGCTGGACATAGAACGCTTTTTTCTCGTCGTCGGGTCTACCTTCGTCCGGCCAGTGCACGTTTATGATGGTGTAGTTGAAGAAGCGGCCTGTTATCCTCAACACACATATCCTCTCCCGATCCTGCATTCTGTCCATCACTACGAAGCCCGTTCCCAGTTCGTTAGTTGCTCCACCGTTCTGGCAAAATTGGGCCTTGCCGCCACGGATCCCCCAAACCTTCCCGCCTTTGCGACAGATCTCCTGTAGTGGCACAATGTCGAACTTTTGCGGTTCTAACTGAACGAGCAACATTCTGTCGCAATCCACGAAATTTGGTTTTTCAGTTCTAGGTAGGAAGCATCCATTCCAAATCCGTGTTTCATCGCCTGTTCATGCTAAATGTTTCGAGTTGAATTTTCTTGATTTTTCGTAATATTATATTAGATATAAAAAGCTTGCCTGACTAGGGCTATGCTGCCGAGTCTCATGATGGGGCTGCCATCGTATAGTTCCGAGACAAGACAGTGCCTCCTTGCCTGTCGGTATACGACCTTAGTTACCACCAGGGTTGATTACCACATCTCTGCTAAGATTGCTCGTATTCCGACTGGTAGGATAATCAACCTATTTTGGACCCCATCTGTAGCTGTACATAATTTTGACACTTACAGCAAAATCAAATGAAAGTGTCTAAATTATGTACAGCTGCAGATGAGGTCCAAAACAGGTTGGTTACCCTACCACGAGGAGGTGAAGATAGAAGTTGCTGGATAAGAGGCTAAGGACCACTATAGGGTCTGTGTTGCACATTATTCAGTCGTTCACCAACCGTTTCTTATCCACCAGTCATTTTGACTGGTTTTGGTATAAATAGGTATATATAAAATGCTGTATATCTAGTGTTAATATCGTCCAATTACGCCAGTTATGCTGTATTACAAATGCGGATTAGATGATGCACAGTAATTCGTCATGAACTACAAAGTTTTTCAGTTTCCTGAACTTACCACCAATTTCAGTTAAGCCGATACTCCTTCCACAGAAAATGTTAGAAGACCTCAGAAAATGGATAGATTATGTATCAAAAAAAAAGAATATTACGCAACTCTGTTGAAGCAGTTAATGCCACCGAGAAAAGGAAGATCAGTAAAAAATACGGAGGAGGACGATTTTGATAAGGACTTGGAAATTGGGTATTTTAGCGGTATATAGCTGATAGCTTAGCGGTTTCCCGATCGATTTTAAATATTTTTGCACCAATCGATCGGAAAATCTACGCATCAACCTCAATATAGAAACCTATTGATTTCAAAATACGCCATCATAGTTTTAACGTATTTTTAGAAAAAAAAAGTGACAAAATCTCCCCGTCCCAAGAGATCGAAGATTCTTTACGACGATTGAACTTAGGCCAATTTGATATCTGTGCTTGGGATGTACGCCACAAAGAGTGACAAAGTCTCCCCGTCCCAACAAAATTCCTAACGAACGCGATTAAACCTAGTCCAATTTGATATCTGTGCCTGGGAAGTACACCAGAGTGTCAAACCACCCCTCTTTTTCAACCGGTGTTATCGTTTAAACATTAAACCTAGTCTAATTTGATGTCCTGAACGTAAACAATTTTATTGAAATGTAAAACCACCCCTTTCATTCAACCAATATCACCTTTGAGCATTAAATCTAGCCCAATTTGATGTCCTGAAAGTGAAACTTCATAGAAAAGCGAGCGACCACCGTTTTCTTTTGCCAGATTGTATCCATATACTGCAAGAATTTGTTCGGAACTATTATCTTGTTCGGAAACAGAGCTGAAGGGATATTTGTGCATGTGACGTAACGCATTTTTGCCCAATTTCACCAATTCGATCCCTTTTTATCAGTAGTACCTACATCCTTGCCATAACACACACACTTAAAAAAGCACCGAATGTGGTAAAATTATGCAGAAATCTCAACAGCCGACCGTTTGGTAAATTTTTTTATGTCACCAAACATTACTAAATATCCGTAAACGTCGATATGCACCATCGACATTTTTACCGGACGTTTGGCTGTTGAGATTTCGGCAAAATTTTACTGAATTCGGTACTTTTTATTTAAGTGTGCAATACATTCTCTACTCTTCCAAAGAAATGACAGACGCACGCTATGTCTGAAAGGTGCGATTATGCAACTTTGATGTACATAAAATTTTCTTTCACAACATGTTAGTACAGGTCTTCACGATTCAGAATATGCTAATTTAAAAAAAATCCATCGGGAAAAAATTGAAAAAAGTCAATTTGAATATTTTAGCTATAATCAACCGGGTACAGGTGTATGCGGTTGGTAAACGGCTGGATAATGCGGAATATAGACCCCATAGTGGTCGTTAGCCTCTTATCCAGCCACTCCGATCCCGACCTCCTCGTGGTACTAGCCGGAATACGAGCAACCTTAGCGGAGATCGGGTAACCAACCCCGGTGGAAACTAAGGTCGTATACTAACCGGGAAGGAGGTAGTGAGTCTCGGCACTATAAGATGGCAGCCCCATCACGAGACTCGGTAGTGTTGCCCCAGTACGGCTACACACCTAAACAACACAAACTAACAACATTCAAGCATATACGGAGCGGAATATTCGGCATCGACCTAGGCGACGGAATAAGGACGACGAATGGAGACTCGGGACTTGGAACTGCAGATCGCTAAATTTCGCAGGTTGCGAGCGGGTGCTGATTGAACAGCTGGAACCCCGCAAACTCGGCATCGTAACTCTGCAGGAAATCTGTCGCAAAGCAGAGAAGGTATGGAAGATCCATGGCGGAAAGGCCCAGTTTTACCAGAGCGGTGGCGCTACCAACGAACTGGGGACGGGCTTTGTAGTGCTGGGCGGAATGCAGGATCGCGTGATTGATTGGAAGGCGATCAACGAGAGAATGTGTGTATTGAGGATAAAGGGCCGTTTCTTCAATTATAGCATCATTAACGTGCACTGCCGCACGAAGGTAGACCCGACGATGAGAAAGACGCGTTCTACGCGAGGCTGGAGGCGACGTACGACAGCTGCTCGTCACGGGACATCAAGATCGTCATCGGGGATATGAACACCCAGGTCGGTAGGGAAGAAATGTATAGACCGGTGGTAGGACCCCATAGCCTGCACACCGACACAAACGATAATGGCCAACGATGTATAAACTTCGCAGCTTCCCGAGGCCTGGTGATCCGAAGCACCTTTTTCCCGCGCAAGGATATCCACAAAGCCACCTGGAGATCACCTGACCAACGTACAATGAACCAAATTGACCACGTTCTCATAGAGGGCCGGTTCTTCTCTAACATCACGAACGTACGCTCCCGTCGGGGTGCGGATATTGATTCTGACCATTACCTAGTAGCAGTACATGTGCGCTCAAAGCTGTCCACCGTATACCGGACACGTCAAAGCCGCCCTCCTCGGCTGAACATCAGGCAGCTAGACAACCCACAAGCTGCCGAGAACTACGCGCTAGTACTGAATGAGGCACTGCCATCTTCCGAGGAGTTAGGTGCTTCAAACCTCGAAGACGGTTGGGGCAGAATACGTTCAGCCATCGGAGAGGCCGCTACCACGGCACTAGGTATTGAGCCTCGGAGTACACAAAATGATTGGTTTGATGGGGAATGCCAACAAGCGGTAGAAGAGAAAAAAAATGCTTGGAGAAATTATCTAAGTATTGCCACTAGAGGGAACCTGGCCAAGTACCGACGAGCTAGGAACCAGTTGACCACGATCCTGAGGAGAAAAAAGCGCCAAAAGGAGGACAGAGATCGTGAAGAATTAGAGCAACTATTCCGAGCTAATGACACGCGCAAGTTTTATGAGAAGGTGAACCAAACTCGAAAGGGCTACACACCGAAACCTGACATGTGTAGGGACGAGGGAGGGAATCTAATTACAAACGAGCGCGAAGTGGTCGACAGGTGGAAGCAGTTCTTCGATGAACACCTCAATGGCGAAGTCGCAGAAGGAGGCGGAACGGAAATTAACCTAGGAGCGCCCATGGAAGATAGTGATGTCCTAGCACCTGATCTCCAAGAAGTCAAACGAGAAATCAGGCTGCTGAAGACCAATAAAGCGACTGGGAAGGACCGACTACCGGCAGAGCTTTATAAACATGGCGGAGAAACGCTAGCAAAGGCTCTACACTGGGTTATTTCGAGGATTTGGGAGGAGGAAAAGCTACCGGAGGAATGGATGGAAGGAGTGGTTTGTCCCATCTACAAAAAGGGTGATCGGCTAGACTGCTGCAACTATCGTGGTATTACGTTGGTAAATGCCGCCTACAAGGTACTCTCCCAGATCCTGTTACGCCGGCTGTCACCGATAGCACAAGGTTTCGTAGGGAATTATCAGGCGGGTTTCATGGGGGCTCGCGCAACTACGGACCAAATTTTTACTATCCGACAGATCTTGCAGAAATGTCGGGAGTACAACGTGCCCACGCATCACATCTTTATTGATTTCAAAGCAGCATACGATACAGCCGATCGAGACAAGCTATGGCAGATAATGCACCATTACGGTTTTCCGGACAAACTGACGCGACTGATCAGAGCTACATTGGATCGAGTGATGTGTTTCGTACGCATCTCTGGGACACTCTCGAGTCCCTTCGAAACGTGACGAGGGTTGAGACAAGGTGACGGTCTATCCTGCATGCTGTTCAACATCGCCCTTGAGGGGGTGATCCGACGAGCGGGCATCGAAACGAGAAGCACGATTTTTACCAAGAGTAGCCAACTTCTAGGCTTTGCAGATGACTTCGATATCATTGCCAGGAACTTTGCGACGGCGGAGGCAATCTACGCCAGACTGAAAGCGGAGTCTAGGAGAATTGGGCTAAAAATAAATGCGTCGAAGACCAAATACATGAAAGGAAGAGGCTCAAAGGAAACAAATGCGCGCCTCCCATGGACGGTAACCGTTGACGGCGACGAACTAGAAGGGTAGAAGAGTTCGTGTATTTGGGATCGCTGGTGACCGCGGACAACAACACTAGTAAAGAGATCCAGCGGCGCATCCAAGCGGGAAATCGGGCCTACTTTGCCCTTCGTAAAACGCTACGATCAGGAAGCATACGCCGCCGCACGAAGCTAACAATGTACAAAACCATTATTAGACCGGTAGTTCTTTATGGACTTGAAGCCGTGACGCTGCTTACGGAGGACATACGCGCTCTTGCCGCGTTTGAGCGGAAAGTGCTGCGGACGATATTTGGCGGAGTACAAACTGAAAGCGGAGAGTGGCGGAGGCGTAAGAATCACGAGCTACAGGCACTGCTTGGGGAGACTCCCATCGTACATCTAGCGAAAGTTAGCAGGCTACGGTGGGCCGGACACGTCGTAAGGATGCCGCACGACTGTGCGACGAAAATAGTCCTCTTCAACAACCCCACCGGCACCAGGAACAGGGGGGCCCAACGTGCACGATGGCTCGACCAGGTCGAAAGCGATTTGCGACTTCTGAGACGACTAGGAAATTGGCGACGAGTGGCCCAAGACCGAGTTGAATGGAGACGAGTGCTTGAAACAGCACGAGCCGCCCCGGCTCTATGCTGCTGAAGAAGAAGAATAAGTATACAGCTCTAAAGGTTGTACGAAAGGGTGACGTAGGATTATATCAGATCAATAGATCAAAGACTAATGTAAACTGCATTTCTGGCATATGTATGTTTATAAGAATCTGTAAGTGCCATTATTTAAGTGAATGTTTAAAAGAGAAGCGCGAAATATTCAGATTCAATTCTTCATTGAAGGCAATGTAGACGGGGATTCATAAGTCCAACGCCTGCAACCATTGAGACATAGAGATTAATTTTAAAAATCACTTGTATGCATCATAAAGGTTGAAATAGTAATGAATGACCAGCCCACAGATTATTGTTTTAAATATGATTATGCGTAGCTTAAAATGTTTCAATAGCATGTTACTTTAACTCGCTTGTAACCTTTAAAAGGACCATTGGTTACAAATAACATTAATTCACTGTCTCTTGCTGTGAGAAGATTTTACTAGTTTACCATTACAGCTTATCGCTTGTTTATTTGTATGAGAGTCCTTATCCTCTTACCACAGGGGTAAGGGTTCTAAAACCATCATAAAATAAATTCATGCCTTCAAAAACCCCCACATGCCAAATTTGGTTCCATATGCTTGATTAGTTCTCGAGTTATAAGGAAATTTGTATTTCATTTGTATGGAAGTCCGTCTTAGAAGGGAAGGGGGTTTCAGTATACCTTACAAAAATATCCTGCCTTCTAAAACCCCCACATGCCAAATTTGGTTCCATTTGCTTGATTAGTTCTTGAGTTTTGAGAAATTTTTTGTTTTATTTGTAAAGGAGCCCCCCCCCCTCTTACTCCTGCCATAAAATTGCTCTCTTACCCCCTCCATAAAAATGCTGGTCATTTTATCTATCCAACGACATATAAATTGTTCAGTTTCGTTCAGTAGTTTAGTAGTTATTACCATTTGAAATGTTTCATTCAAACGCTACACTTCTATTTCTGTGTTCACAAATTGCTACCCAGTCCCAGTATAGTAAACAAAGACGTAGTCCTACGTCAAAAATGACAGCCATGCTTAAGTTTCTAGTCTAAGTCTTGTTTTAATCGTGCAATTGATATTACACGTCATGCCAAAATATATTTTGACACTAATACCGAAACAACCATTTCGGCGAGGGACCTGATTGATAATCATTCAACCTTTGCGGTATGAATAGCGCACTAAACCCAATTCATGTTCTGAGTGGAGGGAATTTCATTGATAAATGTGTCCACATGCTACACTAGAGTGAAAAATGAATATGCTTAATACAATCAAATATTTTCATGCACTTTTCGTCATAATATAAATTAAAAAGTAATATTAAGGAAAAATGACAAATAAATCAGTAAGGCATGCGTTCTTACCACTAAAATTATGAAAACGTTTTCCTTTTGGCATCGCTTTATGGCTAATGAAACGAAACCTGCACTCACTGTAATTATTTACATCTAGAATAACTCTCAGCGAACCAATTCGTAACAAGCGCTCAGTTCAGTTGCAGTCGTTGGAGACTTCGGAAGTCACGTTGTCGTATTCACAAATAAAGCGGAAGTGTTTCGGGGAGGTCGGTCAGCGATTGATTGGCCGCATTAGTTCTCAGTGCAATTCTTGTTCTCATGTGTATTATCTATTTTATGCATTTCCAAACTTCTCATAAAGTGAACGATTGAAAATGACTAAAGGACTCCAACAGAAACAGCAGCAGCACTACTACGATCAGTAAACGAAAAAAAAAGTCAACGATAAGCAGAGCACGCACTCTTTACTTCCATTTTTATGAACAGATGCGCTGTCGATTGTGTGCACTGGTGATCCTGTTGCAGTTTCTTGTAACAATATCAGCCAGAGAAAAGCGGGTGAGATCAAAGGCTGCTACCTACATTGTTTCTACTGTGCATTAAAATAATTCGGCTTTGTTGCATTTGTAGAAATGTATCGGCGGACTTTGTATTCCACCAGAATTATGCCGACCCGTCAATACCAACGTATACGACGAAATTCATCTGGACTTCTTCAGGTAGTATCTATGTTGCATCGGAAAGTGCATGCCGGTAATTCGGATATTCGGAAAACAGTTTCGATCGTTCCAGCTCCAACGAGTGCCGACGCGGAAATCTAAAATGCTGTCCATATGAACGGATTGTACGAGCGCCGGTATGATCGACTACAACAACTGATAAGCCTTGTGCATATAATGTAGCGTGGTTCGCTGTATGTATACTCTTTGCATTTGCAGGAGACCGAGGCGCCGGATGAGAATGAGGTGGTGTGCGCCGCGAGAAATAACAACGGGGTTGGCAACTTCATTTACAACGACAAATCGAAGGCTAAATACGGTGAGTAGCTGCAGATTAAGAACAAGCTATGGATGCATTCCGCGTTCTTATTGCATGTATTATGTATACATTTTAAACACGATTTTTCGCTCTTTTTTATGCGATGATTTTCAAACGGTTTATATCCCCCGTGTAAAAGCAAGGTTAACTGTATTTCTAATCACCTCTTACTTGCGTATGTGCAGTTGGATGCCATGAATTTTAATCACTTAGGTGTGTAGGGATTATGCAGCTAACGAATCCTCGGTAAAACATTTTTATGGAGGATCTTGAACGCGGTAATCATGAATCCATTTAACGGGCTCAATGAGGTTTTAAAAATGAGACTGCAGTCAACAAATTGTGCTGATATTTAAAAATAATTGCAAAATAAATAAAAATCAAACACTTCATAAAATTTAATTGAAAAGTGAGAACACATGGAAAGGCATCTTTTCAATACGGCAAATTATTTTTTCTCTTTTTCATAATGTAACTAAAATATAAAAATAGCACAAAAATGCCAAATTTATATTTGGCATGAAGAACTATTGAGCTCTCAAAGTAAATCTTGGTTGTATGTGAAAATGTTCTGTATACACTTACACATATGTATATGTATGTCTAGTAAATCACAATTTTCCAGCTCGAATGAATGAACGGCAAATCTCATACCTACAAACGTTCTTCTATGTAATCATTTGATGCAAATGTTGAAGATATTATCAGTTAATGCCACTGTGTAAACCTTTTTTCTAGTAGCTAAGTAAGATGTAACACTGTGATCGACTGCTGAGACATTTTAGAGAACAATATCTTCTGATCAATGCTAAAGATTGACTGTTTGTCATGTACTGTACGGATCGTGATCTGTGCATGTAGCGATAACTCACAGATGTGATCAAAATCACTGATTTTCCATGCCTGCGCTAACCTAAAATTTCCGGTGTTCATTAACTACTGCTAATCTTGAAATATTTTACAAAAATTAGAAAAAATTGCGCGTCGAATGCAACTGGGTTTATCTAAAAATGACTTACTTTGTAGAAGTTATGGTCGTTTGAATTTCGTCAAAATTTTGCCTGTCCCGATCATTTTGTCAGCTCGTGGTTCATGAGCCACTCTCGACATTCCGTTTATACTTCTTCCATCTAGTACGTAAAGAACTATCTAGACACAGATTGTGCCTCTTCCACCGCCTCTCAATAAAAAATAACCCTTCAAAATAACTCGCCCAAAACTAACCCAGCAGTGTTGGTGGAGTTTAAATACGTCGTACGTCTAATAAGGCGTATGTGGAGTCTCCTTTTTATTCAGTCCCCTGTGGAGGAAAAATTCAGTAATACAGGCGATCCAAGGGAAAGAAGAAGTAGAATCCGGTTATAATTTTCTCCCACTACAGCATGCTTCGATCAGCTGATCACTCAGCCCAGGCAAAGAAAAACTGTACACCTTCAATGGCCCTTCCTTACCTAATTTTTCCCTTCACGTCTTGTTCCACTCTGTTTGGATAGGTACTTTAAATACCTTTGTTTCATTGCTCTTTTCTACCGTTCCCTATGTCAATTGTAAAGTGTGACACATATATATTCGAACGAAAATCATTTTATCATTTTTTTCCGTCGGCACGGCGATTCCGAAGTGATCTTTTCTGATGAGAAATTGTTTGTTCCTCAAACCCCACATCATGCTCAAAATGATCGGTTGTGGTCGGTTTCGATCATCAACCTTCCAAAGCACAAACAGAATGTACCACGATACCAAAATCCATTAGCGGTCATGGTATGGGGAGGCATTTCATAGGAAGGGAAACTTCCTGTTGTATTTATTGAAAAGGGAGAAGTCAACTAATTTACTCTGCATATCGATTTACCGTTGTGCGAGCAAGACAGTATCGTCGGTTAGGTCAAGGTCATTAAGTTGCATCATCGTTAGAGTATTCCAAGGCAATCCTCATCCAAGTCAATTGCTCCAACTAATGTCTCACCCATAACGATGAGAAACAGAAGCGGTGATAAAATGCAACCCTGTCTGACGCCAGCAGTAACCATCATAGTCGAACAAGACTCCATTGTGCAAAACCTTGCATCTTGCACTCGATGAAATGGACTAGCCTATCTGGAACTCCTCTACGCCTATGTGTGCCCCAGATGTTTTTGCGGTTGAGTTGTTTAAACGCCTTTTTAAGAGTCAACGAACACTGGAATGCGTTAACCTGCGCCTAAATGATGCGGAGCGTTGTGATATGGTCTACACATGATCAGCCAGCACGAAATCTAGTTTGCTGCCGCCGAAGAGTTGACACGATCTTCTCCTGAAACCCGGTTAAGGATTACCTTACAGAATTCTTTAAGGGTAATACAAAGCAACGTGATGCCACGCCAGTTACCGCATTCAGTTAGGTCTCTTTTTTAGGAACTTTGACCAGTATGCCCAGTCCACCGGAAAAGTTGCAGTTTTCCATGTATTTCTGAATAGCTGATGCATCATCAGGGCTGACAAAAATAGGTTAGCTTTGAGCATCTCGATGCAGTCATGGCGCCTCAGAGTTGATGCGATTAATACGCAAACTAATGGCACTGCGCACTACTAGTTTTGTTTTTCTCTGACATATGAAACTCGGAAGAGTTGTTCAAAATGTTTAGTCCATCGCTTAAGCTAGCTCTGTCCTTTAGCGGCATCTTTGTATTCATCCTGGCACCACTAAGGCGGCGAGAAATATCGTACAACAAACGGATATCACTATTAGCGGTAGCGGTTTCTCCTTGTTCGGCTAGGGAGTTAGTCTAGGCTCTCTTGTCTCGCCTACAAGCACGTTTAACAGCCCTCTTCAGTTCGACGTATCGCTGACGGGCAGCTGTCTTAGCCGATCCGGTTCGCGCTCGCTCAATGCCGGCTTTCGCCTCTCTCCGCTCGTCGATTTTCCTCCGAGTTTTATCCGAGATCCACTCCCTCTACCCACTGCGCACTTTGTCGAGGGATTCATCACTAGTCGTAAGGAAGGCGTTCTTGATACCGGTTCCTTGCTCTTCGACGGTTCCACCAGGTGGCAACTCCGAGGCTCGGGATTCAAGTTGTTCGACAAAGGATCTTTTCACCTCAGTCTTCTCCAATCGGCGCTCCAATATCATTGTTACGTTCATTGGGTGCATCAAGAAGGCTCCTTCGCCATTTTCGGCTGACGCAGATGTGGTCAATTTGGTTTTATGTTCAGCCATCGCTGGTAACCCATGTGACCTTATGTGCTGGTCTATGGGGAAAGACCGATCCACTAATGGCCATGTTGTTATTACCACAAAAGTCTGTAAACAGCTCTTCGTTTCGCTCATATCTCCTAGGCCATGGCCTAGCCCATGACACATTCAAGGTTCACGTTGTTTGAGCCAATCTTCGCGTTAAAGTTGCACAAGTGAATGTGGATGTCTCCCTTTGGGATTTTCTCAAACACGCTATTTAGCTGCCTGTTGAAAGTCTCTTTCTCCTGCAGGTCAGCAGTATCTGTTAGTGCATAGCACTGGATTGCTGTAAGCCCTACTAGCACGGTTGTTACAAAGTTGATGTGGTAACCGAAAAATGACTAATTTCAGTCGTAATTCGGTTGCTACAACTAAATCGACTTACAGTGTGCTACTTGGGAGGTTTCTAACTCGTGTTCTGAATCTGGCTACGATTATTCTTTCGTTTAGCAGTTTCACCTCGTATTCCAGAGTAGAGCAAAACTTGCCGGATGATGTCTTATGTTCGCCAGTAACAGGCCAGCGGACCTCGCTCAGCTGCAGGATTTCAAGCTTCAGGCAACCAGCATCTCTTGAAGTTGAACCAGCTTGCCCTTCTAGGCAAGGGTCAGTATATTCTATGTTCCGATTCGTGTCCGTGTTTTCATGCTAATGGCCGTTGCCATTAATCCAACTCGATTTCGTCTTTCATCTTTTGTAACGTAGAATTTTAGGGTATAGTAGGGTGTTAACCTAAGGTCCCTACCCTGCTGGCGAGGCTGCCGTCTTAAAGTGGGCGAGACCCACTGTGCCCCCTTCCCTGTTTGCGCGCGACCTAGGTAGCCTTTTGCCAACGATTCTGACAGAAATCCGATCGGAACATGAAATATGCGCTGTTTGTAACTGCCAACTAAATCAAACTACCAAAACGATAACAAAAAACAGAACGGCCAGTTCATACAAATTTCAGTATATTTAGGGTTGTCAGTTGTTCAAATTAAAAACTAACCCCGCTAGAATCGTTCAAATTAGCAGGGGTCCAAAGTATACAAACAGTATGCTTAGGAATCCGTCAATAAATGAAACTTTAGTCGGTGAGAAACGTATAAACTGTATAACTGTAACATGTAACACTTTTCTTTTTGCTGAAGAATTTACTTTTATGAGCTTTAACAATTAGTCCATTCATAGATTATGATGTAACAGAATATGTTGAGCACAGTTAGTACCTTTTCGTCACAGCATTCATTTATTGCAGGTGAATTTCCCTGGATGGCTTTCGTCTACACTGTACAGGCCGAGTATGAAATCTATCTTTGTGGTGGAACGTTGATCCAGTCGAAGGTCGTGCTTACGATTGCGCATTGCATTGAAGGTAAACATCCAGATCAGCTACGAGTGCGCTTCGGTGAATGGGACCTAGAAGATATGATCGAAATATATCCTCCACAAGACCGAGCCGTGCACAAAATTATAATCCATCCACATTTCTATGGAGAATTGCTGCAAAATGATATTGCCATACTGTTCATCGATGATCACGTGTGGTTCACTGAAGTCGTCGGAACGGTGTGCATGCCACCTCAAAACTCCAACTTTGACGATAAGCGTTGTGTGTTTTCCGGCTGGGGTGAAGATGTAAACGGTCGGAATTCATCAATTCTAAAAAGAACGAAATTGCCGATAGTCCCTAGAGGCCAATGTCAAAAGGCTTTAAGAAAACAACTGAATGATCGGTATTTTCAGCTACACGAGGGTTTCCTTTGTGCTGGTGGTGAATCCGGTAAGGATGCCTGCAAAGGGGACGGAGGTTCGCCGCTTGTTTGCAGAATACCGAACTCAGAGAATCAGTACTACCTCGTGGGAATCGTAGCATTCGGAGCGGAGTGCGGGGCACACGGTGTGCCGGGAGTATATGTAAATGTTCCTTACTATCGTGATTGGATTGACGGAGAGATTGCTAAAATGTATCATGTCGACATATTCGTGAACTGACTGGAAATAAACCGTTAGATAACAAACTTCATTACTGTTGATGAGTTCAACTGCACAGACTGGTAATAAATTTAATTAACTACTAGGTTCGGTCTTTGTAACAACTCGAAGTAAAACTTGTTCTATTTCAGATGATTATCTTGCTTCCTATCTAAACTGATCCGAAAACCTGTTTGAACTCCTTCATGGTGATAGAAATCAAAACAACCATAAAGATATTTTAAATCCTATAATTAAACGCAATAAAGTGATTTTTATGACCATAGAAAAGCATTGCATACAACTTGTTATTACCTCTTCAAGAGTTTTTTCGGTACATATTGCGAATGCACCCCGCGGGAAATAGTTACAAGTAGGAGACGTGATCGTAAAGCGAATAAACCAAATAATTAAATCAGCATACTGGTCAGCATTCCGCCTATGTAGATATATGACGTGTATGTATTTTCCGACAATTTAAATTACAAATCATTCGTTGGATAGAAGCAGACATGCGATAAACCGTTTATAATACTTTCAACATAATCATTACATTTTAATTATAAATTGTACAAACTTTATGTTGCCGGTGTGATGACAGCGACGAGAAGAATCATTAAACTACCACTTTAAAATATTATCTGAAAAACGATGAGACAAACATTCAAATAAAATTGTAATAGAAATCAACTTTCCATCATTAAAACATTTCAGGTTTAATATTATCAAAGTAAGACTTAGTTACCAATAATTTTGTTTTTTGATGATTGGCCAACTGATGAATGTCGGATGTACTCTTAAGTGTCCTAAAACGGTGACGATTCGAGATCTATAAACTGCTGCTACTAATGACATTTTCTGCTTTTGTAACTCTGAACCAGGTATATACATAGCTCGTTTGTGAGGTTTATCTTCATCCAATACCCCTTCGGAAGTTCTCTGCTAAATCCACACCGAGTATGTATATGTATGTATGTATGAGGACTTCCACATATCTTAGCAGAACAACTGTTCATAGCAATGGGCCTGTTTTGACAAGGGGAATTGTACAAACATAACGATTGGTCACGCTTACTAGCTCCTGTATGAAGGGCCAAAAAGGAATCGGTCAGCAAACACATCACTTGCACGTACCAGGGGTATTTAAGAATCTCCTTCCAGAATCACATGAGTCAATCGTTAAGTAAGCCCTCCCAATGCAGAATGACCCCAATAGGTGGGGAGAAGGGTCCGCTTATTATCCACAATATGTTGTTAGCCGGGCCAAGGTTAACCTTAGGAAGTTGACCACTTCACTCTCCCTAAGCAAACTGCTTCAAACAAGTACCCTGATGGGTCCCATTCATTGATGTTAGTGTTTTTGTGTAGTTTAAAGGTTTGATTAATTACTTCTGTCGTTGCACTTATTTATAGTCTTTGGGTTATAGGTCATAGTTGTATTATGCTCTTCTATATAATGTGTTATAATGGTGTATTATTGGATCACAATGATGTATTAACTTTAAGATAGTTTCCATTTTCATTTTATTTTTGGTATTTGAAGTGGTTTCATTATGCTTTTCAATTTTAGGCAATCCGAAATATGGATATAAGAAAAAAGCTACGAGAAATAAGTTTACCAACACCGAAGGTTATGTACTATCAACCTATTTGACCTGGCCGAAATCGCGCGCGAGCAGTTATTAGATACCGTACACATTTGTCACTATACGCGAAAGCCGTCTTGAGACAAACGGGTTTATTTTGGCATTTATATCAAAAACCGTAGCTGCGCGAGATACCTTTTGGCATCCTTCGATCATAAAATATACTAAAAAAACCCCTAAACACTATCGGGGAGCTGTTCAAAACTATCAAATTTTGATATTCAATAATCATATAATGGAAATTACGCGCGCGGTGTTCTTAGCTATCCTGTTTCACGATTTCAATGAGCGAGATACCTCGTTTATAACGCTTCAATATAAGTCACGGTTTATAAACACGTCAATGTTAGGTGAGCTCAAGCAAATTCAAAATGAATTTTAGAAACAAACGCTGCCGGAAAAATGCAACGAGCGAGGCACAAAAGCAAACGATGCGAAATTGCTATACGAAACGACACTCAGTATGTAAGCACCAATTATATGAGACTGACTTTGATACTCGAAAATTTTCTTGTAAAGCCAATAATTACGAAAATAAGATATATAATATATTTATTATAAATTTAATATATCTAATGGTAATGGAACTCATAAGCAGCCATAATTTGTAAATTTACAGCGAAAAATACTATGCACATGTGAGATTTATAATGGTTCGAAAACCATGTTACAACTTAAATTTATTCTACCTGAGAATAAAAATCAGGCATAATGAAACATTAGCTCGTTTAGCTATTCGCTAAGTTAATAAGCATTTCCTCTTACCAACACTAATATGCAGAGATATAGCGCCCTACACGCTTTGTCTGCTAAATCCACACCTAGTATAAAGTCAACCATGCAGAGCACAGGTCTATCAATGATTAACCTCCCAGTTAGCCTCGAGGTAGGACGCGGGTGTAACAAGCCAGTTGTCGTATGTTCGAATCTCGGCTGGGAGAGGTTGTTAGAGTCAATAGCTTCTTGGCAACCCCGCAAATTTCTTGTACTGTAACAAGTAACAGCTGGCTACGCCGTTTATTAAACAAAAATAGTAAGTTTCAGTATTATGTGTAAAAATATATCCTTGTTAGAGAATATGTCCACAAATTTGGTGATATTTCGTAATCACCAGACAATATTGGTCAAATTTTATTCGCTAAATTATAGCATGTTATTGATAAAGAATCAATGCGATCCTGCATTATGTCCATCACTATAAAGCCCGTTTCAAGTTCATTGGTCGCTCTGGTAAAATTGGGCCTTGCTGCCACAGATCTTCCACACCTTCTCGCATTTGCGACAGTTCTCCTGCAGTACCACGATGCCGAACTTTCGGGGTTCCAGCAGCACCCTGTCACCGGCCACAAAATTCAGCGATCTGCAATTCCAGGTATCAAACATTTATTTCTTGTCCTTGTTTCGTCGCCTTTGTGCCTTTGTCTATGCTGAATGTTTGGAGTCGAATTTTCTAGATTTTTCGTAGTTAATTTGGTTTGAGTGGTTGCATTACTAGGACCTACCGAGTCTCGTGACGGGGCTGTAGTAGTGCCGAGACAACACATTTGTTAATTCAGCCGCCCGCTCTGGATCAAACGTTGTCATGAGCCGCTCCTAATCTGGAAAACAATCGCGCATTTGGTTGGAGAATCGTCAAGCCATGGTGACATGAGAACAGACGCTCAAGGCTGACAAGACTATAAGGCACCGATGTTACGCATTATTCAGCCCTTAACCAACAAAAACACCACTATTGTTATTGTCAGCCGAAACGGGACATCAATTGGTGATAAATACAGCGGTTGGTGCCTCCCAGTTGGCTTCGAGGTATGACGCTGGCCTAATAAGCCAGTCGTCGTAGGTTCGAATTTCGTCTGGGAAAGGCTGTTAGAGTTAATAGGATCGTAGCAACTGGCCCTGCAATTGTCCTGCACTCTAACAACTGGCTGCGAAGTCTGTCGTAGAAAAACAGAAGGTCAAGTTTCGATAACGGAATGTAGCACCTAGGCTTTGCTTTTTTACAGCGGTTGGTTTGGGTTGTCCTTTCTGCTGTATTGGGGATATTTAACTATAGCTGCTTATTATTCCATAATATTGGCAAATAGAATTCCACTTTGATTTTAAGAATTGTGCAACATGAATTGTGTAAAAATAACATTTCATTTATTTTGTAAAGATATATTTTTATGGTTAAAGACATTAAGTCCCGTCAAATGAAATATCGGCACGTGCTTGATGAATAAAGTAAACGTTTTATATAGCACCTGACATTTCAATAAGAGATTAATTAAGGAATTAGTAATTGGACACGTGCAACTTTAGTCTTCATAATGTGCAGGCTTATCTATTCGCTACGTGCGCGAAACGATGCTGCCACCTGGATAAGTTTGTCCGATTTGTGAAGCAGAATAGGGATTTGTTAGAGAATATTGCTGATTGCAAGGAAAATTGTACCATCCAAAGTGGGATATCGCTCATAAAAGTGCTATTTTACTTTAAATCGTTTCGGTATCTTCGGTGCACTTTTTCGTTACATTCCAAGCAATAAGTGCGCGGAAGAGACCGAAACGATTTAGGCTAAAATAGCACTTTTAAGAGCGATTTCGCACTTATGAATTGGACAATTTTTCTTGCAATTAGCAATAATACTTTGTAAAAGCTTTCCCAAATATTGCATATGGCAGTTCCATGAAAGTACAAGAGATTAATTTGTGCTAACAGTAGTTAATTTTTTCTACATAAATGAACATCGAATCACTATTAAGATTTAAACAATGGATTATCCACAGAATAACAGACGTAACACTGAAGCATTGCTAAATTTATAGCAAACTACTCTGACCTAAAAATAAAAAATAAGAAAACTTATCCAATTTAATTCTACTATGTGTATTTTATTCAATGACAGATACGTATTTCGCCTACGACTTGCAGGCTTCCTCAGAGTCTGTTTTCGAGCTCAGACACAAAACGAAACGGTTCGAAAACAGACACTGAGGAAGCCTGCAAGTCGTAGGCGAAATACGTATCTGTCATTGAATAAAATACACATAGTAGAATTAAATTGGATAAGTTTTCTTATTTTTTATTTTTAGGTTTCGTATTCTACTAAGACGCTCCAAAAACTTCAGTCAAACTACTCTGCGTAACGCGAAGACTGCACTAGGTGATGCTAGTGTTTTTTCTAAGTTTTAGGAGTGTCACTGAAACGATGTTTTGTTGGAAATTTTGTTCGAAGTGTTACGTCTATTAGTCTGTGGATTATCGATTTGCAGATATTTTAAACTATACCACAACATTGATCCTGGACATCATTTCACTATAACGGGAAAACGATGTGGTAATATATTTATTCTGGTTGACGAATATCTACATTAACAGGTGAAATTTCATTCAGTGGAGTTTGTTCAGCTTTTTCAGTCCTATTCGAAATGAATTTTCTAATGAATGGTGCTAGCAGATTCAAGTCTGTTTGAGTGCCCTCAACGTTTCGCAGCAACAAGCTCATTACGGATCCAACGGTGCACGATACGATGGTGCCGAAAAGAGTGAAGTAAAGATACGACACATGATGGAGAGTCTTTTCCATCTCGTCAAATGTTGGCTGTGGTTTATCAGTTATTGTATATTGGTATAAACATCCAGAAACGGATACCTCTTTGCTGGAATAGATTATATCACCAGTAGCCAACGATGCTTGTGATCTAAAACAAAGGTAACACATCGAAAGTAATCCAGCAATTCCTCCGTACAGTGCTCCCTGAAATTAAAATTTAGTTACTTGTTTATACCTTCTTCGAGCATTCGTTTACTCACTGTAGCTGTAACCCAGGGCATCAAAATGCCCATTACAAAAAGTCCAAACAACGGACCACCAGCAGTTGAGCTAAGCGTCATTGTGAGTTGCATCACAGCACCCAGGTGCTCCACAATGTAAATGAATATTACCGAAATGGCTCCAAACAACAGAACAGATCCTCTAAGCACATAACTTATTTGAGTTTCTGACAGATTATTTCCAAAATAGGGTTTACAAAAGTCTTCATAAGTAATTGCTGCTAAAGCATTCAAAGCTGACGATAAAGAACTTAGTGCAGCACTAAATATTCCCGCAACGAAGACTCCGGCAGCCCCTGGATAGTCTTTAAAAATATCCATCACAAATAGAGGTACTAGTTGATCTTTGGCTTTGGCTAACTAAAAAGTTTAAAGAACATCGTTTTATTACGTTTACTATAATGCTTGGATAACATACATTTGTGCTCAACGGGTCACATTCGTGATATGTAGCGTAGATTAGCATTCCCAAACTGAATAATATAGAAAAGGTCAACACCAACCCGCAAATGAACCCCCTGCAAGCTTTCCTAGCATCATTCAACGTTGGTAACGACAAAAACCGTTGGATCATATCTTGACTGCAGGAAACTCCGTACGAATACCAAACCGTACCACCAATCAAGATTGTCCAAGCGGAATGCCGAATCGTTGGGTTCGGATCAAAGTTTGGTGCTTCGATTCGTTTACTGCTGAAGTTTCGTTCCCAAATGATTGCCGGACCACCAACGTCGATTACCCCTTTTACCAGCACCACCAGCAGAGCGCCCAAAGTGACTCCCGACTGTACAACATCCGTCCAGATAACCGCTTTTAAACCGCCCTAGAAATATTATAGAAAGACTAGAAAATCAGTCATTCATATAGAGTAAGGAGGGGTAAAAGTGCGACGGGGGTAAAAGTGTGATTCAATGATTTATCGATGCAGATTCCGAGTAAATTGACTACAGCATGTATGGGTAACTACTTTGACAACTTGAATCTAACGTAAACTTTGGTTGCTTACGAAGCATAGTTGCTAAGTTATGTGCCAATGTTATGTTACACGGCAAATACGATATAAACAGGAGAATATTACTTGTTGAAAATTTGTAGCAGCGTTTTACATCACTCACATACAGGGATGCCAGGTAATTTTTTGAAAAGTCTTCACGAAGCAAGGAAAAATGTCTTCATTTGTCTTCCTTCGGCTTTCCGCCCATTTAAACTGCATGGTGAAGACATGTCTTCACATGTCTTCAAGTGAAGACATTTCACTTTTTTGTAACAAAAATGTCTTCAAAATGAAGACATGTCTTCACTTCTGGCATCTCTGCTCACATATCTGTTTTGAAAATACAGTGGAAAGAATTTACAAAATATATTTCGCTTTTCCGTAATTAAATCAAACCCCGTCAAGCGCCTAGTGGGGTAAAAGTGCGATTCACGGACGGGGTAAAAGTGCGATTCTAGTGAAAAGCAGAGATGCAGAATTGAAAAAAACTTAGATTCATGGTCGAGGCAAAAATGTATAGCAAATTATATACAGCTTTATACACTATATAACAGTTACTAGAAATGGAAAATCTTCAGAAAACTTTGTGCTCTACAGATTTTGGCCGAAGAGGAAAACAATGTTTTTCCGCTGATGAAACAAAAAACAAACGTTTGGAAAAGTTTCAATCTGTCGGAGGCTGCAACACACCCACGCAAAATAGGAAAGGTGCAAATTGAGTATATTTCTTACTGAAACATACCGCAGATTGAAGATAATATGGTTCCGTTAGCTACTACTGTGCTAATTTCATGGATTCTAGCTTCGCACTTTCGCCCCGCAGTATGCGAACTTTTGCCCCGCGGGTGGGGTAAGAACGCACTATTTCACCGGGCCCACTCTTTATTACAGCGCGGCTCAGATACACCCTATCTCAATTCAGATTTCCACTTAACACGACACACATACAAGCAAAATAACACACAACAAGACAAAAATTACCGTTATCTAATCTCGTGGTCTCCCTTATTGCGGCGATGGTGTGTAGAACGCGGTCCCCGAGGTACCTTGCTGACGAAGGTGACGATCAGCTAGCTGCCAAAACACAAACACGTGCAGCTAATGTGGTGTTTTATCTTAAGAATCGTATCACAGATGCCTGGTTCTTCTTGAATTTTTATCCACCCGTAACCGTTTTATCGAACCGGCAAACACGTTTACCGGGCAAACGCTCTACTTCACACGCGGCCACAACGTACGGATCAAACGCGTATCTCGTATGCTTACTCGGGACAAAATCTCTCTTGCCTTATCGCCCTTTTGATGTCCGCCATTCGCCGCTTGGATTTTTTTTTCGGGTCGCGCGTCGCCCAATCGTCGCACGACGACGATCGAGACTCCCACTTCAGCTCTCGTTGCGTTGTGCAACATGCACACATACTATGCGATCACCCTTGCTGTCTCTGTTGCCGAATTCAGCGACCAAACCCAGCGCTTGGTTTCTATTTACCGCGGGAGACGTACGAGCTATCTATACCTAACCGTTTATTTACATATGACAAATTATCTAACTATCTATCTGGACATTTGGACAATCGTTCACCGATCGAAAACCTAACACAAACAAACTAACTTCGGTGAACGATTTCCGTGCTTAGTGGTGAGCACGGTTGCCAAATAAAACACAAAAACAAATCGTTTCCACTCAGTAGTGAAATTGTGACCGTGAAGGTTACAACTTGATCAAAAGAATGAAGAATTTATATTGCATAACACTATTATTCCAGATGATTTATAGTTGAATGTGAAGACATTAGTTACTGCATCACTATAAAATATATTTGGTTGTTGTCCTTCTGTATCCAGCTTTTTACGACCCATAATGGCGGACGTGTTCGTAATATTTGAACACCATTTTTGACATTTCCCTAATACATCGCACGTTTTCTTTCCGTGCGTTCACGGAAAAACTAAAGGAATGTACGGAAAGAAAACGTGCGATGTATTAGGGAAATGTCAAATATGCTGTTCAAATATTACGAACACGTGCGCCATTATGACTCGTAAAAAGCTGGATATCTCACGAAAATTGATTACAACTTCAAACATCGCACTTATCCCCCGCCCTTCTCTAAGCAATATATATTTTAAGAAATTGGACGATTTTAGTAGGTTTTATTATCAATCTGAAATTACGGAGAGAATAACAAAGTAAATGAAAAATAGTTTTACAATACGTAAAATACCTAGCAGGAATGAATCTGCTACCATTTGGGTTTACGTTGAGTCGATTTTTGAAGTACAACTCTACCACAGACAAACAAACGTAACACTCATGGTTCCGTTCTGCACACGCTATAACAGTCAATCCAAGTTTGTTGTTGATTGGGAATGGTTGGTTGTAAAGAGCTATACAAGTTGTACCTTTTTAACCAGGCCTTATGTTTTTTTACCGGGGGAAAACAAACACAAATTTTCAAAATCTGCCAATAGCAACAACAAATCGCGCGACGAAGTACGGATAAGGCAATCATCAGCAAATTTAATGTCTTCGTATTCGTCATAATTGTATTTTTAAACGAAATACTCCTGGCGTAAGTTAACATTGGGTTAATATATGTCGATCGTATATTTTGCTAATGTGATGCAAAGTATGCAAAATGTTATTTTTTGAAGGATCTTCTTCAAATAGTTATATCTGTTTGTCCGTGATACTACTTAAGAATTAATTTGGTTCGTAGATGTGCTTAAAGAAATAAATATATTTTGATCCATTTACTTACCACACTAGTGTAAAAGATGCATATTAGACATACAATCGGTGTGATGGTGTGAATATTAATACCAGTAACTGCAAGTCAAGTATATATCGATAAAATAATTATATCCATCTAGAAATGGAATAGTTATTTATACCTTGATTAAATGCCAGAGCAGGCACGTAAATAACGATAGGCATCCATAATAACTGAAAGTAATATAAATCTAATTTAGGTATACTGAATGGATTCCTTGCGTTTTTTAAACATTTTAAAAACAATAGGGGAATTCACGTGGCGCTTGCTATATGCTGCGTATACGATGTATTCCGTGTATAAACTGCCGCTATTTGCATAACAGTCCCAGTTTCTATGGAGATGGAACAGTTATAATATTAGCGGCAGTATATACACGAATGTTTATCGATATCGTGGTATGGTAATGCGAAATCTCCGCCAATTCTGAACAAAAATGTGGTATCAGCGTTAATTCTACATAATTACTTACACAAGCCACAGTGAAAAGAATTGATCCGAAAATTCTCATTCGTTGATCGAACCGCAGCTGCAAATACTGGAAAATACCAAAAAAACTAGTACAATAAACTTTTTCAATTCATAACGTACAGTAACGCTTCCGCATCAAGGCTTTCTCAAAGCGAAGCACAGCAAAGCTCGTGTTATATATCCATTCAGTCTTGAAATATTTCACTTTATTTCAGCTTTCGTACGTCACCCTAATAGAAACTACTTAAAGTTGAATGTCTTTGGTTTCAAACTCGTGTAGCACCTCTGCCATGTTTTTAACTTTTCTTGTTTGATGATACTTTCGTAAGAACGGTGCCAGCAGAAGTGGATCGATATCTATATCTTCCGGTCGATATCCAATGGTGAAACTCATTACAACCGAACAAAGATAGCCGATAATGGTGGGTACTAGCGAACCTATCATGGTATAGTACAAAAACGACACATGATGTAGCGATTTTTCTACCGACATTTCAGATTCACTGGCGGGAAGCGAAGAAGTTTTGTTTAACGGAATAAAATCGTAAGCACAGCCAGCGACCGTCACTGGTTTCTCAGCGAACACCATCTCTCCCAGTGCGATTGAAATTTGTGATCGAATCACAATATAAGCCATCGTTGCCAAACCGCCAATAGTTCCAATGATAGCACACTGCAGAAGTAAGGGAATTATTTAACAACGCATACCGCTGGTTATTATACGTCAAAAGTATTTATTTTCAGAGTATCATGATCCTGTTTCTATGTTTCGGGTTAATTCTTTAATCCATGATAATGACAATGTCTAACTGATATAGTACATTGATAAAAAAGATCAATTCCTTACAAATAACGGGTGGCAACTAAAACTTTGGAATTTTTTCGCGGCCCTTATGCTCAACAACAAACGTGCTCAGAAATGAGAGTATGTAGGCGTTAGCTCTGTCTCCTCTTTTTGTTAATATTTTTTGTTTTGTTTATGCTTGCTGCCCAGTTTTGCTAAAAATGGCGTCGAAACCAGAAGCATTTCGGAAGCGCGTTGTACAGTTCTACGAACTGCAACAGAAATCTCGGCAAAAAGTATACGGTACAACATTTAAAAAGCAAATATGTTGCGGCTCCGACTGTTTACCATATCCTAAGATGCCCAACAACTATTCGCAAGCAAGGTAGTGGAAGACCAGCCAAAATTATGGACGCAGAAGGAAATCGTTCTCTTTCTCGTTTCTTCAACAACAAGCCCTCTGGTTTGGCTATCAATTAAGATGCACCAGACGAATGTTTGCGGAAAATTTTGATCCCCTTTCTACAAAAACATCATGCAGATGAACAATACGTGTTTTGGCCGGACAGAGCATCATCGCATTACGTCAAAAAACACAATCATTTCTGGATACCCATTCGATCCCATTTTTACCCAAAAACCACGACCCGAAAAATCTGTCTCAGTGTGTCCAATCGAAGATTTCTTCGGGATTTTGAGTTCCTCGGTGTACAAAAATAACTGGAGAGCCACGAATTGCAAACAATTGATTGGTAGAATCAAGAATGCATCGCAAAGTTGGCATGACGACCGAACAACGCTCCAGTTTCGACGTCAAACTAAAGCTTCGCCGAACAACCGATTACGGACCGTTTTCAAATGTACACTAATTTTTTTAACAATGGATAATGTATCTTTAATTTCGGTAAATCAGATCTTCTTCATGTATCTTTGTCTTTTTTTGACAGATTGAGAAAAAATTCCAAAATTTTAGTTGCCACCGTCAATTAACATGTCTGTTGACTACTTTTTTGTAAACTTCAACAAACTTCTTTTTTCCTTTCTTTTGTGCAAATTTTTCATTTTGTATTATGAAGGAGATAACAAAAACTCTAATACGTACCGATTTCGCATGAATTTAGCCATCTACTAAATCCTAAATTTGCCTACTAAAGCATCTTCGCAGATTCTGTTTCCCAAAACTTATCTAGCTTATTATTTTCAAAAAGTCTAGTGATAATTTCTTATAAAAACAAATATATTTGTCAAAGAAGAGACTTTTAGAATAAAACCGTTTCAGTATTTACTTTCATAAAACATTTAGGTTTGAAATAGTTGCCATCGATTTTTTATTTTAAAAGCAGGTATAAAGCTCAAAAAGGGTGAAAAATATTAAAAGTAGGGGCAAATGAGCGAAATGAGGCACTTCCCGATGATAAACAGGAAAGGGGTCGGCACCACGCGATTCTCCGGAAAATTTTATATAAGATCACTTATATTTTATAAGCCTGCAGGCCGTATCTTAATTGCGTCCGTTTTATCTCTCGTTTTTGGCCATAGTGCGACGTTGCCGAATTCATGGGGTTTGAACTGTTCGAGGAACACGTAATACAGTAATCTGAAACCGAGTTTCCATTTTCACCGTCCTTGTTTCGTTGCCTTGGTCGGCGCCAATTTTTCCAATCTATATTAGATTGCTTTAGTAAGGCCACGCTACCGAGTCTCATAATAAAGCCATTGATTAATTCAGTAGCCCGCTCCGGATCAGACGCTGCCGTGAGCCGCGTTTTTACCAACCATTGTTAAACCTAACCGTATTAAATAGTTGGTGCTACAAAAATTTAACTTTGTGGTTTTATAATATATTGACACAGACAGTGTCTTTCGCAAAATTACACAGTCTTACTAAAAAAATTCCTTGAAAAAGTCATTTTAAGTTTAAGCTAAACATTTTGAAATATAAGATAATGGTGAATTTACGAACTCAATATTCATGGTAGCCATTTGCTAGAAAAATATTGCGGAAAAAGGATCAAGATACTCTGATTGAAAAGCAAGAGGTCATAAACTTACCGTTCCATTAATGCGTGGAAAAAATATCCCCATCAAAAATAAACCGAACAGCGGTCCCAATGTAACTGGTCCCAAACTCATTGACAATTGAAGTACTGCTCCCATCTTCTCAACTATCACTACCAGAACTACCGCTAAGGCTCCGAAAATTAGAACGGTTGCTCTCATTAAATATCTTGTTTGTGTTTCACTCAAAGGACGTTTAACGAAAGGTTTACAAAAATCTTCCAACACGATGGCGGAGAGTGAGTTCAGACCAGTGGAGAGCGAACTTAATGCTGCACTAAATATACCAGCAACGAAAAGCCCTGCTAGTCCAGGGTAGATCGCCAAAACTTCCATAACGAGCAATGGAACCAACTGATCTTTAGCCTTGGCAAGACCGGTACTGAGAGGATCGCAGTCATGGTGCATTGCATAAATCAACAGACCGTTGTAACAGCATAGCGCCAGAATTGCCGTCGTTCCAACCATAAAAATAAGTAAAGCCTTTCGCGCATCGCCTAACGTGGGAAGAGCCAAATAACGCTGAAGCATATTTTGATTGATCGCGTTGGTTGAAGTCCAAAAGAATGTTCCTCCAATAAAAAGATTCCAAAAGGTATTTCTGGTTGTTGGGTCTAAATCGAAACTAAAATGTGGACATTTTATAAATGGTTATGGACAAAGCCTAGAGCAGAAAATAATATTACGTACTCTGGCTTGTCGAACCTCTCTCCTATAGAGTTTCGTTCTATAACCACATCGAGCCCTCCAACATCCAGGGTCCCTTTCACGATAACGATGATCATCGCACCAACCATGACAGCCATCTGAATGACATCTGTCCATACTACAGCTCTTACTCCACCCTAGAATGGATGATATCAGAAGATAACTTGCTCAACTTTCGACAAAACTAACTCACCACACTAGTGTAGAATATACAAACGAGGCAAACAATTGGGGTAATAACATGAATATTGACTCCGGACACTAGTGGAAAGTATATTGAGTAGTTAGATGAAGGTAGAGGTAGAATTAGAATCTAAATATCCTACCTTGGTTGAATGCCAACGCTGGTACGTAAACAACGATTGGAAGCCAGAGAAGCTACAACGAAAAGAGTAAGTTAAAAGCCAAACAACCAGGGATAATTTTCACCTACCAAGGCCAAAGTGAACAATAGTGAACCTAATAGTCTCATCCGCTTGTCGAATCGCAGCTGTAAGTACTAGAAATAGACAAAGAATTTGTACAATCTTCGATATCAGACCCTCTCAAACCAATTGTAAATTAAGCGGAGTAGAAATATGTGCCTAACGATACATTTGTTTTGCGGAACCATTTTCTGACCTCTAGCAATTTTTTAACTACGTTTCGACACGAGTAGAACTAAATACATATTTTTTCAACATGTTTTCTCCAATGACTGCAAAGCAATAAAACACGAACTTTTAAGTGCTGACTCCTTCGAGAAAGTTAAACTAACACACTGAAACTGAGACATGAGGACGTTATATGAGCAGCAAAACGATTATCACATGTTTAAATCAAAATCATTACAAATCAGACATGTTTTCAAGCCGATTTTTGGTGTTCTAACCTAACATTCATCAATGATGATCATGCTATTCGAAAAAATACTTACCTCATATGCCGAAGTAATTTGTAAATCGTGAAACACAGGCAGGAATATATAATGCATAACAAATCCCATTACTATGACTGCAAACACTATATAACAATACTGTGTACCATAAACGTAGATCTCCGTGGAAGTACCCAGTAGCGATATTCCAGAAATCCAACTGTAGATTGATAAGAAAAAATCCATTAGACGGTCACTTTTTCCTATCATTAACCACATGAGCTCACCTGGCCACCAGCGACACCGCAACAGGAAAAATCTTCATCTTCCTACCACCAACCAAATAATCGAGAGCTTCTGAATCCCGCCGAGCAGTTTTCCGGCTTTTGTGCTTAACATGATCTTTGTAACCAAAAAATATTCCTATAAAAATGCAACTGACCAACATCAGCACAAATACCAGATAATCTGGCCAGTTGAACCGTTGTAATGAACGGCTTAATTCGTCCACACTCTGTCCATGGCCAAGGGCAGCATTGGATTCAGTAGCTGTCGACTGAAATAGCCACGCTTCGGAAACTGTAGGTACTACACTGTCTTCTTCGACCATGTTCACCAGTCACTCTACCTATACCAGCCGCACCGATCACTATGACGATGAACAAAATGATCTGCTGGAAATGGAGAGAAAGGATTTATATGAATGAATTCTGGTCGTTTGTTTGCGGATATAATCAGACTGATAACAATTTGGACGATCAACTCAGACATCAGTCTATCTTTGTGCGAGATTCTTTTGTTGATAGGAGATCTTATTTATGGCGAGTACAACTGACACTGATGAACGGATGGTTGAAGGCGAGCAAGCGTTGCTCAATTTATAATTCATTGTTGTTCAATGCCTTAACTTGATTTGAACATACTATTCAGAAAAACTGGAACATATACCGTCAAATCGGGTAACTTGCAACAGCGGGGTAACTTGCAACAACGCTATATCGGTCGAATTTATTGTATATTTTGATCTATTACATCATTCACAGAATCTTGCTGATAACAGATCATGGAAACCCTTGATACTGTTATGTTGATTTTATGCTGTTTTGGTGATTTAAAAAAAACCTCTCTACATGGTGTTAAATTCATTTGTTCGTTTGTAAAACGTTTGTTTCGCCCACAAGCACTTCACATATTTTTTATAGTAAAGTGAATAATAAGGAAACAAAATAATTGATTTATTATGACTAGTTTTGTTTATCCTGTTGAATAATGTGGTAAATTCGTACAACGGGGTAACTTGCAACAGCTGGTAAATTTAAAAAACTGTGTTCGTGAAGTTAACGACGAGGTAAGTTATTATTTTTGCAGTATTGCACCAGTAGTATTGCACTGGAGAATGTAAAATGCTTTCGGAAAGTTGGAAATATACCAGTTTTTCTCGGGATATACTGAAAATGGCCATAGAAGAGACCAACAAGAAAATATCATCATAACTCTGAACCTGAAAGTTCAGCGCATCTGCTCTGCTATTGCGGAGCTCTTGCATTATCAAGGCACAACTTCTTAGGAAGTTTCCTTCTTACTCCATATCAGGTATGGAGCCTAAATCCCAAAACGGTCATTGGCTTTATAAACCATGTAGTACCGAATTGGGGCACAGGATTACAACTATTCCGCTCAACTCCATCAATGGGTATGAGCGATCCGTAAACTGTGTACAGCAATCGGGGCCTGCCACAAAAGACGATCATTAAGACTGTCGCAGTGGCCTTTTAACCCAATGCCCTTCTGGCATACAAAAAAAAAAAAAAAAAAAAAAAATCATCACTGAGAGAGATAGCCAGCAAAATGATAGTGTCTAATTATGATCAGTCGTAACGTAAGGAACATTGATATATTACGTAAACAAGTGCAAGTACTCATAATTGAGAACTGTTGCAAGTTACTACGTTTGACAGTACCTAGAGTAATAAATAAAAGGCCATCACATATAAAATTCAGTTCTTTTTTTTTCTTTTTCCGTTTTTATCAGAGTAGCGGTCAATTTCCTGTAATATCAGTTTTTATATGTATATATTATATATATGTATATGTATATATTCAAACCATACGACTCAATTTCTGATCGCTCCTACATAGATCTTCTCACGCAGTTTTCCTCATTCTCTCTCTGTTTCACATCTTCTTTACACACATGCTCGCTCTTTCTTTTATACTCTCTCTCTCCCCCCTTTTTTCTCTTTCAATTCTTCTCATTAAAAAAAGCGACAGACTTTGCAGCCAGCTATAACAGTACAGGACAATAGCGGGGCTAGTGCGACGATCCTACTACGTACGACGACTGGCTTGCTAGACCAGCATCGTACCGCGAAGTATCTACAGTAACACTAGATCATTCAGGGCGAGACTGCAGCGAGTGTTACCGGCGACCCGCCGTCTAGACAGAAATCACCTCTGTCTAGGTTTATTTGTTTTCCTAGGTCTACTACAGACCTCTATTACTTTCCTTCAGTTGGGTCCGAACTAGCGACAGCGAGTAAGGGCAGGATCACGCCTGCGAAATGGTACTTTCTACGAAAAAGTTTTCCGTGAAATGGTACACTCCACTGAAGGTTTTTCGCGAAATGGTATTCTGCGAAATGTTGTACAATCACGGCGAATATTGCTATCCGCTTTCTGGCTAAGCAATGAGGGGAGTTGTTTTCTGCTTTACTGAGAGGAAAAATTGCAAATGTGTATATTAAACTACCCATCCCAGGTAACCAATAAGCATTAAGGGGAAACCGAAAGTGGCTCAAAGATGGCTGGATAAATGGCAAAGTTTCACCAAATCAATGAGCTTTTAAAGAGCTTTCAGCTTTCGCCGCAGCGATAAGCTTAGAGTGAAGTTAACAAACCAGCAATCAAAAACTTGCCTTCAATGCAAACGGATTAATGACCCATCCTATTGATCCTGCGCATTATTCAGTTGCTGCTGCAAATCTTAGATGAATCGGAATGTCTTGATACAGAAAACAAATCATATTTCGGGATGTTCGTGGTCGGTGCGGTTGGTTGCGGATCAGCTGTGTTCATGTTTGCAAGCTCTGCTGTTTGACATATATTACCAATACTAATGCAACATTCAAATTAAAGTTTAGGTTTTTCAATGAACACATGAGATGTACAGTAGAGTATTTGTCGCTCTAATACAATAACGTTAGTCACTTTCGGTTTCTCCTTAACATAAGCAGCATGTCATACTGCACGTTTATACTGACATTTCATACTGTACGTTGTTGTATATTAGCTTTTTGACTGCATAGGTGTTGTAAATTGGCAACCAAAATTCTATTCAAATTCTTCGTGTCGGTAATAAGCAGAAAAAAGCATTGTCAGCAGTCAGCATTATAAGAAGGTTAGCAGTAAAGAAGCTGTATATTCTGCCAAGATAGCATTTGAGTAGCATTTAAGGCGACTTACATGCTTATTGGCTTGCATTTGAATAGCATTGGTGATGCTTATTGGTTACCTGGGATGCTTTCAAGGTTACGTAACTGCCAAAATGAATCGTCTAAGGTTGAACTCCTCAGAAACTTGCAAAACTCGAGATTGTGACAAAGGTCATCCGAAATTCACGATTTATGTAGAACATAGTTTAATTTGTGGCAATACGGAGTTGGTCGGGTCAGCTAGTAGGTTTATGACATCAACGCGCCACTGAAATTTTGCAATTTTCGAAAACTGTTTGTTTTAATAAAATAAAAATATTCAGTTAATCAATCTCAATTTCTAGCAAAATCATTTTAGTTGCTTCCTCTGAACTTTCTTTCTGTAAAACACTTTGCTTTGACGAATTTTTGTTTGCGAGCTAAAACAAAATATTAGAATATGGCCATATGGCCTCACATAAAAAAATGATTTTGGTGTTGAACCTCGGTATTCTTTATAATAGCAGCAAAAAACTGTTTGGGCAGGGTGCTACCGATTTAATAGCTCTATAAAACTAACAGATTTATTGCGGTTTGACAAGCAACCGCGATAAGATCAATTTTGATTGGTGTGCCATTTTGTATTGCTACACCACAAGTTTATAAGAGACGCTGTGCAGCCAACCAGTTTTAACGTGGTAATATGAGCAACCTTGTGGATGGTAAATGGTTGAATAATGCGCTCCAGAACCACCATGAGGTTCCACAGCCTCTTATTCAGCAACTCCTATCTCGACCTCCTCGTGGTACCATCCGGGATACGTTCCTTAGTGGAAATCGGACAACCGGTGGAAACTAGGGTCGTATACGGACAGAGAAGGGGGCACTCATGCGAAGGCTGAAGTGTAAACTCTCCGCCTGCAGGACGGTTCTCTTGACTCCCAGAAACCAAAGCAGAGGGTCCAAAGCCCCTAAAGGAGATGGTTGTAATAGCTGTTATCCATGGCTATTATGTAAAAACTTGAATGGATAAACCCCTAATCCAAGGTGTGACGCGACCCGTGCGAGGGATGAATGGTGGAGGGGGCTCTATAAATTCTCTCGCCGCAACGGAGCCTGTGGAGTACCAGGCGCCCTCCTCAGCAATTTGCCCTTGCTGCATCAAGCAGGTCACTGATGCAGTGGACGACTTCTTACCGTGCAAGCTCTCTCTGCCGAAAAACATAGAAACGAATGAGATAGAGAGTAGAGTAGGGGAGGAGCAGGACTTGAACGATGCGCTAGCAGGCGTTCAGTCCTGATCCTGGTCTATCCTCAACACGCCGACTCGGTGTGAGACGACAAACGAAGATGTGGCTTCAAAACTTTCTACTCACGGGTCGAGATACACTCTGCCTGATCTCTGACTGTGTGCTGGAGGGTGGGCTGAAACAAAAGGAGAGCCGAATAGTTATGGCTAGTAGGATGGCTGTACAATCGCTCAAACAATCTAAATAAATATATAACGTCGAGTATCCACCCCTAGGTTACTCAAAAGTGGCTGAGTCTCAATAAGATAAGATAAGATCTCAGCAAGCTTACCGGTCTTGCGACAGGATATTGTCCGAGTAAATATCATCTTCGGAATCTCAGTTTCGTACAAGATGATATTTAACCTCGGATCCCTTGCTCTGCAATCGTGCAGCACAAATAGTACGCCGTTCAGTATCTTAAAAAGGGGAGATCTGATTGGCGGCGCCGATCAGGGTACTAGGTTCATAAACCTAGTCATCCCTGATTGGCACATGTCTCGCTCCAGCTACCAGCCTGTCCCTTCCTCAATAAGTGATAGGTAAGCTTGAAGCGTATAGTAAAACAATAAAACATACTACATACTAGTTCAAAATACATACTACAATAGTTCAAAATAATGGACGCAGTGGTAAGTGTACAAAACAGAGGAAAAGGATGAGCAACCACAATAAATATGCTTTATTAACAATTTTATTACGGTTTTCTAGCTAGCTATAAGTGTGTTTGGATTCGTATCCTCTTGGTATTGCGCAATACCACAATAAAACCATAGATAATGATTAATACCGCAATAAAACCTTTATAAAATTCAAGTGAAACCAACTGGCTTTAGAATTGCTACTTGGGTAGTTAACTAGTTTCGTGACGTTGGATAAACTACAGCAAAGGGATGCACTCTCTAACCTTCAATATTGCCTTGGAAGGAGCATTACAAAGAATAAACGTGGAATGGAACGGGACTATCATCAAGAAATCTCACATGCTCTTTGGTTTTGGGGATGACGTCTGCATCATCGGAATCAACCGTAGAGTAGTGGAAGATGCCCTTAGACCTTTTAAGTAAGCAGCATCGAGGTTTGGACCTACTATCAACACCACCAAAACGAAGTGTATGGTTTCCGGCAGGGAACATGGGAGTCCTAATGGTGTCGGTGCCGAGGTGGAGCTGGATGGGGAAGGATATGAAGTCGTAGAGAAGTTCATATACCTTGATACGCTCTTGATATGTGAAAACGATGTAAACTGCGAAGTAAAACGACGGATTTCAGCCGCGAATCGGGCTTACTACGGATAACATAGCCAGCTGTAGTCCCGTAATATGCAAATTCACACAAAACTGGTGCATTACAGAACATTCTGCCGGTCGGTGGCCCTTTACGGAATTGAACCATGAACGCTAAAGAAAGCTTGTAACCAGTGAACGTATGGCAACCCAAGAATGAAAAAAAAGAGACAAGAAAATAGTTGCTATTGGTCACAGGTATTGCCTCTAACAAATCCCACAAATGACACGACGAGAAGCAACCGCAGTACTTCTACCCACCGCCAGAGGACCCATGCGTGACAACAGACGGCCGAAGAAAAGCGGTGTAAACGACGGAAAATGGAGAGGAATTAATTGGAGCGCAGTTGGAGAGCGCGAAATGTTATCCGCCATCCTGAACGATCCAATAATCCGGCTAACCTGAAAGCGAAAGGTCGCCAAGATTAAAGACTGCAAACCAACATAAAAGGAAGCAGTAGAGCCACAAATATTGGCTAAATAAAGAGTAGAGTTAAAGCTGAAAGGTGAAAGGCGAAAGAGTGGAGAAGGGGATCCTGCCGGATATACTGGTCGTTCAGGTAAAATGTTAAGCCGGATGTAAGCGGAAAAAAGCTTCCAACTGACGGCCACCCTCCATTTTCTATTTCCCCCCATTGTGCTCACAGGACCTCATTGGCTACTATTGTATACCTCGTATACTGAGGATCAACCCGATCCGGTGGCCCGGTCGCTACAATACCGGCCGTAGGTGTGAACACGTTGGCATCAGGGACGGTGATCGACGTCCAAACGTATCCTCCCCATATCCAGAAGGGAAAGCGGCGGTGGTGTCCGGAAGGTGCGAAACGGAAGTAGGCGAATGCGAACGGAAAGGGGGCCCGAAGTGAAAGATAGAAAGCTAAAAGGTGGGAGATAGACAGTAAGAAAGTGGGTTGAATAAAATGTCGACAGAGAAGAATAAAAGGGAGTTTGCTTGAGATCGATTCCAAGTGTTTTCTTGTCCGGTAGCCAAGAGCGTATGCCGACCCTGAGGCAGTGAAGAGGGGAGTCCCCGCATTACTGTGTGTGTCCTCTACCCGCTAGTTACAAGCTGATCGACAAGTGCCTGGGATTTTCGAACGTAAAATTCTGCGATCTATATTTGGTGGCAAAAGGGAAAATGGAGTGTGGCGTAGATGAATAAACCAAGAGCTGTATCAAGATTACGAATATACTGATATAGTGAAGGTAGTACAATGTGGCAGGCTGCGGTGGGCTAGGCACGTGGTCTGAATGCCACAAATATTTTCAGTAGAACCAGGAAGAGCTAATATACTCCGAAGCCCGATGAGTGTGCTCTGTCGAGAATAATGCACGTTCAGCTAGTGTTTGAGAGGATTGGGGAACGGCAGCCCAAGACCGACAGTACTGGAAGATCATATTTCGTTCGGTCGGCACTAAAGTAAAGTAAGTAAGTGCTTCACGTGACTCCCAGTATTGAACCACAAGCAAGTTTGTTGTTCATTTAGCTTCTGTTGGGTTGATGTCTCTTTCGTCTACGGGCACCAGAAATGCAAGACATAAGGGCCTATTCTGCGAGGCGAGTGACGTGACAATTTTGCATTGCGCTGCTAGTCCGCCATGCCATGCCATGCCGAGGGAATTGACTTCAGTGGATAATTATACTTCTATTCCATCCAGTTAGATTCGTTGCATATTTAATTTGCTGTTCAAAGTGAACGGAACTGTAGATGTCTTTGATGGATTTATCCTGATTAGCGTTTTGTACGTCAGCTTTGTGTGGCGGCGTGTGTTCCTCGATCGAAACGTTTTGCGTAGGGTAAAGTAAGCACGACTTCCAGCTTGAATGCGTCGTTGAATCTCCTTACTAATATTGTTGTTGGTAATTACTAGAGGTCCCAAATATAACGTCAACTTCAAGTTTATCGCCGTCAATAGAAGTAGAAGGCGAACAGTTCCTCAGAGCCTCTTCCTATCATTTATTTGGTTTTCGATACATTGATTTTCAGCCCAGCTCCTCCTAGCCTCCATTGCTAGTCTAGCGCAGATTGTCTCTGCCGTTGCAAAGGTTTTAGTAATGATGTCAAGGTCATCTGCGAAGGCTGGCTACTTTTGCTGGCTACATCTCAAGTTGGCTACTTTTGCTGAAGATAATTTCTCTTTTTACTCACAGATGTGACTCTTTGCGATATTGCATTGATTAGGTTTCCAACTCTCACCAATTTTTTTCTCCGGTCAGACATCAACTTTGTCTAGACAAAAAATAAAGTAGGCGCATTATCCAGGCATCAGTATTAGCCCCAACAACTCTTATTGACATAGAACTTACTAATAGCGAATTCATTTATTGACCCAGATCAAATTGATTAACACAAGTTTCGGCAAGCCTCCTGTAAAAGTGTACATAAATAAATCGAGAATTCATCCCGATTAACCCGAAAGTGTTTATTTTAAAACCGTCTAGAATTACGGTTTATGGATCGATCTGTCAAACTTCAGATATCGGCAGTCGTTGCAAAATTCACAAAAATCTGAGTCTTTGACGTGATATTCATCCCCTTTGAACATAAACTATATACCTTTTTCACCGACAACGCATCTATCAACTTTTGCTTTTATCATGAACAACCCTGTTGATAAATGTCAAAATTTGTTTAAAAATTAAATGTTCAAAACTGAATGTTACCCATTTAATGGCTGACCGGAGGTGTCAAAAACAGTATCAGTATAAAGATCTAAAATGTATCCATTTAGTATGTTTTCAGATCATATACAGATACACCGATGCTATGCAGTGTGAATGTATGTGATTCATTTGTAAATTAAACAGAATTAAACAGTTTTTTTGGCTGAACATTGATGAACGACTTGCTGATATTTGAAACTTTTATTTATAACGTTTAGAAAAATAAACTCTATTATATGTACACCCTACCATCGACTTAAACATTATGTCAACGTCACGTTACACAAACAAGAAGACGTCAAAACAATTGAAAACTAAGGACACATTAAGAATGTTAACTTTGTTTACCAAGTATACCAAGTATATTATATTCACACATACAGGAAAACACACATTCAAAAACCACTTATAATCTTGATAAAAAAAATTGTCGAATGAAATATGACGTTCAACCCACCGGATGTCAGACGTCGTCAAACTTTTATCGCAGTATCAAATATTTACCTTTGAGGAGAGATCTTAAAATAGGTACTTTTCAACGAATAATTGGTGCCGCAAAATATGGAAAATTTTTCCTGTTCAGGAAAATATCTATACTTGTATCCGCTGGTTTCGCTGGTTCTAACTGGCGGAAAGGCCTTACTCAGACTAACCTAGCATCCGCCAGCGACGGACAGAGCAACCGTTACAGCCAAGCCGAGGGAGCTTGGCGTCAACTTGTCATAGTAAATTACAATGGTTTACTTACCTTGTCTCACTAGTGATAGCAGCCACGGTCTCAGGCTCACATGATTTACACTCGCAAAGTCGACCTATCTCTACAGGGTAAACATTGCGGACAGCCCTCGCGTGCATGTTGAGTGTGCCGCCTGGGGTAATCTGGGAAGTCTGTCTTTGAACTTTACTCAAACAATGTTTCGATTCTATAACCGAATTTTATTGAACGAGAATCACAACTTCGTGTCTGCTTCTTCAAAGCAATGAACTACACCAATTTTGTTGGAATTTTCTGGAGGATAAAAATATTTTCTAAGAAACGGTGCAATGAGAAGTGGGTTGAGCTTCGAAATATCCTGTTGACCAATACATGTTATGGATAGAAGGGCAGTCACAGACGTTATGACAGCTCCAATAAGTGTATAGTAAAGGAACGATACATGATGAATAGATTTCTCAACTGAGGCCGAATTTTCCTCCTGTACAGTACTGTTATCGAAGTCGTAAATACATCCTTCAGTCGAAACAGGTTTAACAGGATAAATGATTTCTTTAGAAGCAATTGCTATCTGAGCTCTAATGACGATGTAACCCATTGCTAGTAAGCCTGTTGCAGCTCCAATTAAAGCGCTCTGTGAATCAAAATTAAAAGTATAATTGGTATAGCATTAAAATATTAAAACAACCATTCTACATACCTTCGGTTTAATCCAAGGCAGCAACATTCCAGTTAGAAAAATTCCTAATAGTGGACCGAGTGATATTGGAACCAGACTCATGGATAGCTGAAGGACGGTACCAAGCTTTTCTACTACAATTACGAGTACTAGAGCTATAGCACCGAAAACGAATACAGTACCTCTCATCAAGTATCGGGTTTGGCGCTCCGTCAATCGATTTTTAAGAAGAGGTTTGACAAAGTCTTCTAGCACAATTGCTGCCAGGGAATTTAGACCTGTCGATAGCGAACTGAGTGAAGCGCTGAAAATGCCTGATATAAACAGTCCAGCCAAACCAGGATAGCCGCCTAGAACTTTCATCACCAATATTGGCAGTAATTGGTCTTTTGCTCGAGCGAGTTTTGTTGTCAATGGATCACAGTCATGGAACGTTGCGTAAATTAGTAAACCATTATAGAAACACATGGATAACAGGCATATTATACAGATCGTATATACGAATAAGGCCCGTTGAGCATCTCGGAATGTCGGTAATGATAAATATCTTTGAACCATCATCTGGTGAATCGAATTCTTTGCTATCCAGAAGACTCCGCCGCCAAAAACAATTGTCCAGAGAGTCATTCTTTCCGTAGGATCTAAATTCAAACTATAACAAATCTATGAATCAGATATAAATTTTAAACAAAGGCTTACTTGGGAGGTTCTATTCTACCGCTAGCCAAATTACGTTCAATTAGGACTCCGATTCCACCAATATCTGCAGTTCCCTTCCACATAATAAGCACCAATGATCCAACCATGACAATCGTTTGAAGAACATCTGTCCACACCACTGCCTTGATGCCTCCCTTTTAAGCAAAGATTTAATATATTTTTATCGAATAGTTATGGTGTGTAGAGCATATGATTACTTACAACTCCTGTATAAAAAATGCACACTGTGCAGACAACGGTTGTTATAAAATGAACATTAATCCCTGAAACTATGAAAATGTAATGAATGCGATTATTGTTGAACTATGTACTATATAATATTTGAAAAGCAAAGCCTATGTGGTACATTTCGCTTTCAAATTTATTTTTACAGCCTCTCCCAGCCGAGATTCGAACATAGGTCCTGACTTTTCAGGCCAAGTGCCGTATCTCGAGATAAAGTCTCTCGACTATACGGGAAAACCAACAACTATTGTGGCCTTGAAGGCAGTATTCACGGATTATTGGTGAGCATCGTAGCAAATTATCTTCCAAAAATCATACCGTCAATAATCCATGTCTGATGTCTGAGACAAACATTTCCATCCTTGTTTTGAATATTTTCATTTTATAAGATGCTTGGTGATTTCTCACCATTGATTGATAAATATATACGTATATTTTAAGCTAACACTCATATGACTAATAAACATAGTCAAAGCACCCAAGTTTTTGTTTTGACTAAATCTTTTCTTAAAAAACGCCATAAGAAATGCACATACAAAATGGCATAAAATCCCTTAAACGAATAAATTCAGTAGCAACATATGCAGTACATATTGAATTAAAAATTTTATTTGGCATATACTCATATACATAATTTGGGCCACAGACCGAAGCCAATTGTGATTCGGTTAGACGGCCTGGTGGTGTAATTGGTTAAACAACACGTTCAGCTAGAGATTGAGAGATTGAGAGCTGCGACTCTCACCCTCGCTTAGTCGATATTTTTAGTCTAAGATCAAGATTTTCTGTTCATCCTATTTTTGATATGTCACATTAAATTAACATTTACTCTTCCCGAAAGAAAACATTTAGTTTTTTTAGTGATCACTTCCCCTTTCTACGTTCTGCCATATCCATTTCTCACATGCGCTACGTATAACTACAAGCAATGAAACCACATACAATTTTTCAAGCCAGGTTTTACAACGACTTACCTTGATTAAACGCTAGCGCTGGTACGAATATTACAATAGGCAAATGGAGTAACTGAAATACCATTTAATTATGAAATTGGTTACGTACCCACAGGATCACGCATAACTTACCGTAGCTATCGTAAATAGAATTGATCCTAACAAACGAACTCTTTCGTCGAACCGTAGATAAAGATATTCATAAACAGACGTAATCTCCAAAGCATGGAATATGGGGATGAACAAAAAATTCATGCTAATGGCCATCATGATTATCCCAAAGAAAATGAAACCGAAGTGTATGCCGTACAAATATGTTTCTGTCGATGCACCAATCAGTGCTATTCCGGAAATGAAGCTGTTGAAGTATGTTCGAAAATCAGGTTATTGCTTAACAAAATTACTTAGGAATAATACCTTGCTACTAAGGACATTGCGACCGGAAAAATCTTAAGCTTACGGCCTCCGACCAGGTAATCTAGGGCTTCTGAGTTTCGTCTTGATGTTTTCTGTTGCCGACATCTTTTATGGTCTTTCCAACCAAAGTAAACTCCGATTATAAGACAGACTGCCAACATACACGAAAATACCGCATAATCAGCAGTTCCAAACCCTTGCAATGATTTACTTATATCTTGTACACTCAAAGCCTGAACAACTGTAGAATTCATTGCGAACTTACACCAATCACTATCACCACTCCATAGAGTATGATCCGTTCGTTTTAAACTCTTGAAAAAAATTTCTAGAGGATAGTACATATGCGCCATATAACGTACAGCGCAATGATTTACTGTAGGATTACATTCAGTAGCGAGTAATTACAGTTTATTACCGCAGTATCTTTCTCTAAAATAGGACTTTTTCAGTAGAAAAATGGCACATAGAGACTTATAGCTCACTTCAATTTTTGGTTTGGCACAAGTTGCCTCGATTTTAATACCTAAATTTTTTCAATTAAAATTTTCCCACTTTGCTATGCCCAATAAACAGTTTTAAGTAAATGTTTATTGGGTACATACATCTTCATTTCTTATATGTTATCGGGGCTTATTTTGGCCTTGACCACATCTGCTTCAGCTTTTCTCTTTCATAGAGTAATAAGAGCAAATTACACGAGGCAGGCTGTTTGCAGATCGAGCAGATAGATGGTGCTTTACTGGCCCAAAAAAGGTATTATATCGAATTCAAATCTCGTGAGACTTAGTAAATCAATATCTAACCGCGGAAGAAAGTTCAATATTCCACTTGAACAAATAGCGTGCTATTATTGCATGGGTGTGGCGACGGACCCCCAAACACTCTCCCAGTCACCTTCAATTGCAAATCGTCACTCGAAGCTTCGGTCAACTAATGCAACACCGCTTCACTTCAAAATTATCCTTTGCTGACGATCTGAAGATCTTTCGCGTCGTATCATCCAACAACGATTACGAGGTTCTGCAGATGGATTTGGAAGCTGCGCTAATCTGGTGCGGTAACAACGGATTACGCGTCAATAGCAAAAAAAAAGTAAAACAATATCTTTCACTCATGGTTGCAATTCAGTGCACCACCGATATTCGCTAGGTAAAGATCCTCGATAGGGTTACTTATTTATTTATACAACAGGTCAACAGGTTAAAAATAATCCCAATGACTCCACTTAAATTAACATACAGATAATACAATCATTTATAACATCTCAGCGATAACGCTCTTACAAAATTATTTTTAATAACACGTCTACACAAATTAAAATCGAAGCACTGAACTGTTTTCCTTACGACGGTTCTTCAAATACACGACACATATTTTTTATTGGCTCATGCATCCCATAGTTTGTCCTGGATCTCCCTATATCGAAGAACATATAGGAACGAAGAGCACGTCTGCGGATGTTCACGTCCAAGAGACCGAGAAGTTCAGGGCAGTCAATGTAGGACGTCAGTAAGCCGCTGATGAAACAAGCCTTGGCGACAGCTCTCCTAACGCTGAGTGAGTCAAGGCGGATTAACTTGCAGCGATCAGCATAACGAGGTAGGTTATTCCGGTCGTTCCATGGCAGGTGTCGTAGTGCATAACGTGCAAATTTGTTTTGGACGGTGTAAGTAAGGGGTTCACTTACGGCTAGACTCGAGCATGCAGACTTACCAGAAATCCCAGGGGGCGGCCTAACTGATCGACAATAAACGGAGCAACTATCCCCGGACGCTTGGCGGCTCCTGGTGGCTCGGACCGGGGTCGACGACGGGAGAGTAGCTTTATTGGCACTTCACCGGACACTAGTAAAAACCGTGGTGGCTCGGACCGGGATCGACGACGGGAGGGTGGTTTTTTTTGGCACTTCACCGGACACTAGTAAAAACCGTGGTGGCTCGGACCGGGATCGACGACGGGAGGGTGGTTTTTGTTGCACTTCACCGGACACTAGTAAAAACCGTGGTGGCTCGGACCGGGATCGACGACGGGAGGGTGGTTTTTTTAAGCACTTCACAGGACACTGGTGAAACCGCGTATTCTGGTGCGGTTTTCTGGCACATTAATCTCCCACTTGTACGGACGGGTATCGTGGCACGGAATGGCCGAATTAAATCTTCTCAATCCACCGACGATGGGGTCTATAACCACTTTTACCGCCACGTGGAAACCGTATGTAACACTCCAAACCGACTCAAGCAGCGGACTTTACGGCCCGTTCGATCGCCTTGCTTGCCCGAATACCCAAAAAGCCTCGATCCAGTTGCTCTCCGCTGGTAACTCCCTCTTGCGGGCTTCAGCCGAACTCCCAAGCGTTACGCGATCTCTCTGCTCCCGCTCGGTCGGTATAATGAAGCCATTGGTAACCGCGGCGTCTCGAGAGGGAGTTTTATTTTAAAAATTAACAATTATTTCCTACCTCCTAACATGCAAATACAAAATACAATTTTTACAACAATTTACATTTACTATGGGACATGGTCACATGTTACATTTCCCCCATAGCACAATAAAAAAAATGAAGAAATGAATTTTTTTTTTAAACCAAACAAAACAACTAAACCAAATCAAATAACAATTTCTCAACAAGAACAAACAAATTAACTACAACAAACTAACAATATTCAACAAATTTATTTGATTATTTAAAAGGAACGTCGAATCGAGTACACGCATTGGGGTGACCCTCGTGATCGGAGCAGGCCATCACGGCGAGTCTAGTTGGGTTTTCACTCGAAGCGATTCGAATTTCCGAAACTCTGTCCATAACAGAGTAGCGCTGGTCGACTATTTATCTTCGTCCCATCTAACGTAGTTGATAAATCTGCAAGCTCTCATCAGGCGTGTTGAGAGAGTTAAACTTCTTGGCGGGCAATCAACTATAACCGGAAATTATCCCTTCCGACAACTTTACCCAAGAATTGGCACTTTCACATTTCACACAAGTCCTTCATTGTAGACTAACCGTGTTCTGATCCGTCTTTCTTTAAAAGACACCTACAGGTTTGTCTATCTATCGTGGCTTCTACCTTTATAACCGCTAAGTAATTTTAATATACAAAAACAACCGGAGTGGCAAATATACGTCCCCAACCCATAATAGTGGAGCAAAGTTGCCCTACTCCTAAACGGTTTTAGGGTTTTCCCTACCATAATCCTACATCCTACCTAAAGTCGAAAAGCATCCCCCTTGCAGCATACAATTTTCTCTCTCTGTGCACCGGAAAGAGTAATTAAGCCGTGAGATGAGAAAAAAAATCTGTGTGCAGTGCCTGGGCTTCTGTTAACTAAAGCTCGAAACAATGGATAATTACCGGTACATAATATAAAGTACAACTTCCACGCCTCACGGTTTGAGGTGTTCGGCAGGCCAGGTGCCTAAGTTTTTGCCTCCAAGATCCTCAAGTTCGTAGGAACTAGAACCATGCTTCGCTAACACTCGACATGGCAAGTACATGGGTGCTAGCTTCGCATTATAATATTCCCCCGCGTTGGATTGTTTAAAATTCCGTCGATAAATTTGTTGACCCACTGTAAACTCTTGTGGTCTCGCTCGTTTTCGCAAGTTGTACCTATGAACATTAGCATTATACGCTTTTAATAAATTCTTTTTCACTATATCATAAATCTCTCCGCTAATACGCTTTTGTACGGTTTCGCGACTTTCCGGAGAATAATCCTCCTTTCCACGAAGTCGCAAGTGATCTTCCCCGTTAACTGCTATCTCCTGACACCTGGTCATAAAATATGGTGTCAAACCAGTGGAAGCGTGCATAGTGTTGTTGAACACATATTCAATATCAGCGACTTTGGAGTCCCAGCAACGCTGATCCTTCTGACAGTAAGTCCTTATGGCCGCATTTATGGACCGATTAAGTCGTTCTACGGGATTTCCCTGGCTGTGATGTCTGGAGGTAGTCCAATGTTTCACCCCGTGCTGGGCTAATAATGCTTTAAAATCTTTTGATAGAAACGTTGAGGCGTTGTCTGTCAACACAATCTCCGGAATGGAGTTTCTAAGAAACCAACCTTCTCGGAGTGTTTTGCAAAGGCTACCAGCCTCAATCCGGCGCATCAGGTGCAGTTGACACCATTTACTAAATAGATCTTGAATGACCAGCAGATACATGTGCCCGGATCGGCTTTTCGGCAAAGGGCCTACATAATCCAGAGCAATTATCTGCCAGGGATGGTCAGCTAGTTTTTGTTTTCCCATTATTGGGATCGTGGGTACCGTGGTGGGCTTACACTCCTTGCACACCTCACATTTTTGGAGGGCCTTTCGGACATCAGATGCCATGTGAGGCCAATAATACCGCAGCTGAAGCCGCGAGAGAATCTTTTCTGCACCTAAGTGGAAACATAATTCATGTTCGTTGTGAATAATTTTATTACGGTTTTCTGGAGGAGGGACCATTTTCCATTCGAACCTCACATCGAACGGTTTCTCGTCCACAGGCACAAATTTCCATAATTGTCCATCTTCGAAGCGGAAGTCAGAATACCGTTCAGGTTCGTTTTGGACTGACTGAAGCAAATTGTCGTATGAAGAAAGAGAGACATTGGCAGTCACCATGCAGATGCTACGTGAGAGTGCATCTGGGACGATATTATCGGCTCCTCGACGGTGCACGATAGTCATGTCTAGGTGCTGGAGATCTAAGCTCCATCTACTAAGTCGGGATGATGGGCGCCATTTATTGTTGCGGATATATTGTAACGCCGAAGCGTCAGTCACCAGTGTGAAGTGACTTCCTTCAATATATCCTCTGAATTTATCGATGGATAATAAGGCTGCCAACGCTTCTTTCTCCGTAGCGGAATAATTCTGTTGAGCCGAATTCAATTTTTGTGAAAAGAAACTAATGACCTTTTCGGTCCCCTCTTGGAACTGGGTGAGTACCCCGGCTACAGCACGATCACTTGCGTCTGTCTGTACCGTGAACTCTTGTTCGAAGTCGGGATTGGACAGAATTGGAGCAGTAATCAATCGCTCTTTAATCACTTTAAAAGCTTTCTCTGCTTCCTTAGTCCACTTTATTACTTTGGGTTTCCCCGAAAGAAGGTCAGATATAGGGGCAGTAATGTCGCTGAAATCGGAAACGAATCGACGATAATAATTTATCATCCCCAGAAATCTACGCACTTGGCGCACGGTTTTTGGGGCTTCAAAATCGAGAATTCCCTGAACTTTCGATGCGTCCGGGCGAAGTCCATCGCCAGATAGTAGATATCCCAGGAACGGTACCTCTGACCTGCAGAATTTGGACTTGTCAATATTTATTGACAGGTTAGCTGTCTGTAATCTTTTAGCCACCTCTCTTAGAAGCTGAAGGTGTTCCTCGAAACTGTCACTGGCTACAATGATATCGTCCAGATAGACGAAGACTTTCGGTTCAAGAGCGCCCGCTCCCAGGATCTTGTCCATCAGTCTCGACAACGTGGCCGGACTGTTAGTAAGTCCAAAGGGCAGACGGGTGTATTGAAACATTCCTCGTCCCTGAATGCAAAAGGCTGTGAGAGGTTTCGATTCCTCGCTCAACGGTATTTGAAGAAAGGCATCCTTGAGGTCAATGGTACTTAGATACCGAGTTTTCCCCAAACGACCCAATATACGCCCTATATGAGCTTGCGGATATGCATCACGCTTCGTGATGGCATTCAGCTTGCGCGCATCGAGACACAAACGGATCGACCCGTTTGGTTTTTTAATCGGGACGGCATTCAAAGACCAGTCAGAAACCGACTCCTCGATTATACCGAGCGAAAGTAAGCGATCGAGCTCTTCGTTTAGCGCCTTGTGAATGGCAGGCGAAAATGGAAATGGATTCACTCGGATGGGGGGAGTACTTTTGTACTCATCTTTAAGTTCTATTTTGTGTTGGGTCAGCGAGGTTACCTCAAGCTGACCGGACATAGCTGGCTTAAAAAGATTTTTTATTTGTTCTATTTGATTTCGCTGCTCGGAGCTAAGCTCAACGAGAGGAGTTGTGCAATGTTCGGGTAACTCATCCGAACCTATTTGGAATATCTGGAGGTCTTCCATTCCTATGTGTATTTCAAAAGTTTGGAAGAAATCCAAGCCTGCGATGCAGTTGACAGGCAGATTTTCGACCACAGTGGTCTCAACCACTTTTGTCATACCACCAAAACAGAACGGTAAATTAACACTTCCGATAACTTTTAGGAGGTCTCCTGAATATTTTCTTTATTCCTTGCACGCGACGCGCCCGATGACGGAAACAACATTAGACCTTCACTGTAATCATTCATTAACGGATGCATGCTTTGCGAAATACCTATCTCATTCTCTAACCCTATTGACGCAGCGGTTTGCAATCCTGACCTAATGTTCGATACGCTCGTTGGCTCGCTTGCTAACTCTCGCCTAGCATCAAATTGAATGTGTCGTGAGTGGTGGATACGAGACGAAACTTGGTAACGCGGGGTAGACCAGGTAGGTTGTATAAGTCCTTCTGATAAAGAGGGAAATGACAATGTACTGGTAACAGAAACTGCACGTGCTTCGCACACCGAAGTATTCCCAATCGCAAGATTGCTTATTTGAACAATAGATTCTATATCATTCACTGCTATTGCTACTGCCGACGGCTCTGTGCTAAAAGTCATTGCATCCAATGATTGCTCTGGCGCAGCACTTGAAATGATCGCAATAGGAATGGACGGAGTACATGCAGGCGGAGGAGGGATAGTTACACCATCACCAAAATAGGCTGTATAAGCCTGCACGACTTTGGAAACAATCCAGTGCGCATCATTAGCTGTATGATGTAATGCAAAAGTTCTTTTAAGAAGTTTTAAACGGTTGTATAAATGTAATAAACCTGATTTAGACACTTCCTTGGAAGGACCATCTGCTTTTATTTCGCGCCACACTCTTTCAAGTCTGCATCGGCACACAAGCAATTCGTTATTGGGATTTCGTTTATATTCATAAATTTTCTCAGCACCTTCGGTTTCTTCACGAAGAGCATTTTTAAGTTTCCTACGATTCACACTTAGACTATATTCCCTATCTTTCAGTAAATTTCGAATTTCTAGCTCGAACAATAACTCCTCTTCGGTAAGCGATGCCACCGACATGTGATCCAGATAAGCTTTATCCATATTCATCTTGCCTTAGACTCTCACCCTGCAAGCGTGGAAGTCGCACAATATATCACACCACTAGCACCTTCTATGACGAGTGCGGTGTAGAAACCGAAAAACCTGTGCACAGAGAATCTGCAATAGCACACAATGATCGACTATTCTACCGCATGTAATTGTATCACTGTTCTATGGGACCTATCGCTTATCCGAGCTTACAATATATCGCCACAATCTAACTTTTATAAGATCAAGGTCACCTTGTGCCACAGTAATTGTGCCAATTCTCGTCGAAGAAGAAAAGAATGAGATTTTCACACAATGAGAGTTTAATTTTTTTGAATTTAATTTCGCCAAGCGCCTACAGAAACTCTCCCAACGTCCGAGGAAAAAAATTAACTCTCGACAAAAATCGATCGATAATTTGTTTCGATGGATCGCCAGAATGTAAGTAAGGGGTTCACTTACGGCTAGACTCGAGCATGCAGACTTACCAGAAATCCCAGGGGGCGGCCTAACTGATCGACAATAAACGGAGCAACTATCCCCGGACGCTTGGCGGCTCCTGGTGGCTCGGACCGGGGTCGACGACGGGAGAGTAGCTTTATTGGCACTTCACCGGACACTAGTAAAAACCGTGGTGGCTCGGACCGGGATCGACGACGGGAGGGTGGTTTTTTTTGGCACTTCACCGGACACTAGTAAAAACCGTGGTGGCTCGGACCGGGATCGACGACGGGAGGGTGGTTTTTGTTGCACTTCACCGGACACTAGTAAAAACCGTGGTGGCTCGGACCGGGATCGACGACGGGAGGGTGGTTTTTTTAAGCACTTCACAGGACACTGGTGAAACCGCGTATTCTGGTGCGGTTTTCTGGCACATTAATCTCCCACTTGTACGGACGGGTATCGTGGCACGGAATGGCCGAATTAAATCTTCTCAATCCTCCGACGATGGGGTCTATAACCATTTTTACCGCCACGTGGAAACCGTATGTAACACTCCAAACCGACTCAAGCAGCGGACTTTACGGCCCGTTCGATCGCCTTGCTTGCCCGAATACCCAAAAAGCCTCGATCCAGTTGCTCTCCGCTGGTAACTCCCTCTTGCGGGCTTCAGCCGAACTCCCAAGCGTTACGCGATCTCTCTGCTCCCGCTCGGTCGGTATAATGAAGCCATTGGTAACCGCGGCGTCTCGAGAGGGAGTTTTATTTTAAAAATTAACAATTATTTCCTACCTCCTAACATGCAAATACAAAATACAATTTTTACAACAATTTACATTTACTATGGGACATGGTCACATGTTACAACGGCCTCGACTTTGATGATCCCATTTTAATAGAGCGGCGCCAAAATGACCGACAAATATTCGAGCGTTGAACGCACTAAAGTACAGTATAAAGCTTTGAGGCAGTAAACGTCCTGGAAATATTTGCCGAATCTAAGGATGAATCCCAACTGCGACGAGGCCTTGGAGATGATCTTTGAAAGTCAGTGAGGAATCAAGAAGTACGCCAAGATCTTTTACGGTGTTCTCACGTTTTAAAGATGTACCATCGAGAATGTAGTCGTGAAGGATTAGTGATCGTTTGCGCCCAAAGGAAATAACACAGTATTTCAAAGCATTCAAGACCATACGATTTGTTTTACACCAGGCTGCAAATGCTACTAGTTGTTGTTGAAGAGAGAGGGCATCACTTGGTTTGTTGATGGCGTAATAAAGTTTCAGGTCGTCAGCGTAAGATTTTTTATAACAATCCAGGATCAAGTTTGCGTCATTCATGTATAATAGGAAAAGAAACGGGCCAAGATGGCTGCCTTGTGAAACTCCGGATTTAACTGGAAACGAAGGGTGAATTCGATCTGCGATCTGGGTGTGTCTATCGACTCTAAAGTGAGATTCAGTGAACATATCGGAACCATCACCGCGAAGACGTTTTGTGCACTTGGGCTCATTCGTCGCCATCCTTCAATTTTACCGATGTACACACGCTCAAAACGCTGTATTGCTCGTTAGTACGAAGCATTCTTGAATAAGCTTCTCCAATCCCGGATCCGGAGCCCGAATCCGGAGCCCGAATCCGGAGCCCGGATTAGCTGACTCCATAGTGCGAGTGCAGAAAAAGTTTTTGCGATTCGCATTGCGCAATCTTCCATGGAACGATCCAGATAATCTTCCTAACTATCTAGACCGGTGCCAGTTGTTCAAGTGGGAAACTCTGTCAGTTAGGCATAGTTATCAGCAGAGAATGTTTGTCTTCGACATAATCAAAGGAACCACTGATTGTTCTGCATTACTGGAGCAGATTACGTTTAACACAGCTCAGCGACATCTCCGGGGTATGTCAATGCTGATCATTCCTCACCATCGCACGTATTATGGCCACTATAACCCGTGGGATTCTTGGCTCCGCGTATTCAACGAAGTTGGAGATTACTTCGACTTTGAGTCGACGAGAACAGTTTTCTCGAATAGAATAAGATCAAGCTAAACTTAATTTAAGATAAAGTAAAGTAAAGTAACCAGTAACTTTTACCGCAAATGAATTGAATTTAAGTAACATTTCCTACAATAAAACGCATATAATATTTAATCTAGTCAACATCGACAAATCGTGCCCGACTTACAGTTGTCGTCACTTGCAACAGTCACCAACTTCAGCTGACGCTTGCTTGAAACGTTCTGTTCAACAAATGTAACCAGTCGTGAAGGTAAAACGAAGTCAGCATCATTTATTTGTTTCGACGAAGCCGGGCCCTTTATGAGAGAACAAGAAAATTTGCGGGGCAGGTTGCACGATCCTCGTCGTCGTCGTCAGCAGATTAGAGCCGGGATGGTTCATGCTGTTTTAAGCTTCTTTCAACACGATCTCGCCCGTTTCCCAGGCGTTTCTGAAGTTGTAGTTTTTTTATTTTAAAAAATAAAATAATTTCGGCTTAGACCTATTCGAGCCATATCGCACGTTGAGTTGCTCTCTTCTGTGTGCCGGTGGGAACTGAACTGTTTTCCTTACGACGGCGACGGTTCACCGCAGCTTATTGACTATCGCCAAATCCGTGAGGGAAATATCGTTAACAAACAGGGTCCGCAGATTATGAGTGAAAGCCCGGAAGTAACTCGAAACGTATGGACAAACTGGCATTTACATTGATATTTATTTTCGCCGCAAACCGCCGATCACAAGAAGCAAACAATTTAAATTGCGCGATCAACTCAATTTAACAATTATAATGGATGATGAAAGTCGAAACTATTTTCACAATTAAATTTCGCTATTAATTTTATTCCGACAGGTACGCATTTCGCCTGCAACCTGCAGGCTTATCAGTATCTGTTTTCGAACTAATCCTGCTTTAGAAATATATTGGAACAAACTTTTTTTTGTTTTATTGGTAGAAGTTTGAAGAGGCCTTTCATAACTTTTCAGCTTTCCAAAAGAACAGCCTACGAAAAAGAAGAGAAAAAAAATTTGTCTTCTTATTTTCTGGCTTGTGTTTTGTGTACAAAATTCAAAGGTACCGCCATCCGGGGTGAGATTGGGCCACGGGGGTGAGATTGTGCCAAAAACCAAAAATGTTTATTTGCGAAAATTTATTATAGCTATAGAAACTGGTGACATAAATTCAAAATGATGATGAACATAACATATTTCTTCATAACTTAGAATGGAACACAGACAATATTAGCAAACGATTTAGCCTAAACAAGGTTTCAAAGTTCGCGATCAAAAATACGCGGAAATAACGCTTGTAAAAAATGTCCCGCATAAACCAACCCAAACAAGAACTCACATCAACTTGCTATTTTGAAGGTATATAAACTAATCATTTACAATGTATTGAAAGGCATTATGCGTTGGATAAATTTTGATTACGAAAATAATATTTTGCGAAACTTTGTACTTTTCGAGCTTCACGGGGGTGAGATTGTGCCAAGCCATAATGATCGATCTAATTTGTAGATTTCACATACACAGCCAAAATACGTCAGTATACACCAGTACACTCACATTCTTTACTATTGAGCACAATATTTTGACAGATTAGATTGCATCATCCATTTTGGAGCAAACAGCATCATAGGTCTGCTAAATAATTTAAACTAATTTTTACTTTTTCTTTGGAAATTTCAGATACTTTGAATAAACACTCTATTATAAGACGAATATATTATACCGTGTATAAACAGCCAGTGCTAAGGAGGGGGGAGGGGGTGGGATAGGCCACATGCTCTGCGGCCGCGGGTTCTCGAACGAAGTAATGGTTACTTTTGTTAAATGATCAAATCGGAATGCCCCCTAAGGATACACTCCTTCATATATCTCCCCCTTGTAAACCCTAGAAACGCTACTGGCTATATAAAGGCTGTGCATTGACTACGAACTCTTTTTTAGTTATTTCAGACCTCTCCGGGTTATTTTCGTTCATACTTTTTGTATGATGCGTTGTTTTTGGCCGACCCCCTGCCCCTAATAGTCCACTTAGTACATGGACGACCCTATGTGAACTACTTTACACTGATATTTATGTGTATTCTTTATAAACATGATAATGTTCACTGTTTAGGTTTTTAGCCTAACTTTACGTTTTTGGCACAATGTCACCCCCTAGAAGGGGTGAAATTGTGCCAAAGTTCATGCACTTCCAGTAAAATTAGGTTTCATTGTAACTAAACCATCTCTACGGTAGTTGTTAATTGAACAATTTAGTATATATTGACAGGTTTGAAATCAACTTAGTTCCTAAATTGTGTGTATACTGAGCTAAAGAAAAAAATATATGCTTTTTTGGCACAATCTCGCCCCGGATGACGGTAATACAAGTCTTCTTCAATAAGTTGATTAGTTTCCGAGCAAAAGGAGCATACAATTCGGAAATCGTGTTTTCACGTGGAATTTGATTCGCGTAGAATTGCGCAGAACGTAAAAAGTATAAGGATCCATGCCTAGTGGCACGGGCGCAGGCTTGAAGTAGGACTACGAATGTAAAGCAATTCGTCTCCCAATGTCAAAGCCGGTGATTTTTGTGCGAATTTCATATAATAGATTCCCCTGTTTCGCAGTAACGGAAGGTTTATTTGCGCTGTTGTATTTTATACAACACCTGTGCACCGTTGACTTTATCTCGGTATATCTCGGGAATCTAGCAATAAATAAAATTACTGTTTTCAGTAAAATTGATCCGCAGACAAAGATCTTTCAAATGGTGGAAAAAGTTCCATGAGTTTTTCACCAAGTGGCATTAGTATTCGAGAGAATTCTGTTACGTTTTAGCATGCCTATAAATCGGAGCTGACGCGAGTAACGAAAGGTAAAGGATTGTGTTCTTACATGTGAGAAATTCATAATTTCAACTCTTCAGCTAATTTAAATAGTGGACCTGAAAAGGTCCGTTTGTTAATCTCGAATTCTCAAATTTCTGACTCGTGGTGTCCATTGTCTACTTTTGTCCATGAGATAGGTTACTGGTGTGTGGATTAATGGTGGGAATACTGTTTATGGGACAAACGCTACTGGTAGAATCTGTAATCAAGATAGACTTTTATGTTTATGATGTTATGAGTCACAAGCTAGCTGCTTGCCGATGTGTCTCCAACGAAAGCCGATGAGCGACTGATGACGCACACCGAGGCAAAGGCAAACAAAGTTTCAAATACAACCTTTAAAATTATGCCACGGATGTGACTCGAAAACTGGCTGTCCGATGCGTCGCAAGCTAGCTGCTTACCGAAGAAGGTAAGGAAAGGAAGTTTAACCCATAGCTCATCTCGTATATATTTCTGTCATCCGTGCTAGGGAAGCACTGGCGTGGGAAGGCAAAAAAATGCAAATAATGAAATATTAAATATTCGACTCATATTTTCTCAATTATTAAACGTCTGTTAGGGAAACATGTAATCTACTGTGTCGTAATGGATTTTTTGAAAAATTTCCAATCGATTGATACCAATATCTCTAGAATCTGTTGACGGATGACTGAGTTATAAGAGTGCAAACCATAACCACTTTTCGTTACATGTTCCCTTTTCGTTTTTCTAAAGTGCACCCCAATATAGAAATCAAAGAAGTAGTCCTACTTCAAAATGAATCTCACATTCGACGTAAACTGAAATCCGATATATTTTTCCAACAAATAATTTTAATTTATTTATTACATCTTCAACGTAGTTGCACAGACTATTTACTAAACTAATGATTGGATCCTACGTCTAAAAACAGTCTTACTTATTTGAAAATCATAGGCTTCACCAAGTTCATTGAAAACACGGCAACACATGACCCAAGGTTCGTTGTATCCGTAGTTTGTGCAACGCGAGGGCTGCTACAGTAGGAATCTATTTCGAAGCTGCCTTCGGGGAACATGAATGTCAACCTGGCTTAAGAGAGAGCTGCAATCGACATCACCACTCAGTAACCCGAAGACAAAAAGCCTTTGCAGTAATTTTCTTCTGGCAGCTAACGAATGCAGATCAATAAGCTTACAACGTTCCTCGTAGGCTGGTAGATTTGCGGCATCGTTCCAGGGCAGAAGACGTAGAGCATATCTCAAAAAGTTCCTTTGGATGGCCTCTATTCTGTTGATATGCACAGCATATTATGGTGCCCACACAACAACTGTGTACTCCGAAATGCTGCGAAAAAGTGCACAATACAACGATTTAAGCGCGTGTATATCCTGGAATACGTTGGTGTTTCTTTTCACGAATCCAAGTACAAGGCCTTAGCAGTGATCGTTCAAATATGTTCGTTGAATCTGGCTTTGGAATCAATAGTAACGCCCAAGCCCTTTATGGCCTGCACTCGGCGTATAAGTAATAATAATAAATAAAGTTTATATGTGAAATAACACGTTATTTTATTTGATTTGCGATGTTTCATTTATGTGCATATCAGAAGACGTAAAATTACAAGATTTTTTCGAACTATGTGGTATACTTATGTCTATGATTTTTTTCACCTACTTTCCGTAATCGGATCATTACAATATTAATACCAAATTAACGTAATAGTTTGATGCTTTAAAATCTAAAATAAAAAATAGCGATTTTTTTTAAATTAGTCGCCTTAGGGATGTCAATTTTCTGTACACAGATGTTACTACGACGCTGTCATTTTTTATTTGAGTATACACACATAAAAACATATACATATAAACTAACTATTCAATTTAATTGCATTACAATTGAAGGCATAGAAACTATAATCGTTTACTTCCAAATCGGATTGAAATTCAACCAAATTCCACCGAGTGCCCCAGTCAATAGCTGCTTTGGATCTATCAACAGAGGATCCTTTGTCTTCGAATCCATTGTAACTTCAAAGTTCATAATGATTTCATATATTCCTCGTTTGACCTGCATACGTGCAAATCGCATTCCAAGACACTGCCGCGGGCCGTCGCCAAATGGAAAGAAGCATCCTTTTTCACGGTACGGATTAGTACCGCCTGTGGCGGTGCTGAAACGATCCGGATTGAACGCAAGGGGATCGTCGAAGTTATCTGGATCACGATGAATCGACCAAAGGGGGATGTAGGCACAGACACCCTTTTCTACAAGCACTTTTTGAGTAGATGTAACCTCCAACTCAATTGCTTCAGTACAGCGTTTGGATAAGAAAGCGGCTGGTGGCCAAAGACGAAGTACTTCACTCAGAACCTGGTCGAGATATGGCAATTCTTGCAAAATATCGTACGAGATCAGGCCATTATCCACTGGTGCTCGTTGCAGTTCCTCCCGAAGACGTTTTTGGATCGCTGGATTTCTCGCTAGCTCATATAAAGCAAATGAGATTGCAACGCTGGACGTCTCAAAACCGTCAATGAAGAACGTTACACCGTGTGCTGCCATGTCTATTTCGGCAATTTCTTTTTTCTTTCGTAAGTTAATTAAATAATCGAGATAATCGATCCTTTTAACAACACTGGCTTCGCGATGGGTAATTGCTTCCGACATCAAATTGCAGAAGAATTTTTCGATTGATTTGGATATGAAGCCAATTTTCAATTTTTTAGCAATTTTAGGAAACATTTCCATAAATATCATGCAAACGAACGAAAAAAACGAAAAGTCCAACAGCTTTCTACCCATCTCCTGAATTTCCGGCTTATCACTAGTAAACGATTGGGCATCAGCAGCAAATATACAACTGGAGACGACATCAGTAGTAAATTTTGCCGCCAATTCTTTTGCCTCTACTGGTTTGCTAGCTTGTTGTTTTAGGTAATCCGTCATACGGGATCCTACGTCTTCCACAAAGGAATACAAAGCCTTCATCTGTGAATTGTATAACTTACTAAAGTTAAGAAAAACATATTATTTGAAAAATGATATTTTACCCTAGAGGTGGTAAAAGCCGGTGTAATTTCAGCACGCTTTTGCTTCCATTCTTCACCATTCAACATAAACGGATTTCGACCAAAGAGCGGATCTGCTTCTTTATTTATAGTTTCGCTAAACTCGTTGTCGTGAAAGTGTTTGAAATCCTTTGAGAGGATATTCTTGGCTAGAGCCGACGATAAAACAAATATACGTGGAGAACGGTTTCCAAACACTCCCACAAAGTTGTAGGTTCCTTTATATTTCCTATAATTGCTCATGTTATTAGAGTTAATAAATATAAAAATCTTATACCTGTAAGTTTCATCCATTTCTTCCAAAAACGGTCGATGACGAAGTACGAACGATGGAAAGCTTCCTAGTAGAGGCATCGGTTTTGGGCCAGGAACATTGCGATCCTTCCAGTAGTTGAAGTGCCACACCAAATAAACATAAAGCGTGCCAAGCGCTACCAAGACTAGGCTGACCGTCAGAAACATTTTCAATCTGAACCGTGCACACCGAGCGGCCGACTAGCAACTAAATTGTTTTTAAATTTACTTCGCTAAACGTACCGATGTAGTAGGAAACATAACGCGCACATTGACTTATATTGATGATAAGCATGAATGTCAAAACGCATAGTGGTGTGTAAAAAGATTTTGAGCTTTTCTTCATTTTCGGCATGATATCATTGCATTGATTACACACTCAAGTCATTTTTACAAGGGGATTTTTGCTATTTTTGGATAAACGCGGTTTTTATGACAATTTTTGAATTAACGCGGTTTTCTACAACATTTCTCGAATTAACGCGGTTTTTAAACGGTTTTCTTTTACGCACTACGACAGCCCCGCGTAAAAAAAGACTTGAGTGTACTTTGGTAAAAATGGATTTGCCTTTCAAGCAAAAGGAAGGTTATCTTTTTGCTCATGTTTTTCTTCTTTTAATTTATATTTCTAATTAGGTAGTAGAAGATATATGAAACATATTTTGATCTACTATAGAATTGCGTTCTCGATGGATACTTTATAACAGTTGGTAATTAATACAGCCGAAAAGAAATGATCGAAATTATGCACATATTTGTCTACAAATGGATATGAGTTAGTGAATAGAACCTATTAACTGCTGGCATTGCCCATGAGCGGTCAAGTCGTTACAAGTAAAAATGTCACTTGAGTCTGCTTAACGACAGATGACGACTGGCGATACCTACTAGCTGAATGTTTGTTTTACATAAATCCTGAATCTCGGATGACCTTTATCACAATCTCGAGTTTTGCAAGTTTCTGCGGAGTTCATGGGTGTTTTTACCTCACAGTAAAGTAAAAAAACAACTGCTTACCCTGATAAAATAAAGCGGATAGCATTTAAACATTCGCCATCATCACAAACCTTTTCGCCGAATACCATTTTGCGGAACACCAATTCTCCATAACGTTGACCATAACGCGGTATATATAGTTTCGCAGAATACCATTTCGCGAAAAACCTTACGCGGAATTTCACGGAAAATCTTTTCGTAGAAAGTACCATTTCGCAGGGGTGACCCAACTGAAAGAAAGTAATAGTGGTCAGTAGATCTAGGAAAATAAACAAACCTAGATAGAGGTGTTCCCTACGAAGGGCTGCCCCCCGCAGTGGCCTGCACTTTCGGATGCAGGTCGCCGGCAACACTCCCGGCCTGTGTCCGTCTCGCCCTGAATCATCTAATGTTACTAATGATAGTTTCTAATGTTTTATGAAAGAGTCTAAAATCGACTCTCGAGTTCGATTAGTTTTTGAGTTACGCAAAAATTTCTATTTTATTTGTATGAGAGGCCTTATCCCCCTACCACAGGGGTGAGGAGTCTCAAACCATCATAAAAGAATTCCTGCCTCCAAAATCCCCCTCATGCCAAATTTGGTTCCATTTGCTTGATTAGTTCTCTAGTTATGAGGATATTTGTATTTCATTTGTATGGGAGCCCCCCCTCCTAAAAAGGTTAAGGGTCCTAATCCATCATAGAAAAAATTCTTGCCTACAAAAACACCCACATGCCAAATATGGTTCTAGTTGATTGATTAGTTCTCGAATTATGAAGAAATTTGTGTTTCATTTGTATAGGAGACCCCCCCCCCCCCCCCACCCCCTCCTAAAGTGAAGAAATTTTGTTTTGAGATATTTCAATGATAGCATCTCCGTGGAAAATCTTGTGAACATTTCTCCCAGACAGGCCTGTCCTGTACTCAGTGCACCTATTTTGATTATTTTACTGATTTTTCACTTCACACTGGGTGTAAACTGGGAATGCACTGTAATCACTTAAGATAGAGCAATACTTAGTTCAGCAATCTTATGGATAATAGTTGACTCTATAAATGCCCCATACATAACATTTTCGAATTTTGGTTGGCAAAGGTGTTACAGTGAAAAAAGTAAAATAGGTGCACTCAGTGCACGACAGCCCTGCTCCCAGATAATATTTTTCCTGGTTTGCTAAAATATATCACTCCAGCGGGCCTTTCCCAGCTCCTCGACTCAAATGTCACATGATGTTTCTTTTCGTTTAAAGCGAGCAAAATAAAAGAAATATGTGAGATATTGTTTTCACAAACATTCTGATTAATTTGAAATGCCAACAGCTCAATAGCTAATATATAATTATATTATATAATATAATTATATAATTGGGGGTTGGTTAGAGTCTGGTAATATTGAAGCATTGCAAAGTTTCTGCTCTTTCTCCTTCACATCTTATCCCAGTAAACAATTTGGTTTGCATATTTCAGTTGCAAGTGAGAGATACAAAATCATATCCGCACGAAAAAGTTTCATTTCACACCATATAAGAACATACAAGTAAGGGTATGAAATGGGGAAGGCAACTAGGAAGAAGCGCCCAACATAGCTCTAGCCATCCCAAGCCCCTACCTAGCGCCTCCACGTGGCCATACCTGGTAACACTTCAATTTGTATAATTGAGTAGCCAAGCTAGGAGGTGCGGGGTCGTGCGGTTTTCAGTTCCTAACCTTACAAATGTAGTTTTAGGCAACCATTAAACCACACGACTTTAATTTCAAGTATTATATGATTTATACTAATTTTTTTGGCAAACTAATCTATTTTCAGAGAGCGAAATAAGGCGCTATATCCTTGGCCAATTGCAGCCTGGCTTCTGGTCTAAATGCCATTAGTTCATCCCTGAGGGTCCGGAGTATCACTTAACCTTTATTAGCAAAGATACTCCCAACGACTGTAAATAAATCATTATCTATGTATATGGGAAGCGTTTGGTACGGGAGGTCCACGCTTTCTTCCTTCCCTTGATTTCAAGGAGTTTGATGGAATTAGGTATTTTTTCTAGTTCCACTTGATTCCTTGGAATTCTCTCTGCGGTACATGCTGCGCAGTTGGCCTGGCCGTTGACAAGAAAAATGATTGATTCAAGTAATCGTCATTTTCCAGGATGCCTTCCAGAATTGGCTGCGTTAGTGTGAGATTAGATTAGATTAGATTAGACACCATATAAGAACATACAAGTAACAAAGTGGATGCACATATAATAAATGTTGATAATTCTATTTTGCATTCTATACAAAAATTTTTGGAACACGCAACTTAACGCTGCTTAATATACGATTAAGATATAACTAAATATTACAATTATCTATACTGCTTTATAATTCACAGCAATGTATATGACAACAAGCACGACTGTAAAACAACTTACGGTACACTTCGCTTTGACATACTCTAATCATTATGCAAGTCCAATGTAAAACTGACATGCGTACGACTTAATGTGAACTTTCTATTACAATCTTGTGTTATCTGGGATTTCACTCCGTTGGATACTTTAAACACCTTTGATTACATTACTTTCTTCTAGATGGAGGGAACCATCTGTTGGAAAGACTACCGTTATAAAAAATTAATTATTGCCTGACATCATTACAAAGGTCAAAGCAACAAAACATGAGGGTTGTCTAATTATTTTAGTTGCATGTAGAACGCCAAGTCAGTCACTAAACAACATTGCAGTACATTTTCAATTTTGTTTTGATGTTAATACTATTTCAGTTTTTATAAATAAATAAAACCTTTGAAATACCGTGTTCTTGTGTCTCAAAGATAGTTGCAGAAATTAGTAGCTGGTCGTTATAAAAAATACTCCTCGCCGGTATACTTGTCAAGATAAGATGTTAGCGACCCTTCCATATATGGTAGAGCAGACAAATCTGATTTTTTATCACATGCTGATAACTTTGTTATCATAAACTGCCATCGTCTGTTGTTCAATCAATGTTACTGCTACGACTGCTTAATAAACCTATCGGTGTGATATAACCATTCTAAATTATTCTTTTAAAAATTAATGGATTCTACTGGATGATACTGAAGGTTTAGATTAGTTCTGGGCAGTAAGTGATATTAATACCATCTGAGAAGTCTAGTTACTGATTTACGTTAAGTTAAATTTTAAAAATATGCACAAGACTGAACTTGAATTCCTCATAAGCTCCATAATCGTTTTGAATGAAATTCCCCTCGAGCCTTCGATTTCCAAATTCAGTGACAATAAATTTGAAGCGAAGATTGCTTCAAATGCTAACAGATTTATTCCATAGTCATGCTACCATTTTTTAAGAAACAATATACAATTGTGAATTGTTTAAAAAGTATAATTTAGACTTATCAAACGACATTCAGACGTTATTCAAAAGTATTACTAGAACACCAGTAGTGCAGCCTGGTTGTTCGAAAAGATACCGATTTTCGCATGCCTATACGTCCGTTTTAGGCAGATTATGGTGCAGATGTGTATTAAAGATACTTTCCCTTGTAAAACGGTGGGCCATCTGCCCAGTGTGGAATACCTTCCTTTATTCCTGTAGGTCTGTTGACTCCGGAACCTGTGCAGATCCCAATTTATTATCCATCTGTAAAGAAACAAATGGTACCGGATGGAAGAACGGACCTTCCATTGTTCCATATAGTGCGTTCGGTCTCAATTACACTATAAGGAATACCCAACATTTTTATATGTAAAAGTTAAAAATCAGCATTACGTTCATATATACATGCTAATAAATCGTATTTGATGCGCGAAATTGACATATCCGTGGTATTTCCGTGGTCCATGCGATGAGGAATAAACATACGTGTTTCATCGATATAAGTAACTAGTTGAGTCCGAATCTTACGATCTTTTGATTTTAAAGTACGTACTATTGAAAAATTGAAAATAATGAAGTATTGTCCAAATGGAAATCCTCACTTTGTGAATGGTTGATGATTTTTTGCGACGATCTAAACCTATACCAATTTGATATCTGTGCTTGGGAAGTAAGCCAAAACAAGTGACAAAGCTACCTCGGCTCAACAAGTTTTCGTAACACCGCGATAAACCTAGACCATTTTGATGTCCTTGCTTGGGAAGTACGCCAGAAAGTAGTGATATCCGTTAATCGTTCGATTAATTCAACTAATCGAATAACACATGGAATATTCGAATAATTTTTAATCGAAAACTGCCAGCACGAGTAGTTGAATTAATCGAACAGTTCAATGGGTACGAATAATCCCCGAATAATGCTCGTTAATCGTTCATAATCGATCGATTAATCGAATTAATCAAAGAAATATCCGAATATTTTTAATCGAACACCACTGGCACGAATATTTGAATTAATCGATTAGTGCAGACAACGCTCACCGATTAATCGGTAATCGAATAATTGAAAATTTCGGACATCACTACCAGAAAGTCATGATTGATGTCTGTTAGGGAAGTGTGCCAGAAAAATTACAAAAGCCCTTTGTTCCAAAAGAGCGCAAATTCTTCAGAAAGAGTTACAAAGCCCCCTCGTTCCAACAAATTTCTTACGATCGCGATTATACCTAATCCAATTTGATGTCTGTGTTAGGGAAGTGTGCCAGAAAAATCACGAAAGCCCTTTGTTCCAAAAGAGCGCAAATTCTTTACGGCAAGACGATTAAACCAAAGCGAATTTAATATCTGTGTTGGAAAAATGCGCTACAATTGCATAGTGTTCGGTTTTAATATGATTCTGTATGGGTACGTATGTTTGCCGTTTCATTGGGACTGTCGTGGAAAGATGTGCTGTTGATAAAATGAGAATGAATTGGTAAAATTCGGGATTGAATCGGTAAAAACGTGGGGGAAGCATTGGTAATAAAATAACCTATAAATTCTGCAAGGTAGCAGGAAAGCAATAGTTTGTGTTCTTGATTTTGTTAAATTGTTTTCAAATGCACATAGAAAGAACTCTGAAATCTTTTGAAGCATGTAGCATGTATACACGAACACGAATGTAATAGCATGTATACAGGAAGAATCGAATGATTACATGCATGGATACATGCTACTATCACTACAAAGAGACTTACGTAGTCCTGCGTCACCTATGCGGTCGTGTCTTGTACACAACCCCTCTGATTTTTCCATTGGTTACGATTTGGAGCCTTCTGCACTTTGTACAAATGCTGTCCCTCTCGGTCCTTTGCTCTCTGAACGAAAAACTTGGACAGATTAAACTTTTTGGCCACATCCCTGACGGAAGCATTGGGATTCCGCCTAAACGCTTTCACACCACGTTTGTGATTCTGATCACCACTAGTAATAGAACATCCATTTTGACCATATTTCTCCTTCCGTTCGATGCTAAGAGTTTTGTAGTAACGTTAAATCACATGACTCACCATTGACTGCACGATTCCGAGTTGTTTTCCGATGTCCCGATGAAAAAGTTGAGGATTTTGCATGCGCAAAATAAATTCGCAACGTTGCTTTTCGGGTGACGCCATTTTTTCCATATTTCGAAAAACTGATCGCTATAAAAATACAGTATAAGTAATATACACTAAATTACTTGTACCCAAATTTTCAAGGGAAAATATCCAACGGGTAATTTTCTACAGCATTTCTTCCGTTGTGCAATTTGATGTGGGACACACTGTATCACCTCGTCCGCTTCTTGTACGAAGATGGTATTATGTCGTCCGGATCTGGAGACTTCATAGGTTCAAAGGAGCTGAGTGCCCAACTGATTGAAGCCTTCGTAAACAGTCGGCGTGTAAGTAGAACCGAGTCATTTGACACATAGCGTGATGACTCATGTTGCCGCTGCCCATCGATGTCGCTTCCAGTAGTCACTGTCGTACGAAGGAAACACGTGTTCATAAGAACTTCCAACGTAGTAATAGTGAAACTACCATCCTCTTCTTTTAGCACACTTTTGGGAGTCGCGCAACCACATGGATACTCTCGTCAAGACTTCCTTTTCGCTTTGCAAAGCTCTGCGTTGCCATAATTCCAGAACGTCTTGACTGTTCTCCACCAAACTTGGTACAAATGTTCCTTGATATAAGTGAATCAATACTGGGGGGTTTACAAAAGGAGCGTAATCCCGATAAAGGAGGGGAGGGCCTAATACGTAAAAGGGAATGCGTTTCTCTTGCATTCAACCCAATTGCAGTTGCGCAATTGGCTGGGGGACAAGAAAGCGAAGGGGGTTGTTGGGGTTGGAAGGAATATGAGTATGAATATATATTTGTAAGTTTTTTGACAATTTTTAATCCAACAAATTGAATTCATTGTTGAAAACACAGTGCACTGTGTTTGTAGGATTACATCTGCTGTTAAATGATTCAAGATTATGTTCTTATCAAAACATTCTGCAAATGAGAATAGTAACCCCTGAAATATTAAGGCCCAGACACAATGGGCCGTATGAATAAAAGTATAAGGGTCCATGCCTAGTGGCACGGGCCCAGGCTTGAAGTAGGACTACGAATGTAGAGCAATTCGTCTCCCAATCGTAACACCGGACAGAGCATTTCCCACCAATTTAAGCCGTTCTGCTTCCGCGACCAAAATTTGGGTTTTCCAGCTTATTTAATATTCTATTATAGCAGCTTATTGTCAATTGCAAGTAAAATTGTACCATCCAAAGTGCGATATCGCTCATAAAAGTGCTATTTTGCATTAAATCGTTTCGGTATCTTCGGCGCACTTTTTCGTTATCTTCCAAGCAATAAGTGCGCCGAAGAAACCGAAACGATTTAAGCTAAAATAGCACTTTTATGAGCGATTGCACACTTATTGATTGGACAATTTTCCTTGCAATTGACAATAATAGATCGATGTTTCGAATCCAACACGGTCGGCGTAATTTACACTCCACACCAAACAATAACCGGCTGCTGCCGAGTTTTACCACCTTTGCCGTGTCCAGAAAGGGAGATAAAATCGTAACTCTCATTATTATTTGTAACTCAAACAACGCGAAAATGATGCCGTTCGCAAAATCAATTCAACTGCTTCATATACTTATTCAGTAGTTCTTAAAAGAACTGATTGTTTTTTACCAGCTGTTAGTAATACGAATCGAAGAAATTTACTGCTTGGCAGCAGCTTTTTTCGGACCGCATTCTCCGTTAGAACTTGTTTTGGCTTTGGAGTTTTCGATGCCTTTGCTATGGTCTTCATTGACTTAGTAATCTTGCTTCTCGCTAGCAAGTTTGGAAGGCGAACGAACCGGAAGCGCCAGTTCTTTGTTTGGACCAGCTTTCTCTTGTTGAAAACTAACTTCAAAGCCTTTTTCACGAATATGTCCAACTTTGAAACGTCACAATTGTAGCTGGCGGCGATATACTTCTAGACGGCTTGCAACGAAGATCCGTTGACTCTTCGATTTATTGGCGTCTCGCTTAGTGAATTTGGATGTCTTCGTTGCCTTATTCCGGGGAAGTAGCAACAGCTGAAGCTCAACGATTTTCGAGCGGATTCTATAGACCGTAAATTAAATACAATCAAACTTTGATCCCTTTGATTCAAAGGGAATTTAATCCATAGCTCTTCTCCTATATACTTCTGTCATCCGTGTTAGGGAAGCATTGGCGTGGGAAGGCAAAAATAAAATTAAAGCAACGCCATGAGTTAGAAGACCGCGAGTCACCACATATTTAACGTTTTATAGATCATATCAGAAGAAATTCTTCATGATTTAAAGAATCAGCGACATTTGGAAATTTAATTAAAGAAATTTAGTATACAGAAAATTTTCATCTCTTCATAAACAAATTTGTTCGTCCTAAAAAGGACGGGTTGTGGTTGAAAATCCGGCCAGCAGAATGGCTTGAATGTTTGAAACAACACCTCCCAGGGCAATGGTGACAATGGTTACCGGACAGAGCATTTTCCATTGATTCAAGCTCTTCCGCTCCCCGCAACTATTTGGTTCTAATATAGCTGATAATAGATCGATGCTCCGGCAACCAACGCGTTCGGCGCACTCTACACCAAACAATGATCCGCTGCTGCTGCTGCTGCTGCAGCCGCTGCGCTGCGTTTTACTAGTTTGTCCTTGCCGAGTCCAGTGAGGGAGATACAATCGCAACTCTCTGCTGTCTGTTCTGCACCGTACCGATGCCAATGCGAAAATGATGCCGTTCGCCGGCTTACTTCTGATTATATACCAGAGCAAACGGCAGCAAGTTGTAACAAAGGCGGATCAACGTAGGGTAGAGAATCATAGACACGAAAGAAAGGCGGTACAACGTACAACGAAACCGTACATTTTTTGAACAAAACCGGTGTCCGGTGGTTCCTTAATGAAGAGCTACCAGTTTCTGCAGAGCAACCTAATATGAAGCATCGTCTTCATGCCACAGAAAACCAGTGGAAAGGCCGCAAAGCGCGATAGGAAAAAGAAGAAGAAGCCACGCCACTAGGAGAGCAACGCTATTTTCTTTCATTTAATGCCGACAGGGATGGCACAGCAACGGGCATGGCAGACGTGCACTCACAGTTGTGTGTGGTTGTGCCGGGTGAGTTTGCCAAGCGCGCCGTCTCGGAAGGTACCAAGGTATACCGGCCTATAGTAAATGTGTCTTGTCAGGCTTCTGTAACTATACAATTAGCCCTTTTTAGGGCCTAATATATAAATGATTGTTTCTCTCAGAGAAAAAACTGCGCTGATAGCCCATTGCGTAGACCAAGGCCATAGATTTGATCTGACCAATACTAAAATTATCGATCACAGTTACAAAAAATATCCACTACCTATACTAGAAATGTGCCATATCTCAAATTCTAGCAACTCCATCAACAAGCGTACCGACGTAGAAGGCCTCAACCATACATACTCAGGATTATTAGCTTCTCTTAAACCCACCAACACCCCTTTACCATAGCACTATAGCCAGATATTCAAACATAAACCAGGTACAATAAGTGGACGTTAGACCGACAGTGCAAAGAAAAACCAAATCGTGACAATTTAATTTAATTTAACAGACAGGAAAACAGATGTGCAACAAAAATAACTTAGGACATGTTACTTTAACTAAACAAAGACAATTGACAAAGGACAGACAGTATTGTACGTATAAAATTGAAAATTAACAAAATTTGTAACATATCTAACACCCAATGTATCGTAGAAATCCTTGATAAAGACTACAAAATATAGTCGAAACGTCGGAGAAAGTACAAAATCTGTTCTGATTTATCAAGACTGACAGCCGATAAAAATAAATATAAAATTTCACAGTCGACAAAACATACCCAATTAAGCAATGGCGAATACAGCACACCCAAGCTTCTACTACTACATTGACATACACTACGGTCACGAAACCACACAAAGACTAAAACAGTATGCAACCCTGAATATCAAACTAGCAAACATGGTGAGCCGAAAAAACTTCCTAATAAAGTGTAGAAAGGACGGAATAAGTCCTGCACATATTACCAACGCATTCAAATGCATACATTCTCTACTAGAGGAAAACAGTCCATACTTAAACAAAATCTCCAAGAATATCGAACGGTTCAAGAGGTCAATACTGTCTGTTGAAATACAACACACATTCTACAAAATCAAACAGATAAACCAACAGATTCACCAGCACAAGCAAGATATCAATAGATCAGTCGACAGTGAAATACGAAAAACCTTCTTTTTCACACAAGAGGTAGCGTATCAGAACTGTTTACACCGCAAAACTAAAAGTACCGAAAAGAAACTACGGAACATTCAAACCAAAACAGAAAACCGAGAAACATTAATACCTGGATTCAACGAGAATGCACTTTACAACGCCACCAACCAGCAGTTACCAAAAACCGTTAGCGCCCTGCTGAGCCTGGGCCCAAAATTCGCACTTCCGTATACCACTATATACCAGCTCCCAACATACCATCTAATTGCCGATATAGAATCAATATTACGATTGAATCCGGATAAAACCGTACAGAACGAAACCAGATGTCAAATAGTCAATGCTGTTCAGAATCACATCCAGAAAATGAAGACACAAAACCAAAATACCCGCCTCACGTCCTTTTGCAAAGCTGCTGTAAAAGACACAAAAAGCTTTCTAAAGGAAAACCCAAACATCCGTATCATACCTGCCGACAAGGGGAACCGAACTGTCATAATGGATATCGAAGACTACCGTGCCAAGATGACCAAACTACTGCAAGATCCAAATACATACAAACAGATAACCAGAGACCCAACAAGCAGATACCAAACTAGGAACAACAAAATTGCACAACGCCTACTAGACTTACAGCTGATCGACCATCGAACGTACTACTTCATAAAAACCAATACAGCCACATGCCCCCGAATATACGGTCAACCCAAAGCCCATAAACCAGACCTGCCACTCCGCCCCGTCGTACCGAACGTCACCGCTCCATCCTACAACCTCTCAAAGTACGTAAGCCAAATACTACAGAAATCCACAAAAAGTCCGTACAACGTTAAAGACTCGTTTACGTTCTGCCAATTCATTAACTCAGTCACACTGCCACAAAATCACATCATGATTTCTCTCGATGTGATCTCACTATTTACCAACATTCCACAAGACTTAGTGACGAAAGCAATAATAGACAACTGGCAACAGATCAGGACAAACACCAACATCTGTTTAGATATCTTTCTAGAGATGGTCACATTTTGTATGGAATGCAGTTACTTTCAATTCGATAATAAATACTATCAGCAAGTCAGCGGAACTGCTATGGGGAATCCGCTCTCACCCATTCTAGCCGAAATCGTAATGGATACTCTAATAGACAACATAGTCAGGTCAATCAACACGCCCATAACTATAATCAAAAAATATGTAGATGATTTATTCCTAGCCGTTCAACAAGATAAAGTGTCACAAATACTCAAATCCTTCAACAATTACCACCCAATGCTACAGTTTACCTGCGAAGAAGAAAAGGACATGCAATTACCATACTTAGATATGCTACTAATCCGCAAAAACAACCAAACCATCCGCACACAATGGTACACCAAAAGTATAGCCTCAGGTAGACTTATGAACTACCACTCGTTCCACCCGTTAAGCCAGAAAATGAACACCGCTATCAACTTTATCACGCGTGTTGATAAGCTGTCCACGGACTATACCACCACGCAGAAATACACCATCATTAGAACACATCTACAGCGCAATGACTATCCAGCCAGACTCATCAACAGATGCTGGAACCGATATGTGAATCAAAACACCCCAACCGTCGTTAATCAATCACCAACTGCAAACCAAACACCCGATCACCACCACCCGCCAGCCCCGCAGATCCCACCACCAGTACAGAACATGCCAGCCCCGCCGAGCCCACCACCAGTACAGAACATGCCATCACAGGATTATCAACAAAATAAACCGCCAACGCGTATTCTAACGACACACACGCCGCCAATGTCCATACAACCGTCCAACACGAGCCCAGCTAAGAATCTACCAGACGAACAGATCTACAGATCCATCCCACACATCGCCGAACTGTCACCCCGCATTGCCAAAATTCTCAGGAGAGGATTTGGCAATATCAAACTAGCATACACTACCACCAACAATATAAACACCTTCATCCCTCCAGTGAAAGACATCATACCACCGTCACAACAACACAACGTCATCTACAGTATAAAATGCCACGATTGCGAGTCGGTTTACATTGGTATGACTACTAACCATCTGAAAACGAGACTCTCCGGACATCAAACGACCGTCAATCAGCTGGACAAACTACTGAGCAACGGACTCTCTGCAAGCGACCACCAGATTGTTTCTCTCAGAGAAAAAACTGCGCTGATAGCCCATTGCGTAGACCAAGGCCATAGATTTGATCTGACCAATACTAAAATTATCGATCACAGTTACAAAAAATATCCACTACCTATACTAGAAATGTGCCATATCTCAAATTCTAGCAACTCCATCAACAAGCGTACCGACGTAGAAGGCCTCAACCATACATACTCAGGATTATTAGCTTCTCTTAAACCCACCAACACCCCTTTACCATAGCACTATAGCCAGATATTCAAACATAAACCAGGTACAATAAGTGGACGTTAGACCGACAGTGCAAAGAAAAACCAAATCGTGACAATTTAATTTAATTTAACAGACAGGAAAACAGATGTGCAACAAAAATAACTTAGGACATGTTACTTTAACTAAACAAAGACAATTGACAAAGGACAGACAGTATTGTACGTATAAAATTGAAAATTAACAAAATTTGTAACATATCTAACACCCAATGTATCGTAGAAATCCTTGATAAAGACTACAAAATATAGTCGAAACGTCGGAGAAAGTACAAAATCTGTTCTGATTTATCAAGACTGACAGCCGATAAAAATAAATATATATAAATGAAGATGCAATTCGATTTTCTCACTAAACGCTTTGCCTCGAATTACGAAGTGGCGCAGTTTTCTTTTCAAAGAATTTTGCCAGGTAATGTGGCTTTTCCGTTTCATGCTTTCCAGAAAGAATCACGAAATGGCATAATTTTGCATATGTAGGTAGGTATATGATCAGTTGTATTCAGTAAGTATGTTATAGTACAGGACAATTATTCAATAACTTTTTCTGCTCATTAACGAGCGCTTTTATTGAAACTGTTGGAAATTGGTGTGGAACTTTTATATTTAATAATTTGGCTAAACTATAATGGTCTTTTCGACTCCATAATGGATCTGTTGTGGGAAAGTTGCTGGAAAGAAGGCAACTTATTAAAACAAAATGAAACTGTGAATGCTTGCATCTGTTTGTTCATTTGTTACAATAACCTGATGCTTTTAACATGAGTTCGCAATATTTGTCGTAATGCCGTTTAAACATCCAATTACTGTACGTGTTAAAGCTTGGATAAATAAACTGCCAACTTGTCATGTGCATTTTTAAATGAGGAATATCATTCATGAGAAAAATCAATTCAACTGCTTCATATACTTATTCAGTAGTTCTTAAAAGAACTGATTGTTTTCTACCAGATATTAATAATACAAATCGAAGAAATTTACTGCTTGGCAGCAGCTTTTTTCGGACCGCATTCTCCTTGGAACGACTTTTTTGGCTTTGGATCGTTATTCTCGGTACCGATGCCCATGCGAAAATGATGTGGTTCCTCGGATTACCGTTGGTTATATATCAGAGCAAACGGCAGCAATTTGTAACAAAGGCTGATCCACGTAGAAAAGGGAATGGCAGAGAAGAAAATAAGGCGTGACTTTGTACGTTGTTTGAAGCTTCCAGATTCTGTAGATCAAGCATCGTCTTCATGTCATGGCACCGACAACCAGTGGAAAGGCCGCAAAAAGCGATAGGAAGAAGAAGAAGCCACGCCGCTAGGAGAGCTACGCTATTTTCTTTCGTTTGTTGACTACGGCTCAGTCAAGCATAATATCAAGTTATAGTGAGTGTGGCTGGCTGCCGGGTGAGTTTGCCATGCGCGCGCCGTCTCGGAACGTACCGAAACAGTCACCAAAGTACAAATACTCATAGTAAATGTATCTGGTCAGGTTTCTGTAACTATCCAACAATTAGCCCTTTTTAGGGCCAAATATATACATGAAGATGCAATTCGATTTTCTCACTAAACGCTTCGTCTCGAATTACGAAGTGGCGCAGTTTGCTTTTCAGAGGATTTTGCCATGTAATATAGTTTAAACATTACTGGCGGGCTCGTACGTTCATACTTGATAAACTTCCAATTTGTCATGTTCATTTTAAATTGAGGAAAAATGTGAGAAAAATCAATTTAACTGCTTCGTACACTTATTCAGTAGTTCTTAAAAGAACTGATTGTTTTCTACCAGATACTAGTAATGCAAATCAAGGAAATTTACATCTGGGCAGCAGCTTTTTTCGTGCCACCTTCTCCGCTGGAACGACTTCTTTTGGCGGCTTTCGGTGCCTTTGCTGTGGATTCCATTGGCTTAGTAGATTTTTGTTCGGGGGCAGCCGCATATTTACTCCAGTAGTACAGCTTTAATCGGAGCCGCTTTTACAGCAGTTAGCAAATTTAATTTGTTTTCGTCCGTTTTATCAACCTTGAACGAATCGGAAGCGCCTGCTCTCTTTGTTTGGACCAGCTTTTCGACCTTTTCGACAGCTACCTAATTTCAAAACCATTTTCACGAATGTGACCAAGCTTGAAACGTCACAATTGTGGCTGGCGGCGATTTACTTGAAGACGGCTTGCAGCGAAGATCCGTTGATTATTCAGGGCATTGATAGCAGCGAAAACCATATCGTTCGCTGGCGGACGAGTCGATGGCTTCTTCGGTTTGTTGGCGTCTCGCTCAGTGAATTTGGATGTCTTCGATGCCTTATTCCGGAGAAGCAGCAAGCAGCAACAGCTAAAGCCTAACAATTTTCGAACGGATTCTATTACAAGGCGTAAACTAAATACAATCAAAGGAAGCTTAAACCATAGCTCATCTCGTATATATTTCTGTCATCTGTGCTTGGGAAGCATTGACGTGGGGAGGGAAAAAAATGAAAATATTGAATTAATGAATATTCGTCTAATATTTTCTTAATTATTACATGTCTGTTAGGGAAACATGTAATAAACTATGTAGAAATGAATTTTTTGAAAAATTTCCAATCGATTGATACCAATATCTCTAGAATCTATTGAGAGATGACTGAGTTATAAGCGTGTAAACCATAACCACTTTTCGTTACATCAGTGTTGGGTACCGCTAATTCGCTAATTCGCTAACCGACCAATCGAGAAACGCTAGTTATACTTTATAATTTATACTCAAACTAGCCGAATTGCTGCTGGGCCATGATTCTAAATGAAGTGCCGCTGTTTATTTTAAAAATTAATAAACTGTAATCATTTTATCCATTATAATAGGTTTTGATCTTAGGTAAATTAAGAAAAGCCATGTAATAAATGTAAATTACAAATAATTTGTACAGTGATAGATTACAATGCAAGTCATTGCGATATGTTCAAAAATAAACAGTAACTGGTAATTTGCAGTTTGCGATTAGTGATTAGCGAAATTACCACGATTATCGAACAAATTGTATCGGTTAGCGAATTAGCGAATTAGCGGTGCCCAACACTGCGTTACATGTTCCCTTTTCGTTTTTCTGAAGTGCACCCCAATATAGAAATCAAAGAAGTAGTCCTACTTCAAAACAGTTTGCTTTGCTTTTCCCGTTTAAATCATATGAGAGCATTTGCTCTAACTCTTTTATTCATACGGTCTAATGTATACGGATTTTACTACGTTGCGGATATTTGACAGAAAACCCATGGAAAAACTGTCAAATTGCCGCAACGTAGTTAAATCCGTATGCATTGTATTTGGACCTTTAGTTTCTTTCGTATGCGTTCATGAAGTGCTGAGATAAATTTTTTTTGTAATTTATTTCGAAGGTTGTCATTTAAAACGCTATTAAAACCCACCCACTAAAACCTAAAGTAATACTGAGTGGTAACGGAAGTAATAGGGAATGGTGATTGTTTATTTAGAAATCAATCCAACATTCAATACCAGCGGTAACATTTGAAAAGAATGTAATACTGGAAAAATAGTAACATGAAATTAAATTTGACTTTTTTTTCAAAGTCACCTAACATCCAAATGTGAAACATTCAAACAAAGTCTAATGTGAGCTGTGTGCGATGATAGTGCAAATTTCAACAGCTTCCAATTGAATATTATGATGATGACCTTTCATTCGTCTTGTTATCACTCTGTCGTATATTGAACAGTGGAATTGTTTCTTGAAAATCAGAATATAAAATAGATATGAATTATTAACACATTCTTATGACATATTTTATTCAACACGTCTTCAATAAAAAATCACGTATTATTTGGTAAAAGTCTATTTTCAGTTTGTGACATAAAAATTAGACGAGTTAAAAATAGAATCTACGACTGTAGAGCGCTCCAATGCAGAACACTGTTCTACCGTTTTCATGGTGAAGATAACGTCTACGCATCGCAGACCAAAATATTTAGGACACATTCATGTCAGTGTTGTAAATGTATATAACTGAAACTACTGATAACTGAAACTAAGCAACTTCGCCTAAATGTGAAAAATCTGTCGAACCCTTCGTAATTCAAACAACGTACCTATTTCTTAATAAATATTCTTGTTTTTAAATTTGTTCTTTGACTTTTGAACGGCAGTTTGACTCGGAGATAAACAAACCAGACGCGAGCAAAACATTCGTTTACGCAGTCCATCCAGTCCACACTTGATCAACTCATATAATTGGCCATGATTGAATTTTGCTTCTGCCGAAATGCAGTCTACTATCAGTAGTATGATTCTGACCGTCGAGCCGTTAGCAAGTGACATTGAAAATGTGGTGGACTTTAGCAGCAATTTTAGCCGGCTTGCTCGCTGCTGTGTACTTGTATCTTATTTGGGATTTCAACCGGTGGAAAAAAGCTGGGATAGTGGGACCCAAACCTAGAGTGCTATTTGGAAATCTTCCTAGCTTGTTGACCCAGAAGGAGCATATTTATTATGATATGGAACGAATTTATAAGTGAGTTGTTGAAGTTTTCCATGGTGCACAAGAGAAAATAATAACCTTCTTGGGCTTGGTCATGTAGATAAAATAATTAAACCGGAAAATATGTCATGCCTCACAGTTTGAACTATCATATTATTCAATCAATTTATTTTCAAAATGCTAGGGCTGTTAGAAAAGTATCTGATGAGAGAACAAATGGAAGCATTGGAAGTTCACCCTTAAAATAGTCTCCTTGTTGCTTCATATAATTTCTCTCAGACTTTTTAATGTTTTAAAAGCATTCCGATAAGGCGTCTTCAAGAATGGAGTATAGCTCTACTCTCGTTGCAATAGCCTGTCAGAAGTCGCTGTGATTCATATCAGGAGGATAAGATAAACCTGGTGAACCATAGAAATCTGGGTTCTCACCAACAAAGTCTGAATCAAGTGCGGGACGTGTATATTGCAGTATGTTTCCTACAACTCTGGTCTCTTGCGCCGCATAGCATCATGTATGCGAAGTAGAGTGTCCCAAAATAGCACTATGTCAGAAAACCCGGGGGCTCACCCCTCAAATGATAGCTTAGGGTGTCACAACAAAACTTTTATATGACGTCAACATTGGTTGCCGCGATTTAGGGGTCGCACATTTGAGTTTTATGGAAAAATGGCATTTTTCAGGAGTAAATTCAAAAAAATATTTTTAGAAATGTTATAATAGATGAAACAAGGTACCTAACTATTTTTTTCACAATCATTGGGACCTAATACATCCATAAAAAAGTTATGGTGGCATGTCTGGATTCATATTTGGTTACAAAAATTTATTGAATTTGGCAAAAATTTAAAATTTTCGAAATTTCATTTAATTAAACATCAAAACAGGGTATCAAACAGTGTCTTAGAGCAACGTAGCTATACTGTAAAGATGGGAAATTTTATGACGAACAACTTTGCCGAAGAAAGTAAGGATGTATCTTTAAATCTCGCTGAGATATTCACCGTTTTCTGAAGGCGGAACAAATCACTTTTCTGTAATTTTCAAATTTTAGCAGTTTCAGGTGCAAGAGGTAAATGAAAAAACTTGAACTGTTTACTCTAAACGTCACTTACGTTTTTGATAAGAGGAAACATGCACCTTCCAAAAAATTTGGCACCATTTAGGCTCAAGTATCACTTCTAAAAAGGGCGTATTTATTTTAATAGGTGCTATGTTTGAGAAATTGTATCTCCTGAAACTAGGTTTGCTCCATAATGAAGCCTAAGCGTGAGTTTTTGAAAAATGAATTTTAAACATGAAAAAATAAAGACTGAAAAAAAATTCACTATGCTCCAAAGTCAGGAAAAAATGTAAAATTAAAATATTCAGGAAATGGTAACCTCGATTTATTTTTGGAAAAATAGTGGTGATTTGATACATTTTGAGACTTTTTCTGAAATGGAGCAACATTTATCAAAGGATTTTGTAGAACAACGACTTTTATGAATATTTTGTAACCTAAGATTTTTATTATATTTCTTATTACTATTCTTATATTTCTCGTTATACATATATGTAATTTGAATTTTAGAACAACTTCATATGTGCTTGACAACACGTGTTGTCGTAATTAGCTTCTAAACGTTCACGTTCACTTGTGTTGTAATTAGCTTCTAAATGCAGCCGTATTTAGGATATTTAAAAAAAAGTTTAAAATATTTTATATTTTTATTATAAACGTGCCGTTTTCATATGTTATCCGCGTTATATTACCATGTTAGCAACTAGAATTAATATTTGCCTGAATACACCTTGCTGATTCTACCATCTACTGATAGTACAAAAAGGGTCAAAAAAAATTTCAGTGTTTATTTTTTCAGTTTGAAAAATCAATTTTCTACAACTCACGCTTAGGCATCATTTTGCAGCAACCCTAGTTTCGAGAGATACAATTTTTCAAACATAGTACCTATTAAAATAAATACGCCCTTTTTTAAAGTGATTCTTGAGCCTAAATGGTGCCAAATTCTGTGGAAGGTGCATATTTCTTCCTATCCAACACGTAAGTAACGTTTGAAAGACATACTTCAAGTTTTATCATTCTCCTTTTTGACGTGGAACTACTAAAATTTGAAAATTACGAAAATATGTTTGGTCCCGCCTTCAGAAAAACGTGAATACCTCAGCGAGATTTGAAGATACGTCCATACTTTCTTCGGCAAAGTTGTTCGTCATAAAATTTCCCATCTATACAGTATAGGTACGTTACTCTGAGATAGTGTTCGATACCCTGTTTTGACGTTTATTTAAATGAAATTTCGAAAATTTTAAATTTTTGACGAATTCCATAAATTTTTGCAACCAAATATGACTCCAGACATGCCACCATAATTTTTTTATGAATGTATGAGATCCCAATGATTGTGAAAAAAATAGTTAGGTACCTTGTTTCATCTATTATAACATTTCTAAAAATATTATTTTGAATTTACTCCTGAAAAATGCCATTTTTTCATAAAACTCAAATGTGCGACCCCTAAATCGCGGCAACCAATGTTGACGTCATATAAAAGTTTTATTGTGACACCCTAAGCTATCATTTGAGGGGTGAGCCCCCGGATTTTCTGACATAGTGCTATTTTGGGACACTCTAATGCGAAGGCTTATATCCCTTGGTGATCTATGACGATTGTTTGATCCTATAGTGCATGCTCGTGGTTGGACATATCGGCCGCCCAAAGTGTGGAATGCGCTCCATTAATATAGGCCATGTTAAAGCCTGTTGTGTCGTTAATCTATGTGATGGCCATGGCATCGGTCACCGTCTGAGTCAGAATGTAAGAACTTGGCTGTCACATAGTTGTTGGCGAAATTTGATATCTATACTAAAAAGGGGTTGAATAGGATATTTTTCGAGAAATGCTTATGCACACCGCAGTACAGGTTATATTAACAATACAGCACTCGTTCGCTAATTGCACCCAAATTTAAATTTGGAAAAGGAAAGATACTGGAAAACAAAATTATATTAATTAATTTTAATTATTCAATAATATACAATGCAATAACTTGTAACTGTTCTAGTAAACCATTGTTCGGTGATGATTGAAATCAAATAGATGACAAAATAGTAACGGTACGGTACTTAGAATTCGTAAATCGGTTTTTAAAGAGTTCTTCCTTATATGTTAATTTTCTGTGCTTGCTATTTCTCGTAATTTCATATTTTTTTCTTTGCTGTGCAACTATCATGCAATTAGCGGACATGCAATAAAAAGACGGTGCAACTAAAGGACGTGCAATTGGCGCACGAGTGCTGTATATAAAAATGCATTAGTTACAACTTTTGACGCTCATGGATGGTTGAATAGTTAATGCCTAATATGAAAAATGAAAAATTAAGCTCGAACTATTTTCATAGTTTTGCGGTCGTAACTTAGAAACAAAAAGTAATGCTTTCGTGAGATTTTCACCATTGAAAACCTAAAATTTATAGAAGAAATTATTTTAAAATTTCCATCAAGTAGAATATAGCCTTGCAAAAGTGTTCTCTTTCTGAACAGTTTTTACAAATAAATGCTAAATTATTTTCGTTTCAGTAATTTCAAGGGCGAACCTGTGGTAGGCTTATACAGCATACGTACTCCACAGTTGATGATTCGTGATCCGGAACTAATTAAGGAGGTTCTTTCGAAGAGTTTTAACCATTTCGCGGCAAATCAATTCTCCGATTTAGTTGATGAAAAATCCGATCCTTTGTTTGCTCGAAATCCATTCTCATTATCGGGAGAAAAGTGGAAAAATCGGCGAGCGGAAATAACTCCTGCTTTTACGAATAATCGGGCAAGTTTGTACAAAAAACATAGCTATCGCAAAACAAAATTATGGTTTATTTAAAACAATTACAGATCAAAGCACTCTACACGTTAATTGAGGAAGTATGCATCAGAATGACGGAATATCTGAATCAGAAAATTAAACAAAACGAATCGCCATTTGATATTAAAGAGGTAGGTAACAGCTCTGATTGCACATTGAAAATTATAAATATTATTTCTACTGCTAGATAATGGCCAAGTACACCACTGATGTTGTATCAAACTGCATTTTTGCGATTGATGCGCAGTCATTTAAGAAAGATAAACCAGAAATACGCGAAATGGGCCGCAAGATAATGGAATTTAACTTCAGCGCTCAATTTGCAATGATTATGTTGACATTTTTCCCAGCAATAAAACGATTTTATAAATTTTCATTCGTTCGGAAGGAAGTGGAGGATTTTTTTATCCGCATAATGACAGACGCTATACGCTACCGTAAGCAAAATAATATAGTACGGAATGATTATCTGGATCACCTTCTAACCTTGGAAGAGAAGAAACAAATTTCTGAAATAGATATTGCTGGGCATGGAGTATCGTTCTTTGCCGATGGATTCGAAACATCCAGTTTAGTAATGGCATACTGTCTTTTTGATATAGCATCTCACCCGAAAGTACAAGAGGAACTAAGGAATGAAATTCGTGATTTCCAAAAAAACAGAGGCGGTATAACATATGAAAATCTCGGAGAAATGACATACCTTGACCAAGTTCTCAACGAATCGCTTCGTATTCATCCAATTATTCCGAATCTTTCTAAAGATTGTACCAAGGACATTGTTCTAAACGGTCCCAAGGATAAGAAAATCCATGTAACAACCGGCACTACCGTAATTATCCCATTCTTTGTCCATCTGGATGCAGAATATTACGATGAACCTGAGAAATACAAACCGGAAAGGTTTTCACCGGAAAATGGAGGTACTAAACCGTATAAAGAAAAGGGGGTATTTTTACCATTTGGAGATGGGCCCCGGATGTGCTTGGGTATGCGTTTCGCTTTAACGCAAGCAAAGCGAGGCATTCTGGAAATAATTGATAAGTTTGATATCACAGTTAACCCAAAAACTAGGGTTCCACTTAAATTCGAACCAAAGATGCTGATGCAATATCCAATAGGAGGAATTTGGTTGGACCTTGAAGCAACAAAAAACTAAATGATATAATATATTAGTAATTGTTATTCGGAATAATAAAAATAAGATATACTCGAATTGACTTTTAGATGACTGCTTCAAAATTATAAATGTAAACTAATATTTCCAATTCTAAAAACTTTGATGAAGGCAAGAATAGAGTCTCAACCTTTTAGCACAGACTGACAGACGTAACACTGAAGCCTCATTCCATCGTCAATAAAAACGATCATTTTAAATTTTCGCTTGATGTCAGATATTATACAAGTAAATTTATAGCATTGCCAAATTTATAGCAACCTACTCTGAGTAGCGCGAAGACTGCACCAGGTGATGCTAGTGTTTTTTCCAAGTTTTAGGGGTGTCAATGAAACGATGTTTTGTTAGAAAATTTGTTCGAAGTGTTACGTCTATTAGTCTGTGCTTTTAGGCATTATGCCGTAACGTTGTAAATATTTTGAACCGGATGTTGACCTCTATGACCATTCTAAGTTAACTAACACATGAGGTTCTAAGAGGCATTCCACCAAAAAAAACTTCCCAGCTAGCACCAACTCGCATCAATGTACGAAAATTATCGTAAATATCTCTTAACAGATTCGAAATCGTAACTAAAGCTAGATAAAGTGGGACCAAGTTGATTTTCTATCGTATATAATGATAATAACTCTCATACATACGATTTTCAGCAGAAAATCGTATAGCAGTACGGAGCAAGTCGCGCTTAATTGGATATTATCGTATATAAATACTTATATAGTCGTAACGCTTAAACTTATTCGTTATCACGTATATCACCTCCAAAATAGAACGGATATGCCAATTTTGCGCATCAAATACGATTTATTAGCATGTATATCTGTACGTAATGCTGATTTTTATCTTTTTTTATACATATGAAAATGCTAGCTGGGTTCAGCTTCTCTTATATAGATGTCGTTCGATATTTCAAATCTTATATTTCTGTTTATCAAAGATCAAGTATGAGTCAAAAATTTATTGTCAACATATATTGTAGTCAGGTTCACAATTTTATAAATCACATTGAAGGTAAATTTACCAAATTTACATAATATTTGTCCCCTTAACTACAGATTGTCATACGTCAGCAGTATAGTTAATTGTTTACAACACTTAATTGGTCTTCAAAACTCCCTTTTGAATTCGAAATTATCCTCCGATAATGTTCCGCAAATTATCCTTATCATAATGTTTAAACAACGAACAGAAAAAATATCTGCTGTTCATTATGCTAGTTTATCCAATAAATCGCATGCAAAAATAGTAAATTTTCAACTAGAATTGTTGCTTAGCATAGCTCCGGTGAAGTTCATGCCGTTTCAAGTAAAGAAATCTCCATTCATCTCCATTCCTGGACCACTTGTCGCCAATTACTCAGGTGTCTTTGAAGTCGTAAATCGATATAGACGTGGTCGAAGAACTGCTTCCATCTGTCTACTACCTCTCGCACGTTTGTGATCAAATTTCCTCCCTCGTCCCTATACATGTTCGGTTATGGTGTGTAGCCCTTACCCTTAACGGCCTCTTCGATAGCCAAGCGTTTTCGAGGATTGAACTACCTCACTTCTCAAAAGAAGGCAGTGCCTCTTCCATTATTCGTGCGTAGTTCTTGGCAGATTGTGGGTTATCTAGCTGCATAATGTTTAGCCGAGGAACATGGCTTTGACATGTCTGGTATACAGTTGAGAATTTTGAGCGCACATGTATTGCTACTAGGCGATGGTCAGAGTACCCAATAAACATTTTATTTGAAGAGCAGTGTATTCAACCATTATACAGCTAATATGCAGTAAGCAAGCGCTTGATAAGCTGTTATACAACAAAAATGTTTGTTCGGTAATATCCGCACCCCGTAGGTAGCGTCACAAACAATATTAGAGAAGAACCGGTCATCTATGAGAACGTGGTTAATTTGGTTCATTGCCTTTGATCAGGTGATTTAGAGACGGCTTTGAATATCATTGCGTGGAAAAACGTGCTTCGCATTACCAGGCCTCGAGAAGCAACATGCACATCCTCTCGTTAATCACCTTCCAATCTATCACACAATCCTGCGTTCTGATCAACACTACAAAGACCGTTCCTAGTTCGTTAGTAGTGCCACCGCAATCGTAAAACGGGGACTTTCTGCCGCGGATCTTCTAAACCTTTGCGATAGATTTCCTGCTGAGTTACTATGCCGAGTTTACGGGGTTCAAGCTTTCCTAGCGGCAGCCACTCATTGTCCCTGTTTCATTGCCTAGGTCGAAGTCGAATATTTTGATCCATTTAGGTATGCTGCCTTACTAGGGCTACGCTACCAAGTCTCGTGATGCGGCTGCCAACATACGTTTAATATCGAGACACCACACTTCTTAATTTAACCGCCCTCCTCAGACGCTGTCGTGAGCCGCTTCTAAACTGGAAAGCAGGCGCTTACTAGGTTAAGGAATGTAAAACTGCCCAAAGCTGCTCCTGACATAAGGGACAGACTGATAATTGGTTAGGCTACTCCTCGTGCTGACGCTCAGTATTCGAATAAGTGCCTCCTGCTCTGTATGTATATAACCTTAGTTTCCACCGGAGCCCGATCTCCACTATGGTTGATTGTATTTCGGCTGATATCACGAGAAGGTATGGATATGAGTAGCTGGATAAAAGACTGCGGGCTACTGTAGGTCTATTTTATTACACAGTAGTTCGCTTTATTCATCCGTTCACCAAGCCTACCGTATTATCCTTCGCCAATCCCCGCTTTTAGTATGTACTCCACTAAAGGTCGTCCGGAGGGTCTGGAGATCGTCTTGCAAAGGGCATGGTAAACCCGATTTCCTTCTTGAAAGTGTCGCAAAATCTCTTTACTGGTCATACGTCAGTATGACCGCGCATACCAGCATCAGCAGTGATGTCAAATACACGAACTCATCTACAACTTCTAGTTCGCCTTTTTTGAGCCTCTGCCTTTCATATGTTTAGTCTTTGGCGCATTTAGTTTTAGCCTAATCCTCCCAGCCTCTGCTTTCCGCCTAGCGTAAATTGCCTCCATCATCGCACAGTTTCTTGACTATTACTATAGCAAAGTTATCTGTTAAACCTGGAAGCTGAATAACCTCACTGAAAGTCTTGCCTCTAATTTCGACGCCCATTCGTCGGAACCCGCGTGCAACATACATTAATCAATCTAAAGCAACTCTGATCAGTTGCATCAATTTGTTTGAAACCCCGTATTTGATCGAGAACAGCTATGGGTTTAGGCCCCAACTAAAAAGCCAATTCTCGCTGATCAACCATTAAGTAACCCAATTGTACTCTGCCGAGTTCTACAATGTATACTGTATCTCGATATTACCCACGATCAGGGATGGTTCGAATACCTTGAATCAATTTTGATTCATTTGACAGTACCGTCTCAGCCGAGCAAAATTTGACATATTTTAGTATGGACCATTTGTGGAACTAGTTATTATCTATAATTTTGCTGATTGAATTTTTACTATATCTTTGGTAGTTACGGTGCTACAATGCTACAATGCTAGCTACAATGCTACAATGTGTTGCTTCAACAGAGGAAGCAGACGCTCTGGTAGACACTCCTTGAAGTAGATCTGCCGGTTTACAGTCCCGGCAGTACAGTCCCCAAATTTTGAAAGTCTCTGCATCCTTACTTCCTCCGGAACATTAAACTTGTGCTGGGCGGTGAAGTACAGTAGCCCCGGAACATGCCGGAAGTCCGCTTTGACATTAGTCTCATCTTTCATGATGAGAGAGCAGAGAATTTTCCAAGTTGTTACGCTAAATAAATTCGCGGCGTTGCTTTTCGGGTGACGCCATTTTTTCCAATTTTCGTAAAACAGACCGCGATAAAAATACGGTGTAAACAATACACTCTAAACTACTTCTACCGAAGTCTTCAAAAGAAAATGCCCAATAGTTAATTTTCTACAGCGTTTCTTCCGTGAGCAATTTGATATGGGATACCCTTTAGCATATGTGATTTTATTATATCGCCGTTTTAGTATAGCATGATGATTCAACGATTTCTTTCATATACAAAAAACAATCAGCAAGTATTAAAACTAACCTCACTCATCATATTACTTATCATTATTGTTAGAATCTCTTAAAATAGTACAAAATAAAGAATTCGTTAACTAGATTATGATGACTAGATCGATAGGTTGTACAACGAAACTTACTTAAATACTATGAGTTTAATAAAACCCATACTGAATAATTTCATCTTTGGAATGTATCAGGTTAGGTGGCCCAATTTGTTCTTAACCATATAGGCATCACGGTAGATTTTAAGCACTTGTGTGATTCAATAAAACATGGTCACGAGACATAGAGCTCATAAGTTACTTATTCTTAGAACCTAGTTATCTTACTCGGAGAGATATCGGAACGAATCGAGTCAGGGCAGTTATATGGATTGTTGATACCATAGAAAACTGCCGTGCCGTTTAACGCTCCGTTTGATTCGTGCAACCCCTGGCTCCTCCGATTTCCACGTAGTGGCAAAGTGGGAATTTCACTGGTGGCCATATACGGATCTTCTATATCATGTTCTAAAAAGGTTTCCGCAGTTACTGAACGTTGCTGTCGCATAGCCGGGTTCACACATTCGTAGACACTCTGCTAAATATAAATAAATGAGCATTTATTGCAATTTTTATTAGCAAAAAACACCTGTTTTACCTGTTCTGACATGCATTGATTTGCATGAGTAAACGCCAATGAAGTTAATGAAGGTAAAGCTTGCACTAAATCAGCTCTTGCAATGCTGCGTACCATCAGAAAACATCGTGGAATCATAATACCGACCAAAACCGCAGTAGCTGTCGCAATTAACCCCAGTGATACTGCAGCTTCTCGCCATTCATATCCAAACATAGATAGCGGTATCCACGTTGACCAAATTATCAAACAGAGGATGGATCCTGTCACCAAGAGTAATCCTTCTCGATAGTTACGCTGAGACTTGAAAATAAATGGCGACAATAGAACAAGTGTTGCTAGTAATACTCCATCGTAGGCAATCACGCCCCAGAACCAATTTCCAAAATAGATTTCATTGCAAGAAACATTACGAGCATTAGCGTGGAATACAATGGCTAGCTGCGACGAAAGTCCGAGTTGAACCAGAGTACTAAAAACGCATATCACACTTTGTAGATAGCCATTTACATGTGATAAAAAGCCGCCTTCACTGCCTATGGACGCCAGCATTATAGCACGACAGAGTAAAATAGAAAAGGTGAGGCAATAACATACAGATACCAGGAAGAGTTTCACTATACACAACGAGTTCCAGATGTAAATGTTATCTGCTCTGTGAAGAAATTCGGGCAGATATCCTGTGTACTCAAGACAAAATGGAAGAAACGATACAAATTGAAATATTAAACTAACTAACAGGAGTATGCTGCTGAGCGGATTGCCTTCCATAACATCATCCATGCATATTCGGACAATGATAAAAACAAGTATTGCCAAGCAAAATAAAATTCCTAATGACGACACTGTCAGGCCAGCTGCTATCCATGGCTCCTGTTTTATCTGCCAATACATTTCCGCATATTCCTTGCCATAGTAAATAGGCTTATGCGGGTTTGAAAATTCAGGATGGCGACTCTCGAACTCTTTTGTACAGTAAAAGATGGTTCCCAATTTTTCCGTCTTACTCGGTGGATAACCGATTTCATTCGAATGGTAGACTGTTGTAACGTTGGTTATCAAGTTTGAGCTAGCAATGGATTTCAAATTTAAGACTCCTTCGGAATTATTGTCTTTCAAACAAAACTTCTGACGCAACTCAAACGTCATCAATTGCGTTATGTTGTCTAATTTTAAGTCTGCCACAATTCTTGGCGGAGGTATTTTAGCATAGTACTGCCAGTTACTCAATATATCTCCGAAATTCGCTCCATTATCAGTACTATTTTTCTCGTCGAAGTGACTAAACAAATTCACCAGCTCTACAATCTCTAAAAACACAGAAGCTGATGAAAACAACTCACTGGCTAATAGATTTGTACCGTAGCGATGATTTGTCATTAGATCCAACTGATTTTCAAATGCCGATAAATTCATTTCGTTCTCAGCAATCACGTATGAACCATCCGGAAGATCTGAAAGTAAGCTAATTTTTACAACTCACTTTTAACGAAAAAATATTTCTACCAACCCGACACATAAAGCTTGTCCTGACCAGACAATACAACAATCAACGTTCCATTGGTTGCAAAACTAATAGAGCGGGTGAGTCCTAAGACGATGAAGATCGTGTGATCACTCGGGAAATTCTCCAGGCATAGATGATGACGGCGACACATCGCGACAAACCTGTTGGAATGATCCGTTGACTCCGAGCGCACCGCAATCGAGGAATTCGGATTGGACCATGGCAGTTCATACAACAGATGGGCGGCTTTTGCGTACAGAAGGTCATCAGATGCCGGAAAATGATAGATGTTGAAATCCATTGAACTCACAAACGGTTGTAGCAAGGGCCATAGTGATGAAACAACGAAAATCCCTAAAATTAAAACGAATAAAGAAACGTAAATTTTGTCACAATCTAATGATTACACTTTAGCATTAATCATAATCTAGAAACCTCGAATCATAGCATCAACGTGTTGGATTATCTTTTATGCTCTACTTTCATTAAGTTATTCGATAAAAACCAATTCACGGTTATGAAACAATTTCAACTATATAGAACCAGCGATCGCTAAGTCCAGCCTCCCAGTTGTACTCGAGGTACGACGCTGGTCTTATAAACCAATCGTCGTATGTTCGAATCTCGGCAGAGAGAGGCTGTTAGAGTCAATAGGATCGTATAGCACTAGCCCCAGGGCATATTGCAAAAATGCCGGACAACTGTCCTGTAAAGATGACGTTTGTCTCCGGCAGCCGGTAATAACAAGACGACCAGGAACGCAGCGAGCAAGATGGTTAGACCAGGTGGAGCAAGATCTGGCGGAGAGGTACTCGGCGTCCAAGGAATTGGAGAGCGGCAGCCCAAAACTGAATTATATGAAGAAACCTTGTTTAGGCTTTATCTTAGTACGGCAAGCCGCTTAACAACAACTACAGCACTAGCCCCGCAATTTCCCTGTACTTTAAATGGCTGGCTGCGAAGTCTGTCGAAACAGAAAGTCTAGTTTCGAAAACGGAACGTAACACCTAGGCTTTTTCTGCAACTTCGAAAATGTTTATGAGTTTATTAACTCAAATTTGAGCATATTAGTGACCTGCTTGGCACGTTCAAAATAGAACCATGAACCCCCTCACTGCCGTACTATTTATGGCTCGACAAACCAATAACAACTGCAGTTCAATACACTCATGTCTCTTTTCGTCGTCCGCATAAACCGTGTATTATTTTTATGATTTTTGAATTAATGCGGTTTTTTTTCGACGATTTTTGAATTACGCGATTTTTTTTACAACATTTTTCGAATTAACGCGGTTTTTAACAACATTTTTCGAATTAACGCGGTTTTTTTACACGGCACGTATCCCCCGTGTAAAAAAAGACTTGAGTTATAACAGAAAATTAATGAGCTCATTTAATAGTTATTTCTTTGCATGGGCAAAATTACGGCCTACAACATTACGGGTAGTAAACGTGATCTATTTTTTGAACAACTTTAACATGGAGTAGACAAAAAGCAAAGCTTTAGGTTATAAACATCTTTATGACTTGACCCTTCTTTATCGACAGGCTTCGTAGCCGGTTATTAAGCCATAAGACAATTACGGGGCTGGTGCAGCGAGCCGAGCTACTTTAGCAGGGCCGCCCAGGCGAGATTAGAACATAAGACGACTGGCCCGTTAAACCAGCATCATATCTTAAAGTTAACTAGGCGTGGAGTAGGCATTGAGCTTGAGAAAAATCTTTGGAGAGGAATGCCATTTAATTCATCCTTCCAGTAAGGTCAGAACCCGCAACTACCACGTTAAGATGACGATTCACTATAACTGGAAAGAAATCAGGCTCAGGCATCAAAACCTTTACAAAAAATCTGAACCCAAAGTAATAAGTAGATAGGAAGACTGAGATATAGCTTGTAGGTGACTAAAATTTATACTTACCAATCGAATGACGCAAACATTTTTGGCAATATTCCACTTCGTCTTGTAGTTGCTGACGAGCATCCGACGTGTTCCTTACAACTACAATACGCAATCCTGAAAACATTAGCAAATATTAAAAGACAAATATTTCCAGCTGATTACAATATACCAACAACAACTAAAATACACTTACCCAATGTTCCATTATCGTTGATCAATTGTAACTCGTTAACGCGATCCACAACGAAAAGAATGACACCAAAGTCTTCTTGATTGGTTATCAATGAAACCATATAATCTCCCTCGAGAAAATAATGTAAGCTGGATAAGTCTTGCATTTCCACATCGCGACTGTCATTCTCCGTCCTTTGCTCAGCGCTTCTATCGTTAAACACGATTGGAACTTCGGAAAGGAGGTGCGAAGGCACTCTAGGTTTAACGTGCCGATACCCGCCATCGAAGGACAGATCAACCACAGTTCTATTTTTGAAGTAATGCGAACAATTCGCCCATTCGCTTAGCATACCCATGGTTGTAGTAGATTCCGCCTGTGTTCGAGCATCATAATTGGTTACATAATTAGTTTCATTTTGATCAAACGCCACGCTTGGCATTGGTGAGAATTCAAGGGAGTTTTTGTTTAATGTTTCATTCTCTTCCAACAGGCTTCTGTCGATTCCGTTGTCGAAAGGTACAAACTCCCTCCAATACATGCTTGCTGTCGGACTAATTATAATACTATTATCGGTGATTTCCTCAATCACTTTTGTTGTGTGAATGCTTTCTAGGGTGGTGACGAATTCGGTTGTATCCGTTTCACTTGCAGCTGGTGCCGAGCTGATTGTCGATAAGGCTTCATCGGATTTGGCCCAGACTGGCAAGCAAGGCAACAGGAGCAAACCTAGAAGAGAAAAGTGCATATTGTTGCAGTTAGTCACATGTAATCATGAGCAGACCCGGATTAAAGTCTATGGCTTTTTGTACTTATTTGTGACAAGATTGAAAAAAATTTCGATTATATTTTTCTCCTAAGATCTTAACCACTTAACACCAATGTATATCAAATTATGCTTCCAACCTTTATGCATTTAAATAACGCGATAACATTTTTTCTCTATAAAAATTGAAAACCGTGTATAGATGTCTCTTCGTTGACACGTTTCTATTCTAGCACGAATTGAAGAGAGAGTGAAACGACAAACACTGCTGACGATAATTTTTAGCTCATCATATTTTTGCAAATTGTGAAAAAATAAAGCAATTTGGAGATATGTTACATTACAATATCCGCATTAGTTAAGTATCCGCTAAGTAATTAGGTACGCTTGTAACAGACAACAAAAGCACTTGATCGTTGTGCGAAGCAGATCTTTATGATAGTCTTTATAGTTCAATAGGTCGAATCAAGTCCAATTTAAGTCTATTTTCAAATAGGATTCCAAGGATTTCAAGCTCAAAATCATGTCGAACCATCTATTTTAATTCAAATTTTAACTATCATTTAATATCTAACATCATGTCCAATTTCAAGTCTAAATAGAAGAGCAATTTGAAGTCCAATTGAGCTCCAATTTCAAGTCCTTTTTATTATTCAATTTCAAAGACATTTTTTTAAGTTCAATATGAGTCCAATTTCATGCCTAATGTCAAGCAAGGCTTTGCACAAGGGTGTCTCGTCCAACACTATAAGGCATTTTATCACGGCTGTTGTTTCTCATCGTTTTGGATGAGATATTAGTTGAAGTAATTGACGGTTGACCAAATCGAAGATTGCCTCCCTGAAGTAATACCGATAAGGTGGTACCAGGGGGATGGAGGCTGGAGATTCGAGTAGGGTTTTAGTGGGTCTGGAACCTCACGCCCCATTAGGGGGGTCGGGATACCTAACCCCACTCCTTGAGTTGTCTGCTCAGGTGTCTGATAGTACCGTATCTTCTAAGGTGCTCAGCAGATTGGAATCTTCTAACGATGGAGCAGCTAAATAACCTCGACCTAGCCGACGACACGAGTACGGTTTTCCGGACAAACTGACGCGGCTGATCAAAGCTACTCTGGAACGAGTGATGTGCTACGTGCGCGTTTCGGGGACACGAATCGCGCAGAAGCTTACGGTAAGGGGATGGACTGTCCTGCATGTTATTCAATATCGCTATTGAAGGTGTGATCCGGCGAGCGGACATCGAAACGAGGGAAACGATCTTCAGTAAGAGTAGCCAACTCCTAGCCTTTGCAGACGACCTCGACATCATTACTAGAAACCATGGGACGGCGGAGGTAATCTACGCCAAACTAAAAACGGAGGCTAGGAGGATAGGATTACAAACTAATGCGTTGAATGGCGATGACGATGAACTGGAAGTGGTTGATGAGTTCGTATATTTGGGATCTCTGGTCACCGCCGACAATAATACGAGTAAGGAAATCCAACGACGCATTCAAGCTGGAAATCGAGCCTACTTTTCCCTTCGCAAGACGTTTCGATCCAGGAGCATACGCCGCCGCACAAAGCTGACGATGTACAAAACGCTAATCAGACCGGTAGTCCTCTACGGACTTGAGACAGTAACTTTACTTACGGAAGACATACGTGCACTTGCCGTTTTTGAACGAAAGGTATTGCGGACTATTTTTGGCGGAGTACAGACGGAAAGCGGAGAGTGGCGGAGACGTATGAATCACGAGCTACAGGCACTGCTTGGAGAGATTCCCATTGTATACCTGGCGAAAGTTGGGAAACTACGGTGGGCCGGCCACGTCGCAAGGATGCCGGACGACTGTGTAGTGAAATCCGTTCTCTTCAAGAACCCCCCGGCACCAGGAATAGAGGGGCTCAACGTGCTAGATGGCTCGACCAGGTTGAAGCCGACTTACGTATGTCGAGAGTGCGCAACGAATTGGCGACGAGTAGCCCAGTACCGAGTACAATGGAGAGGAATTCTTGATACGGCAAGAGCCACCCCGGCTCTCGGCTGAATAAGTAAGTAAGTAGCCGACGACAATGTTTTGCTCGCACAACGCCGAAATACGCAGAGCAAGTTAGATGATCTCTGCGAGAGCTTTCAGGCGGCAGGTCTCACAATCAATGCAGCAAAAACTAAGTCTATGCTACTGAACATTGACAGTCCCACTAACTTCACAGTTGCAGGACAACAAGTTGAGCAGGTGGACGCCTTTCAACAATATCTTGGTAGCCAGACAACGCCCGATACATTGCGATGGTGGTACCAAGACTGGTATAGCCTCACGGATCAGGAATGCCAGGAGTGCCTTTGCAGGTCTGCGAAACATTTGGCGCTCAAACCAGATCACTCTACATACGAAACCCCGAATTTTCCACTCAAACGTTAAATCCATACTGCTGTATGCCTACGAAACGTAATGCGTCTCAACCCACGCACGCAAAAACTGCAGGTACCGTCTGCCAGGTGAGATTGTGCCAAAAAGCATGTTTTTGTTCTTTAGCTTTTTATACACACAATTTCTACAAGCTGCAACAGAAATCTCGACAAAAAGTACACGGCACAACATTTAAAAAGCAAATATGTTGCGGCTTCGACTGTTTACCATATCATAAGATGCCCAACAACTATTCGCAAGCAAGGTAGTGGAAGACCAGCCAAAATTATGGACGCAGAAGACATCGTTCTCTTTCTCGGTTCTTCAACAACAAGCCCTCTGGTTTGGCTATCAATTAAGATGCACCAGACGAATGTGTAACTTACCTTCGCTACCGCCCGCTCAGTCACACAAATCTCTACAAGCTGTCAGGGTCGGCTCAACATTGCCGGAGGATAAGCAAAGGATTAAGGAATAAGATCACTTTTATAGTAACTCGCTTATATTTGGCACGGTTTTAATTGACCCTAATTTCCCTAGCTCCCTACTAAAATTTATAACAAAATGACTTACTTTTGTAGGTGTTTGTTATGTAAGTGTAAGGGTCCGCTGCTTGCCATCACAATCCGCTCGCCGTCGTCGTTCCGCTGGGTCGTTTTCGTTCGCCACGTGTTATGCTGCCGGAGTCCATCCGGCCCACTTTCGGTTACCTCCGCTCGTAGGGTAACAGCTGTCTTCGTTGACTGGATACTAAGATGAAAGATTAGCGCCCGGTCATGGAATACACCGGGTCGCGCTTCGATGTAAACCGCTTACAGGCCCACCTAGCCGTGGTTGTACTACTCCTTGGACGTGTTCAATGCGGCCCACTTGGCCGATGGTTGTTGCTTGTAGGTTCTTGCACTGACGGATATATGCAGGCCAACTTGGTTGAAACTACTGGGTTTTAGTCACTGTTCTGACTGACGTAAATCCGTCCACTTGGGCGGAAACTGCTCGCACTCCAGTTGGCCGTGATGATAAAGACACGTAGTGATAACTTTGTCAAAGGTGTACTGGGTTTTTTCACAAAACGTGGTTTAATCGCGGCAAACTGACGAAATTGTGTCTAACTAGTGCAAGGATCCTAGATCTTCTGGCCGTCCGACGGCTCGGGCAAGCACTAATGGTTCAACTACTCTGGCGAAGTAAAGCGGAACTTCTTACCCGAACTTCATTCAGGCGAAATTGCAGTTCAGTGAATTGGGTATGAGTTGTGTAAGTGTATAACAGATGTTACAGTGTCAGGGCTGAATATAAATCCTATAGTGTTAATTTAAACAAAAAGTGCCATAGTCCCTACGTTGATTTTAATATTTTAGTTCCATTTTACCACTTTTAATAGAATATTTTAATTGTTGTTTGTAATAGGTCCTATCTAGCTAATTTTAGTGATTGGTCCTATCTAGCTAAATAAGTGATTTTAACCCTTAATTTTAGTTATTTATTTGCATGTAAATTTTTGGGACGAGCCTGAAAATAGCGAACGGCCACAAATGTTTGAAGAAAATCTACAAATTTCTACAAAAACATCAAGCAGATGGACAATACGTGTTTTGGCCGGATAGAGCATCATCGCATTACGCCAAAAAACACAATCGTTCCTGAATAGCCATTCGATCCCATTTTTACCCAAAAACCACGACCCGAAATATCTGGCGCAGTGCGCCCAATCGAAGATTTCTTCGGGATTTTGAGTTCCTTGGACTAGAGAGCAAACAGTTGATTGGTAGAATCAAGAGATGCATTCGCAAAGTTGACATGACGCCACAGTGGTTGGAAACCTTAAAAACCTGGCCAAAAGCTCCAAAATCGGAAGTTATCATTTATGACATATTCTGATATAATTACACGTAGAATAAGTCATTTTATCAGATCCTGTAATATCAACTATCGACAATGTAAATTTGTGGTTTGGCGTACTGTCAAACATTGGTGTATGAGAGACTCTTTGCTAGTGCGGCTTGCATACGTTTTGTGGCTCTTGGCAATAACGCATGTAGTTCGTTACCGCATTATCAAATAACAATCAACCAAAATGGATAACGTTTCTAAAGGTATGTACTTCATTAGCGTTATATGCGAATTCAGTTTTTTTTTGTTATATATACTTTTACAACGCTTAAAGTTTCCTTCGCAAATGCTAGTTTTTTCAATTATTTCGCGCAATGAAATTGACATTTACTTTTTATGCCGCGAGGTGCCGTCGAATATTATATATTTTTGTAAGCGTCAGATTGTGACGGTTCGAAAGGTGCGTTGCTTTTTAGCAAATATTTGCAACTCCACGAGAAAATAGAGTTTCTATCTTTGTCCGACAGATAATGATAGAAATTTACAGTTTCTATAGACCAAATCAAGGTGACGTCATCTGGCAGATACTGGCGCCCTTGTTTACAAACAGACCGCAGAGTCCAAAAATGTTTCAGCTGTTAAACGGCAAGTTTGTTGTTTTAAACAGCATTAGGATAAATTTAAAACGCCATTATGCCTTTAAAATGTTAAAACACACGCTACATTCGCTATAAACGAAAAGGAAAATTTTCCAAAATGTAAACAAGGGCGCCAGTATATGTCAATTGACGGCATAATGATTTGGTCTATTGAAGAGAAAGTGCCTTACATGCATTTTACAGAAACTGATGCAGTAATCATTCACCAAATTTCAAATCGAAACTGCTGGATGTGACAAAAACATGTAAATAAACCACCAAGTGGTGTCATTTGACGGCAAAATGACGTCGTCGCAAAATGATCTGTAGGCGAAGTCGGACGGGTGAGCTTTTGATGCTCCAAACAACCTGTGCTATTTTTTAACTTGTTTTTTTGCTATTATCCTGTTCTTTACAAATAAATCGTTGACGGTTTCTAACAGCGCCTGATCGTTCTTAATGTGGCAGATTATTAATAACTCTTACGATACATTTTATAGGATCTGCAAATTAACGAATGTATGCGGGTAACTGGCAGCAGTGTCTCCAAAAGGAGAAATTAAGGCAGACGGGCCACATTATTATTTGCCGAATCAAGTGAACGCTCAGAATATTGAAAAGAAAACGGTTGAAACATGGAAATTACAGATACAAACATGCATAAGCATTCAAACTTGCTTATTGATCGCTCGAAACCAGGGTTGGGCAATTCTAATGACGGAAATACTGTAAGACGTATTATTGAACATTGGAAAGTGTCAGCACAAATTCTGGAGCTTGGGAATCGCGCAATAACAATATAAAGCATCAAGGATACTTACTTTTCGAAAAAATATACGAGAGAGAAGATAATGGATGATATTTTTCGCAGAATGCTTGCTCGCAATCACGTTGTTTTGCTACACAATATTGTATGACACTGACAGCGATAAAATCGGCGACAGTGAAGAAAGTAACAGCGATGATCACTCCGATTAATATTATATTTTAAAGTAATATTGCACAACCTAATGAAATATAGAATTTTGCGATTTTAATAGGGGAAAAAAGGGGATTTTGAATTTGATTTGATATTTAATTCAATTTTGTTTTTTAAAAATAGGACCAAAACGCGCTGCGCCAGATATAAACCAAAAAGGATCGCCATATTAGTCAGCCATTTTACATATTGAGTTTTATTGTTGAACTCAACGACCTGAAAGTCACCTTTCGATAAAATTTACATCAAAAACTTTAAAATTTGATCAAAAATGCCACCATTTTGGGTCAGCCATTTTGAATTTCACATTTTCATTATCATTTTTGAAATCAATAGCCCGAAAAACATGGAATCTCCTCATCTTGAGGTTTTGGCCAAGAATTTTAAATTTCCGGCCACTGTGTGACGGCCTTACAACGCTCCTGTTTCGACGTCAAACGAAAGCTTCGCCGAACAGCCGATTACGGACCGTTTTCAAATGTAGACTAATTTTTTTTCAACAATGGATAATGTATCTATAATTTCGGTAAATCAGATCTTCTTCATGTATCTTTGTTTTTTTTTGACAGCTTGAGAAAAAAAAAACAAAGACCTACTTGGTTCCATTTGCTTGATTGGTTCTCTAGTTATGAGGAAGTTTGTATTTCATTTGTATGAGAGCCTATAAGAGGGGATAGGGGGGCACCAACACACCCAAATGCCAAATTTGGTCCCATTTGATTGGTTAGTTCTCGAGTCATGAGAAAATTTGTATTTATTTTGTATATTTGTAGAAGTGAAGAGGGCCCTCCTAAAGTGGGGAGGGGTCCTAATTCACCATAGAAAAAATTGTTGCCTCCAAAAACCTTCACATGCCAAATTTGGTCCCATTTGCTTGATTAGTTCTGGAGTTATGAAGATTTTGTATTTCATTTGTATAGGAACCCACCTCCTAAAGTGGAGAGGAGTCCTAATTCACAATAGAAAAATTTCAGCCTCAGAAAACCTTCACATGCCCAATTTGGTTCCATTTACTTGAATAGTTCTCGAGTTTTGAGGAAATTTGTATTTCATTTGTATGGGAGCCCCCCTCCTCAAGGGGGAGGGGTCATAATTCCCCTCCTAAAGAGGGGAGGGGCAAGGTTAGTCAAGAGAGGTTTTTTGATGTTCAAATTTGTTTTTCACCCCCGCTGGGTTACCCTTGACGATCACCGAAATTTTGAAATCGGAAACTGTTGAATGTATAAACAACGTCGATGGTTGTTAACCAATCGTTCCGCGCACTTCTGTTACAAACTGTGAAAACTAGATCACCTATTTTAACTCACCTTGAGGAGGGGTCTCAATGCACCATAAAAGAAATTCTTATCTCCAAAAATACTCACATACCAAATTTTGATCCATTTGCCTGATTAGTTCTCGAGTTATGCAGAAATTTGTGTTTCATTTGTATGGAAGCCCCCCTCTTAGTGGGGGGAGGGGTCTTTAACCGTCATAAGAACCTTCCTCGACCCCAAAAACCCCTACATGCAAATTTTCACGCGGATCGGTTCAGCAGTTTTCGATTCTTTAAGGAACATGCCGAAAGACAGACAGACAGAAATCCATTTTTATAGGTAGATTGTACAGATTGTACATGGCAATGTTTACATTAAATTTTTGTTTTTAAACTTGTGTTATGGAATGATGTTGTTATAAGAAATAATCCACAACTGATCAAAGTGAGTAATTCGTGCATTTTGATAGGAATTGGGCGCATATGTATTCTGGAATTAGCGTTTTATTGGTCACTGTGACTGTCCAATCATTGGAATCGTCCAATCATTGGCAAAATACCCTAATACTGAAAAATCACGGCGGCCTGACCCATATGACATTCTCCTGCATTTGAATTCCTGCATCCATCTTAAATGAACTTTTCTGTAACCATATTTCAGCACTGCAGGTGCTATGAAATGTTCGGAACGGTAATGAAGATCTATGCTCCATCATTGCATCGGTTGGTTATAGCTTGTTCTACTTTAATTACTCTTCAATTTCGATTGAACGCATTTTCAGTGCATTTTTTTCAAATTCACTGTGGGCCAATAGTCGGTAGATCATAACAGCCAATTACCTACGAAGACAAAACATACGGTTAACCGTGTGCCGCCGTTAGCAGAACGGAATGTCAATGACTGTTGCATGTTTCAATTTAGGCGTACATACGAGTGATTAACGTCACAGTACGAAAAGCGTACATTGGAATAGCATGCAACAATTAATGATACCTGCGTAAAAAATCACAAAGACTAACTGCTGTTATGATGAAAATGAAATGCGCTAGCCATTGCACATGATAACGTTAAGATAACATAACACGAAAGGGAAGGTGATGTAAAAAAAAGTTATATTTTTGCACATAAGTGTTCATACCGTACTTCTGATTTGAATAAACATTACCAATCTATCAGTTCAGAACGCCACATAAATGACGAGATATACAAGTCTGTTACACCATTTTATTAATTCAAGATATTATTTCATTCACAATTGAAAAAAAATGTATTGCAATTTGCAACGATTGCTTTTTAAACATTATCAACAAGCAGACGATTGATAAGTTAAACTTACCGCAGCAAGATGCGGTACCAACACTTTTTCCCCATTTTAATAATTCTTAATATATTGTAACAATTTGTTCTTTATTGTCTGTCTAATTTTTTGCAGCAAAAATCGGGCGAATTATAAATCTTACTAACAACTCAAAATTTAATAGCACTTACCAACGACATAAAGTTGTCCATATTTGTTCTCATGCCACATGATCATCAGTATATTTGGTGTATTATCTCCAGTTCATTCAGATTTGGTTCCGTTAGCCTCAAATATGTATATAATAGATCAACATAAATCTAAGGCTTCACGCTATCCCTCTGCTTCGCGCACCAGATATCAGACAATCAGCTATGTGTTCATCTGCGTCTAGCAACTATTATCCATTTGTTGATTCGTGTTTCACTTTTATTTCTTTTCTTTCCTTTCAAATTGTGCTCTCAACAAAAACTAATGCACTGATTAGCAACGATTCATTAAATGTAAACTATTTATTCACTTTCGAATACTCGCACTTAGTAACTGCATTTTCCATCCTGTGCGCGCAATTCCACTGTCAATCAACACACTGTACTAATATCCATTTATTTTATTAACCTTGAACTATGTTTATTAATAAATATAGTTTATTCATTAACTACACTGGCGTAACCCCTTTAGCGAATGGCTTTCATTGCAGCATTGCAGCCAAGTGCATTTTCCAGCACGTTTAAATTTCGATCAAACATATTCAGGGTAAATTTGGCTGGGTATAATCGATATTCATCCTTCACCTAGCATAAGCTGCCACACAAAGGAGGGTATCCTAAGGGTTCAATGTTCAGTAGGGTACTCGTTGATGGTGTGGGACATGTTAATTGTAAACAAAAAGAACAGTATTGGGGGAAGCAAAGCGTCTAATTTAATGACGAACATTGAACACCATCCAGGGAAAATATATATGTTCCACCCAGGAGTTTATATTCCGAAAAAAATAATCAAGTTTATGAACATGAGACGATACCCAATCGAATGTAAAACACTCATGATATATGCTTGGGCATCGAAGCATAAAATTATTTATGTCGATGGTTAATAAGAGGAGTGCCAGTTTTATTAACAAAGACTTGCAGCAATCTTTGAATTAGGCTGTTTTGTTCATATTTCTGTTTCTGTTAGACAATATCATGTATTGCTGTACGGATATTTATATATATATATATATATATATATATATATATATATATATATATATATATATATATATATATATCTCCATGCAATTCTTTCTCGAAATCTTACTTCGAACTGCAAAGTAATACATTAACAATTGAACCATTAAAACCCAATTTAGTTCAATTAAGGTATTCTTAAATGTCACCATTACGCATATAAAACATACATGTAACATAGCTTGGTTCAGCAATAGAAGAATAAATAGCAGTGTGAACGTGAACCAAGAATCATAAAAGTCACGTTCCAATGAGCATATTTCGCTTATGTATAGTTAAAAGAATATTGCAAATCCAAGTTGCAAACCTTTTGAGCTAAGGGATATAAAATGACACATTCGATTCTGCAGTTTGACGGAAAACTCAACAAGATTGAACAACTGCCATGTGATGCACCGGCCTTATTTATGTGTTTAATTTCAATAAACCATGGGAACCTGGATGCGTTATTCGAACTTGAATCACATGGGTTCTGGTTCTCCCCCAATCTAGTGAGATTATATCGATTATTATACGGCAGACCCATTTGAATAGAAAAGCATATGTTGATTGTAACAGCCGGTTGGAAATGTAACACAAACTGTAAGTTTCATAACAAGTAAGTTTCTTCTTCAGCTAACTTTAAGTCATGCCTGGTAGTCGTTAACATTACTATTTTCTTTTCATAATAATTTTCCTTTTTATTTCACATAACTCACTGAACTATGTTTGTAACTTTAAATTCGGTTCACCTTTAAATCGAACGACAGCGATACAAACGATGAAACAGAACGGAAACAATTCAGTGCACCTGGTACGAGTTCATAGCTCGAATTCTATCTGATCGCAAGCTTGGTGTCCGGTCTTATTGCCTACCGCTAATGAACTGCTGAGTGTTGGACAAGCGACAAGTTTTCAATGTTAGTGTAGTTTAATTTGAATGTGCACCTTCTTTCCTGCGTACCGAACGTGTCTACGTCTCTATTCGTCTAGAACTGTCCCATTACAAAAGCCGATGGGTGATCGTTAACATTAGAATGAATGATGTGACGCATAGCGGCCATGGCTATTACCCAACTTTTTTATGCCTTGAGCTAAAACATTAACACTACGTGATCAAAAAATGATAAGTACTGAAACCGTATAAGAATCGAAATGTTAATATTCTAGAACAATAGCTTTTAAAGAATCTATACAAAATATTATTAGTTTTTTGTGAGCTTTAAAAATCACATAATCTCATATTTCAAAAGTTTTGATCAAGGTTTCATTTAAGAATAAAGCAATTTTGCTGTCAAATTTGGAATCCGAAGAATCATTTCTAAACGTCTTAAGATATAAGTACAAACTCATTTCGACAGTGGTTCACTACATATTTAACCACCATACCTTCTGTATAAATTACATATACATTACGAATTAGACTTCGGTTGGAAATAAGCTTTGGTTTTCCTTTTGCATATTCCTTCTAAAATGAGTCACTGTGCTGAGCTTCTCCGCGTAAACATAAGTAAAACAGTACACAACTTGCTCCACGTGTAACCATAGTTACCCAAAATTAAACTTAGGCCAAACATTGAAACCAGAATTAGTCAACAGTAGAGAATTGGACGGAAAAAACAACCCCTTTGCAAAAGCGAAACGGTTTCATTCGTCATTCTTTATATAATCGTGTAATCAAATATCTATCGACAAGAAATGGACAGAACGTTCAATGATATATTTTACACTAGAATTACTAGAATCAATTTCTTCAGTAGCATAGAAAAAATTATAGCAGAATCATTCGGAAAAGATAGTTATTTAAAAAAATCATCACCAAACAACCCTCTATGGTGATTTCAAAGATAAGCTTTTAGGTAAAATATTTAAAGAAACCACTCCCGACAGTTCTATTCTGTGTCACCAGCGAACAATATTGCATTCAAAAATGAATTACTTTTAGCTACTTTTACACTGATCGAGGACTGTTGTATTTTGCAAACTTTATAACGTGCGAAGTGCAGGAGGTGAAAGCGCGACTGCAACTGAAAACCGTTGGCAAAAGAACGTAACTAGGTACTGAGCAGATGAGAGCAGCAAACACCGAAACCTAACGTGGCTTATACAACTGCGGTCTGCTTCTTTCTCCTTCATTCATAATAATTGGATATAGGTACCTACGCTATTTTACCACCCACACTTGCGAAACTGATGACCATGTTCAGCTTGAGAAGTTTATATATTTTCTGCGTAATTCACAGGCCAGTGAAAATTGTACATAAAAAATTTAGATATCAAATATCGCTACCAAAATAAAAATTACCAAATACTCAAAATGTAACAAGTATATTATAAACTCTTTAAATCAAACTATTACAGTTCTTTTCTTTCTTTCTTCTTCTTCTTCTGTTACTATTACAGTTAGTGAATCCAGCAGGTGCATTTTTGCTGAACGACAATTGCTGTTTAGGAATAAATTACATAACAAAAAATATAATATGCAATTAATCTTCAACTTTGTTTTTATAAATATATCGAACGGAATAACATAGCATTATTTGCTACTTTAAAGTAGTAAAAATATTTCCATTCTAATGAAAATGCTAGAATATTATGTTCGACGTAGCTGCAGAAAACGTATTTATAATTTACTAGCTTCTTATTAACTTCTTATTGCCACAAATTAAACTGTGTTGTACATAAATCGTAAATCTCGGATGGCCTTTGTCACAATCTCGAGTTTTGCAAGTTTCTGGGGAGTTCATGGGTATTTTAATATACAAATTTCCCTCACAGTACAGTAGAAAACAACTCCCCCAATTGCTTAGCCTAATAAAATAAAGCGGATAGCATTTAAAGATTCGCCATCATTACAAACCATTTCGCCGAATACCATTTTGCGGAACACCAATTCTCGGTTGACCATAACGCGGAACATAGAGTTTCGCAGAATCCCATTTCGCGAAAAACCTTACGCGGGATGTACCATTGCACCGAAAATCTTTTCGTAGAAAGTACCATTGCGCAGGGTTGACCCAACTGAAGGAAAGTAATAGAGGTCAGAAGATCTAGGTAAATAAATAAACCTAGATAGAGGTGATCTCTACGGGGGGCTGCCCCCGCAGTGGCCAGCGCTTCCGACGGCAGGTCACCGGCAACACTCGCGGCCTGTGGCCGTCTCACGCTGAATCATCTAGTGCTATTATTGATAGTTTTTGGTGGTCTTGTTATTGACTAATGTTGTATGAAAGAGTCTAAGATTTCTCGAGTTCGATTAGTTTTCGAGTTACGCAAAAATTTCTGTTTTATTTGTATGAGTCCTAATCCCCCTACCACAAGGGTGAGGGGTCTCAAACCATCATAAAAAAATTCATGCCTCCAAAACCCCCCACATGCTAAATTTGGTTCCATTTGCTTAATTAGTTCTCGAGTTATGGGGATATTTGTACTTCATTTGTATAGGAGAAGCCCCACTATTGAAGGGGCAGGGGTCATAATTCCCAACCTAAAGAGGGGAGGGGTCTTAATTCACCATAGAAAAAAATGCCTATAAAAACACCCACATGCTAAATTTGGTTCCATTTGCTTGATTAGTTTTCGAGTTATGAGGAAATTTGTATTTCATTTGTATAGGAGCCCCCCTCCCAAAGTGGGGAGGAGTCTCAATTCACCAAAGAAAAAATTCTTGTCTCCAAAAACACCCACATGTCAAATTTTGTTCCATTTGCTTGTTTAGTTCTCGAGTTATGCAGAAATTTGTGTTTCATTTGTATGGGAGCCCCCCCTCTTAGTGGGGAAGGGGTCTCTAACTATCATAAGAACGTTCCCTGGCCCCAAAAACCTCTTTATGCAAATTTTCACGCCGATCGGTTCAGTAGTTTTCGATTCTGTAAGGAACATAAATCCATTTTTATAGGTATAGATTTTCAACACTCTACGCTCGGAAATTTAGTAGCGAAAGTTATTGGTCAATTTCATGCTCAACGTAAATATGGCATCACTCCACATATACACCCGTTTCCTCGGTAACGTACAACAACGACGGTCGCGGATTCGGAATTGCAAACGAAGCGAAGTAAAGTTTTTCATATCAAGTCAAGTGAACAGTTTGGGCAAATCATTATAATATCTTACCAAATAACTGTTCGGGTAGTAAATTAAAGTTTTCAAGTTAAGTTTCGCGAGTGATGTGACGACTAGCACGGCCCAAAAAAAATTATTGAAAAATCGACGGCGAAAAAGTGAAAATATAGTGATGAATTTTAATTGGACAGAAATCTCAGTATTTAGTGTAATTTATGCCCCAAAAAGTAATAGAACGTATAGAATGCAATATTTAGTAGGGTACGCTACTAATTTCGGCATACGTTACCTTTTTTGGCTACACTTTCCCAAATAAAAACTTTGCCGCTATATAACAATACTGAAACGAATGTAGCACTCATAGGCTATAATGTGTTATAACTATATTCATATAAATGTAAGTAATTTGCTAAATTTTATTCAATAAACATCAAAATCACTGTTTTTCCACTGGCACGTAAACAGGCTGAAAAAACCAGCAGCAATCGCTTACGCATCAAGAGCGGAGATGATGGTTTGGAAAACACCCAATTATGATCACGTTTACTTATTCTAGAAACTAAGCAGCTGTGAATATGCTATCACAGAACAATTCTACTTCTTCTTATTACGGAAGAACACAAAAATTCCCCTCTGATATGAAAATATAAATCAATTTTCATTCACTAGCCATTAGCAGCATTTTGTTTTTAATTCCAGGATATGGTGCGTTATTTACACTACTACCAATATGTGAGGCCTGTATTTGAGGTATTTGAGTTCCTTCTGGCGCTAATGTATATGAACGATTCAATGATACACTAGCGCCAGCAGCAAGCTGTTGTCACTGCGAAACTAATTATCTTCAATGAGCCCGGAATGTAGGCAATACCGAAACGTTTTCCACCGCTCTCTTTTGATCTGTTTTTGCAAAGCAACTAATCCCTGTGCAGGCTACTTCGGCCGGTCGGATTTAAAAAACACAGACACCACTATAGAAAATGGGCTCAATTTAGCCGCAGCGACTTCATCATTTCTCGCGACTATAACTCAAATTCAGTAGCGTTTCATTAAAACCAAAATACACGCCGATATTCAGTAAATAATATTCTATCAACTGGTATAAAAATCTTGTCTCGAATAAATATAGTTTCAACGTAATTCCTGAATATTGTTCAGGCATAATGGGTTGGAAATACCCTCCCGTACCCTGCTTCGAGTTGCGAGATGTTATTACGGCTAGCAGGTTAGTTGAACTAATTTTATTTTTTTATTTTGGTTTGGTTTGGTTTCCCGAGTCTATGGGAGCATGTCGGTACACTAAGAAGAGAAGGGAAGGGTGATATTCGGTGCCATACTGACTGTCATAAATGGACTCTGACGACCTCAGCGTTAAAACGCTGGAAAAAGACTCATTTTTGTTTCGACAATTTTTAATTGATATGAAATTTTGCTGATGTGTTGGATACCACGTAAAGATTCATTTTCTATGAAACTTAATTTTTTTCGTCAAGCGCGGTATTTCCGAAAAATTTGTCAAATTTTAAAGATTTTTTGACGTAGCACTACGTCTTACGGCAAGTTTTGAGGTAGGGTGTCATTCCAAAAAATCGAAAAATGCGAGCGTCACGAAAAATGGTAGGTTTTGAGCGCTAATAGCTCAGCGGTTTTCCGATCGATTTTCAATATTCTCACACCAATCAATCAGAAAATCTTCTAAGAATTGACCCAAATGAAGAAAAGTATGGATTCTTGATGTTGAACTATTGAAAAATCTACGTTTTACCAGAATTCTTGCTTCGTGATTGGTTGTTGGAAATGACGTCATCAAAATAGAAACGCGTTTTCACGCTTCGGCTTATAATTCAGTCAATTTTCAACAGATTTCCAATATATTTACATCAATTGATCGGAAAATTGATTTGGAAAATATTGAAAATACAGAAAACTATTGATTTTCATTGCGCGTCATTGAAAAATTGAATTATTTTCATATTTTTGCCTTCCCTCGTCAGTGCTTCCCTAGCACGGATGACAGAAATATATACGATAGCGTTAGCGATACGAAGCTATGGGTTAAGCTTCCTTATGATTGTATTTAATTTACGCCCTATAGAAGCCGATCGATAATTGTTGAGTAGATGCTGAGCGTGTGTTAGAGCTGCAGCACTCGTTTCGCTGCCGTGACGGAATATCTGGCTGCTGAAGTTCTGGAATTGGCAGGAAATATGCTGCTCGCGACAACGAAACGATCAGAAATTATCGTCACTTGCAGTTGGCCATCCGCAACAACGAAGAGTTGAACAAATTACTGTCCGGTGTCACCACTGCTCAGAGAAGTGTCTTTCCGAACAAACAAGCTGTTTTGTTACTGCCCAAGAAAATGGAAAAGAAGGCTTCAATTTCTAACATATCCCGCCGACAAAATGTTTTTTTAAGGACAAAACATAATGTTCATGAAGATTTGAGGAATTTTCGCTCACTGATTTTAATTCTATTTAATTTAGACTGATTCTAATTGTTCGCTTCTTATCAAACAATTTTAACCGATCACCTCTCGCGCTTCTGTTCGCTTGTTGCTGGTTGCTGCTGGTTGAGTTGGCCGTCTCGGAAGGTAAGAAGCAGCCAACAAATATACCAGCTCAATGTATTCGGTCAAGCGTCAAAATGCATAAAACCATGGGTTTAATAAAATGAAAGTTTTAGTACCATCTTTTGCACAGTCAACAGTAACTCAGAGACTTCTTAGTCTATCTAAAAAAGATTTACGTACTTTCTGTGGCCTGGTAACGGGCCACTGCTCAAGTAACTATCACTTAAAACAGCTAGGCAAATTGGAAGATGACTCTTGTCGTTTTTGTAATCTAGATAGCGAAGATGCGGAACATCTGCTTTGTAACTGCGTAGCACTTTATCATAGAAGGAGCAAATTCTTTGGGGAGGGTTTAATACAACCCTCAGTTGTGTGGACAAGTTCCCCAAATAAGGCAATTAACTTTATTCGTTGTATTATACCTTATTGGGACAATGCCATTAGTCAACAAGTGGAAACCACTCCTATTAATAGTGATACGACACCTTGACGTGGCTTACAGGGGCCCGCCACAATAGATCAAATTACTGGTCGCAGTGGAGAATGTACCCAAAAAAAAACATCTTTTGCATCTTCATATAAGAATTTGTTCGTTCTTCAAAGAACGGTTTTCGGTAATTGATGAAACCTAGGAAACTTGGAACTTAGGGCTTTTCACGCGGTTTTCTTTAGCAACACAAATTTATCCATCACCAATGCTACAGTAATAATACGTACCGCCATCCGGGGTGCGATTGTGCCACGGGATGAGAATGTGCCGAAAACCAAAAATGTTTATTTGTGAAAATTTGTTATATTTATAGAAACTGGTGACTTAAATTCAAATAACATAACAGAAAATAACATATTTATTCATAACTTAGAGTGGAACACAGATAATATTAGCAAACTATTTAGTCTACACAGGATTTCAAAGTTCAGCGATCAAAAATACTCGGAAATAACGCTTGTAAAAAATGTCTCCCATTAATTAACCCACACAAGAAAACGCATCAACTTGCTATTTTAAAGGTATATAAACTAATCATTTACAATGTATTGAAAGGTTATTATGCGTTGGATAAGTTTCGATTACGAAAATAATATTTTTCGAAACTTTGTACTTTTCGAGCTTCACGGGGCACAGTGGAAAATACTGGCACAAAACACCCAAAATGGAGTTGAAGTTTTTCATGAAGTATTATTTTTCTATGAAAGTAGATAGACTAAAAAACTATATTCCAATATTTCAGAGCACTGGGAATGATACAGCTTTTTGGAGAATTTTTCGAATCTGAGGTTTGTGTGACAACTTTCCATATTTTTCATTCAACGTAAGTTTCGAAAAACTGTTTTTAATCGTACCCTGTTAGGTATTTGTATACAAAGAAAACATGATTTGGTATTGAAATGGTTATAGATTAGCACCTTATTTTGCAGATTGACGAAAATCAAGTACACTCTAAAATGTATTTGCTTCAAATCTCAAAATAATAACACACATGTGACTTCGCATTTTCAAAGTTGAGCATCTTTTTTTGGGATCGGAAGGTAACCATCATTTTTTCATATTTTATGTAGCATTTAGTCTACTTTTCAAAAATCATATCCGCATTTTGCGCAGATTTGCGCAAAGACTAAAAATATTGAATTTTATAGAACCATGTGTTTTCAGGCAATTCCGTTTTGTAATTACTTCTAGCAATACTATTACAGATATTTTTGAAGTAAATATTTGAGCATTTAGCAGCTCAGCCAGGTCAGCAGAGCAGAAGTGACACTTTGATATTCAAATTTTAGTGAATAAACATGGTTGGTTATTGGCTGGAGAAACTGTTTTTTTTTTTCAAAATTCAAAATTAATTTTCAAATGTGGCTCAACGTTATAGACTGCTGAGTGTTACAAGGTCATTACTACTTCTCCTAATTATCCCAATTCAAAAAAACACAAAATAAAAATAATAGTTCAAGTAGTTATAAAACTTTTCTTAAAAAATTATTTTAGAGACACCCTAATCATTGATTTTTTAAAATATTTGAAAACTTTAAGTTTTCAATTTGGTTCACAGTTTTATACAAAACTAGAGGACCCGGCAAACTTCGTACTGCCATAAATTAGACCGAATATTTCAGATTGTAAAATTCAGACGAACTGAGAGCTGCTGGTTTTTAGAAAAAGGAGTGTACTAACGATATAAGTAGAATTTTGTAATTTTTTGAAGATTCCAACGTTTGATGTAGCCGATAAACACAGGATTTCAGAGAACGTGTACATCTAACAACCGTATTAAGCCATTAGCAAGATATGAAAATTTGACAAAATCTCAGAATTTATTATCAGCTACACGTTGGAAACATGTCTGTGTAAAACTTGGTTTGTCAGTTCCCAATACCCAACGGTTGTGTTGGTAGAAGTTGCATCGAGTCTTGTCTTATAACCCCTACTGATTGTAAACTTATTTTTTGTAAACGTGAATTCGATGGCTTAAACAGCGCCAAATTGCGTCTGCTGCAGTTCATTTTCTAATTATAGGCCATATACGTTAGAACCTTCCTGAGAACATAATCATTACACCACCATCAACTATATTTTAATTGACGCTGAAATAGATCATTGTTCCATTTGATGCTCTCAAACGATTGTTTTGCTTTAGTAAATCGTCCCATTATCACCATGCTATTCTATATGCTGGTTTTTAAGTTATAGCCAAAATTTTTTGACACTCAAGTATATTCCCTTCATTACAATCAATGGTTTATTTGGGATTCCTTGATAATTTAAAATTCAATTCAATTTTCTGATATGTATTCGATATCAATAGGCATATGATTTTTTTTATTAGATTTGTATATTAATGGGTAAGAATTAGCCGAAATAATTGCATTGTCGAATCTTGATAGATGTAATTTGCAAACTGCTTTAGTAATAAATTACTGTTCAAGATAACTTCATTATCCCACAAAATGAATTGAATGGTTATATTATTTCTAACCGCCTCGTCAGATATGTGAAAATGCTAACAAAAGTACACATTTAAATCCATTTTTGTTCTCTTTGTCCCTTTGGTATTTCACGCCCTAAAATAATTTAACACAGAAGCATAATTTTGTGAGATTTTTTATACTTTTAAGGGGTGCAATAGGAAATTAAACTAAAATTTTCATTTATATAAGTAATTTCAGGATAGATTTGTTGCTGAATTGCTGGAAACTCTGTTCTACTATGTATGTGACATGTATTCTTTATTTGATGATTGGGAACTGGCAATTTAGTCAATTCAGTGGTTACACCATTTGCATTGGATGTTTTGGATAAGCATAGATGTAAAAGGCCATAAAGCAGTCGGTGTTCGTTTCATAAATTCGATAAATGAACAAACAAATTAATGAAATGCTAACTTTTGTAAATGTAACTTTTCATTTTCAGAAATTGCAAGAGCACAAAAATTGTTAATAGCATTGTCACATGTGGCGATTTCAATGAAAGTTACCACGTGTTTGTTTATCAGACGACGAACGGTAACGGCGCTGCTAGAAATCGAACGATGATCGTAGCAGACACTGGCATGGCGTTTGCAATACGCTGTGGACTTCATATGGAAAACTAATTTTTCAAGTTTTCGAGTTCTTTCCAGTAAATTTTCCGATTTTTCTCGCCGTAAAAACATAGCAGTGGTGGAAACGAACACAATAAAGAAAAGACGGCTCAAATCGGACGCTCCGTTCTCAAGTGATGCGCGGTCGAACTTTTTCACTTCCATTTTTATATATAAGATATGTAAGTTCCATGCTACTTTACTGATATTATTAGTTTTGTCTCAGTTTTGTTCTGACTGGCGCCAGTGTGCGGGGGTGAGATTGTGCCAAGCTATAATGATCGACCCAATTTGTGGATTTCACATACACAACAAAAATACGTCAGTATACACCAATACACTCACATTCTTTACGATTGAGCACAATATTTTGATAGATTAGATTGCATCATCTATTTTGGAGCAAACAGAATCATAGGTCGGTAAATAATTTAAACTAGTTTTTACTTGTTCTCTGGAAATTTCAAATGCTTTGAATAAACACTCTAATATAAGACGAATATATTATACCGTGTATAAACTGCCAGTTTAAAGGAGGGGGAGGGGGTGGGTTGGGTTACATGTTTTGCGAGCGCGAGTTCTCGAACAAAGTAATGGTTACTTTTGTTAAATGACCAAATAGGTATGCTCCTTAGGATACACGCCTTTCATATATCTCCCCCTTGTTAACCCTAGAAACGCTACTGTCTATATAAAGGCTGTCCATTGACTGCGAACTCATTTTTAGTTATTCCAGATCTCTCCGGGTTATTTTCGTTCATACTTTTTGCACGATGCGTTGTTTTTGGCCGACCCCCTACCCCTAATAGTCCACTTAGTTCATGGGCGGCCCTATATGAACTACTTTATACTTTTATTTATGTGTATTGTTTATAAACATACTAATGCTCACTGTTTAGGTTTTTAGTTGAACTTTAGGTTTTTGGCACAATCTCACCCCTTCTAGGGGGTGTTCATGCACTTTTAGTAAAATTGGGTTTCATTGTAGCTGAACCATCTCTACGGTAGTTGTTAATTGAACAATTTAGTATATATTGACAGGTTTGAAATTAACTTAGTTCCTAAATTGTGTGTATACTGAGCTAAAGAACCAAAACATATGCTTTTCTGGCACAATCTCGCCCCGGATGACGGCAGCGTAATTTTTTTTGACAGCAAAAGGCGAACGGCTCACTGGTAACTTTGCTCTTTTGTTCAGACTGAAATTGAAATGCTCTATTTTATTTAACGTAGATGATAGAATGAAGGACCATGAAAAATAGGTGTGGCCGATTCTTGTCGCTTGCTCTGGTACATAATACGTGGTAAGCCGGCGACAGCATTATTCAAACGCTAGCTGAGCTACTGCCAACATCGTTTGCCAGGGCAAACGAAAGTCAACTCGTACACGTTTGCAGTTCCCGGCCGGTTACTGAGCGTATGTTGGAGCTGGAGTACTCATTTCGCTGCCGTGATGGAATATCTGGCTGCTGAAGTTCTGGAAATGGCAGGAAATATTCTGCTCGCGACAGCAAAACGACCAGAAGCATCCCACGTCACTTGCAGCTGGCCACTTGGAGTGGTATTTAATCGTGATTTAAGACCATACGCGAACGGCTTCGTTGATCGCATAACTGCTGAGGCTTAGTCCGTTGCAATAAACCGTGCTTGGTTAACGGTTATCGGTACTCCATTTTACCAAACAGAGAATTACGTTAAGTGCGTTAGTGCAAGTTTATTGCAAGCAGGAGTTATGATAGTCAAACAATCGGTCCTTTTAAGGACCACACAACGATTGAAGAGTTTATTATATTTTCTTGTCCAGTTAATACCATAATTACAGTCAACTGACGAACTGACATGACACTTAGAAGAAAATCCTTTAAAAACCATCGTCCTGCACATCTTGCTTGCACACTAGCACCCTCTGTTATGCATGTTGGCGAATAGCTTGCATTTGCAGGGTTTTATGCTGTAGGGTTTTGTACATTTGAATGGTTTTATACTGAAAACTCAAAGCAACACTTGCACGCCGTGGTGTGGTCATGTTGCGAAACATGCTTTTTTGAAAAATGAGTTGTTTTTGATTGGACGATGGAATTATCGCGAGTGTCTCGTCTGTTTGTCTGTGGTAATAAGTTTTCTGGTCACGGGCGACATTTTCTGCGACTTCCAAAACGTCTGCAGCTTGTTAATGCTTTATTATCAGTGTTCTTTTGTAAGCCACAGAAAAGTTGCGCAAAACTTTCAACTTTTTGAAAACTCGTGTACCGTCTACCAATTAACGGAAGAAAAGCACTATTCAACGTAGAAACAGATCATAAAAATTTATTTACTGTTTGGTTTATAGTTACTGACTTGCTTTCGTTTTAATAAAATAGATTCAATCAATTCATGGATGTAACTCCAAAATCGGTTGAGGATTGAACCTATCCAGCTTTTTACGCGCTATAATGGCGGACGCTATAAATTGTGTTCGTAATATGTGAACAATCTTTTTGACAACTCTGCATCCATCAAAACTGGGCACTCTTCTCCTGTACGGCAGTGTTGCTCTTTCTTTCGTTTACGTAAAAGAAGGAAGGCAATAGTTTTGTTTACATTTCGCACAGTTTTGCTTTCCTTCTTTGACGTAAACGAAAGAAAGAGCACGGTAGTGTTGCAAGATAAGAGTGCCAGATTTGATGTATGCAGAGTTGTCAAAAAGATTGTTTGCATATTACGAACACAATTTATAGCGGCCACCATTATAGCGCATAAAAAGCTGGATACAATGTTACTACCACAGACTTACAGACGTAACACTTCGAACAAATTTTCCAGCAAAACATCGTTTCAATGATACCCCTTAAGAAGAGACTTAAAAAAACACTAGCATCACCTGGTGCATTCTTCGCGCTACGCCAGAGTAGATTGCTATAAATTTAGCAATGCTATAAATTTACTTGTATATTATCTGATAACAGCGCCAGCGCAGGCGAACGGAGTTCTCGCGCAGCGACTGTTGTTTGGTTCTTGGCTTAAGCGAAAATTTGAAATGATCGTTTTTATTGACGATGGAATGAGGCTTCAGTGTTACGTCTGTTAGTCTGTGTTACTACTTTGATAAACGTTACGTATGTAGGTTGTATACATGAAGAATCGTATTATTACATACATGGATACATCCTACTATCGCTACAAAGAGACTTACGTGGTCCTACGTCACCTATGCGGTCGTGTCTTGTGCACAACCCCTCTGATTTTTTATTTAACTGAAATATCAAATTCCGAAACCGGAATGTAGCACCAAGGTTTTGTTTCGCTTTTAAGCCTGCAATCTACGAAATATACAGTATACACTACATGGGAAACGCTGCACTCTTACCATTGCAAAAGATCTCACGGCGTTCTTCTGACCGTTAATAAAAAAGAAAATAAGCCATCAAAACGGCAAGTGTAAGTTCAACAACACTTCTAAATCCTACGCAAATCGTAGTCGGTTTTAACTATTTTGCATCATATACCAACCTATTGGCGACCATTTTAAAGATTTTGAGCTAGGTAGGGTATGTTGCTACATCGTCGTAATTGCCTATTCCCGTCCTATCCAACACAATTTATTAAAAATATCAGGATTTTTATTACACACAATGCAAAACTAGTTATTCCCTAATATTTTAGTTAGTTGTCTATCATATGCGATCAATCAAAGTGAGCTAAGATCTATTTAAATGCTTTTTATCATTAAGAAAGTCCTACCAGCCAAATTTCCTACGTTTTTTCGTGCGACGAAGAAGACAATGTGGACTAATCGTTTTAATTTCCGTCATTCATAAATGAAAATAACTCACGCAAGACATTGTCGTTATTCTACAGCCAGGAAAACTTGCCTGACCTGCAGAAATTTTATAGAATAACATTTGTCATACCGTCCTACACAAATACATACGCGGTAGCTTCGTAAACATTGTTGTGAATTTTTAATTCGGACGATGAAAAATTTTGATGGACGAATTTTAAAACGGTACGACGAATTTTAGAAATAAAGTCTGTTGCGTAATTTCAATAATATGCTTTAATAGTCACTTTTCAGTGATTTCAAAGTCCACGGATCGGAAGGTAAGTGTGTTTTAGTGTTCAGCGCAAGAACTTTTGGAGTATTCATTAATTCCATCCAACGAATGATGAAAATTAGAATGGCTTTACTTAGTACGACGGGAATTAGAAAAAAAAACCCTATATTAGTTTTAGGAATTGCTTTTGGAATGCATGGGAATTTCATGCAATACGTAAATTTAATGAATGAAAGTAAAACATCGCACGGGTATAAAACTTCCGTAGAGCTAACGCTGTAAAAAGCTTCAAAATTTACCAAACTTTCACAAGGCACATTCTTGGAAAGCTCAATTAGGCTACATCCACCACGGCCATCAGATCCGGCAGCGAAAAGCTCTCTTTTGCGATGACGTAAATAGGACGTAATCTTCGTCCCACACAGATTTTTTGATATTTATTTTTCAATCCATTTTCCTCCCTCCTCAGTATTGTTGTGTGAATGCATTCTCAGACAGTGAGCGAAACTTCACAGTGTTTAGACGCTATGCAAGTGCTTGGTGCAGTACAAAGGATACGAATAGACACTTTTGCAGTGTGATGCAGTTGTGGAAAATATAACTTAACGTGAGGATGGTGTCTTGAGTACGCAGTGTGTAATAGCTTTCCGGCACAATTTAACTTTGAAATTTTAGATATTTTTATCCGATTAGAGAAAGTTTGTATTTTGCTGCCGTAAAAGTTTGAAAGAAAAAAATACGGGAAACGTTAAAGATGGAAAACTCGTTAAGGCGCATGCGTTACTGTTCGCCAAACAGTCACAAACATATACAGTGATAAGAGCGCGTTATCAACGGTAGTAGATAAATATATTGAAGCAACCATGATGTAGGACATCGAGGTACTAAAGTAGGACTGCGGCAGTACAGTTCCTTTTTTCGATATCATGCTGTCAAATAACGTCACATGCGACCATAAGCATAACAAATGGAAGGCAGCAAAACATAGATAGAGATCATGTGCATGAAAATTAATTGCTATTAGCGATATCTATTAAGGAACTTGTGTTATAATCCACTTAGCAGTGTAATGTGTCATGTGCGTTTCTTACACTTTTTGTATAAAAATTCAACCGAAACTTCCGCAACTGACAATGCACCATGTCCAGATCCTTTGTTCAGCATTCGAATTGTTTTTAAACATAACAAACTTGATCCTTTTACAGAATAGCTTGTAACAGTCGATAAAAGCATTTCAATCAAGCGAGTATTTTACATAAAGCAAAATTAATTAGGTTTTCCTCTGCTGTTTCAAATTCGGGTGCAGCAAAAAAATTTAAAAGTAAATTGAATGAAATTGATTTCGATAGTTTTCACATATTAATTTTCAGGAAAACAAAACTATTAAAGAAAAATGGGAGTTTCACTGTTTAATTCGTTCTTAACTTTTATACTTCGTTTACAAAGTATGGCACTTGGCACAGCAGTTTTGGCACCTCAATTTGCAGCTACCAAGCAATTTACTGCAAGTTCTGATCGAAGAAGATCACGATAATGTTTAACAATTATTAAGGCACGGATTTGACCATTGAAGGATTGTATGTATCGAAATGTAGAGTCAACGAAAATGTAGAGTCTATTCCTCAAACAAACAAAATCATATAATATTATCACCGTCCTAAAAGTATTCTCTCCTTTGCTTATTTTTAATTTAAAACAACTTCACATCGTAGTACAAATGGAAGACATTCTCTCAGATTGTAAAGATTTCGTTAACTAAATCAAAATTTTTTGTCATCGCTCTTATAGCGTAATGATAGTAATGCGCTAATAATGATAGTAATAGTAAAATCACGAACGCACAAGAGACAAAGATATTAGGCCATATGAACAAAACAGTGATTTTCCAGTGTAAATTTTATGGGAGCATTTGCTCTAACTCTTTTATTCATACGGCCTAGAGTGACTATATACAGAGTGGCGACAATGTCAAAATTGGAATGATAATTATCTGTCAGTGTCATTCCAATCGAGCAGACAACCTATCCAACGCGTATGCAGGAAAGAGAAAGAAAAACCTAGGATAAACCGCATTGCATACATTTGGGATGACTTGGCGCCACTTGTATATAGTCACTCTAATACGGCCTATTGTCCCTACTTCAAAATGTTGCGACAATGTATGATGAAAGTTTGTGACTATTACATTGGAAGTTAGGACAAAAACAAAGTTATCGATGCTGTTTATCATGGACACAAATGTTTCATGACAACTATGTTGTTGCCTGCGAAAAAGACACACTGCTGTATGCATTACGTATTGTAGGCAACAAAAGCAATCCTAATCGTGTCACACTGTGTCGGCAGCGGTAGTGTTTGGTAGTTACCAAGGCAACGTTGGAAACTTTTGTACGCCAGACTTTAGGTCAAAGCAAACTGGTCTTTTTCTTAAGGTTTTTGCTGTTTATCCCTTTTGCTCAAGTTGCTGATAAAGTATTGTCTTTAACCAGCCGACTGGCGACAAAGACATATTTTATTGTATACCAGCATCACCAACAACAAGGGCTTGTGAGAGCGAGTGTGTATCTAAATATATTTTCACCAAAAGTTGTCCTGCTTGCTGGTGAGACGGGATAATCATTTGTCTTAATATTTTGTTAACGTGGTAAATTAACCAGAACGCGTGATTGTTTTATAGGCAGAGAATAACTGATTTATCGCTCTTCGTTTTTGTCGGTTATTTCTGCGTATGAACAATGATATTTTGATTCTCTGGTTAGACCCAAACGGACTGTTTGCTAGTCTTTCTAGTCTATTTGCTACTGTCTTACTGACTCACTGCGAATATGCGTTGTGTTCGCGGGATCGTGTTGGTTCGAAAGGTTTCGGAAAATATCGCCATTGTATCGAAAATATCGTTAATTTTGATCACTAAAAATAACGTACTTAAACGTTATATTTCAAGTGCCAGTAATACGCAATAATTGTATTGTAAAACTGAATTGTTATTTATGCAACTTTTTACAAGTTAAATGCAATAACAAAAGCATAATTTACAAAAAATCGTTTGTTATCGATATTAGCTGCATATGTGTTATAAACGAATAAAACGTATGGTTACGTTTTATTTCAATAACACGTCTATTCGCAGTGAGTCAGGTAAAACAGTAGTCAGCCTTCGTTGGTACCATATAACGATTAAGTACATCCTCTGAATCGGATTGTAACGGTAACAACTCTGATACTGAGAACCATTCAGATTTAAGCTACATCCTAATGTTGTTGAGCAGCCGGAATGCATGTCAATTCTGAATGTCTTGGTAATATCTATTTCTTCTAATCTACTCGTTATACACTACCACATGCCACGCAGCAGGGGAGTTGGAATTTTCATTCATTGAGAAAATTACGGTTGTGTGCTTTTCCTCCATGACAGATTCACCACACTACCATAAAGCACAGATCCACTTGCTACCACATAACGGCCACGAAAGTCGATAGGAAAAGCCAAAAACCCGAAACCCAAGTCGAGTCGGGTCCGTAGAAGGAACGAAATGTTCCCTAAACTGTTCTGTAATTTCTCATTTAAAGTTATAAACTGGAAAAATGTTGTTATTTTACTATTGTAGTGGATGTATAATATTTTGAGTAAAATGTGAATGAAAAATACTGCAGCCTTATACCTTACAGAGCTTTAGTGCAAACGTGAAAACTGCTATCATTTGTATAACAAAAGTGTATGTTAAGTGAAAAGCATTCAATATTTCATCACGATTAGTAAATAACTGAATTGAAATCATAAAGATAGGTTTTTTCAATCAAATAATACGAATCAGAGAAAAAGTGTTTTAGTTCAGGTTCATAAAGCCAAAGAATGACACCATATTTTCCTATCTGGATGCCAGCAGTGGAAAAGGCGCAGAGTGGCATGAGATACGCAAGTGAATGGGGAAAGAGAAAAAGGAGCGCCGAAGAAAAACTCCCGATTATAAGAGTCGAAATCAGATATTTTACTTCGATTTTTCTATTATCGTTAATGTTTTCTGCTACTATCCCTAGATATAACAAGTGAACACATAATGGAAAAGTCGACTTCATTAAAGTAGGAACTCCGTATTATTAAGGGAAAGAGAACGCCAACGCATTATAAGTGCATAGCAGAGAAAACTTGAAAAGCAGCAACGGGCAAGGATTAACAATAATGCAGTGGTACAAATTTCTCTTGCAGCAATGGTATTAGATGTATGCGAAAAGTTACAAGTGAAAAGTAGTGTTGTGCACGGGAACTGAGGCTCTGGGACAGAAAAATTGAAAAAGTATAGTGAGCAATGCTCAGGACTTTCAAACCAGACGATCTGATGGCCATGAAGAAAATTAAACATCGAAAATGGAATGTTCTTCTGTAGCGGGTAATTCAACGAATGCAACTATACGGAAATAGTACAACAATCAAATGAGGGTTGGGAAAAAGTTTAACTACTTGTGGTATTGAAATGAGAAAATATTTCGATATGAAAAATCTACCCTTTATCTAAAAAGTGAAACAAAGAAAGATCCGAAAATACCGGAGGGAAAAATATTCTGCTTAGTTGAATGTTTCTCACAATAAAACTCAGTGCTAGAAAATGCCTGTATGTGTCGGTACATTGCAAAATTCGGAAGCAGCCGCTGCAATAATAAGCTAATTATGCAGCTCTAGGTATTGGAAAGACTCCCGAAATAGACTGAGGGCTGCTAAAAAGCTTAGCCAATTTGGATATTCTCTAATGGGCACGTTTACGTCGTCCTCGACTACCACCATTTTTCCTGTCCCAAGTTCGAAAGTTTGCAACACCAGCAGCCATGAAGGTAAGAATTCGCGCCCAGATAATGTCCCGTGTATATCACTTCATGACCCAGTTTTTCTCTTCATATTTTTCTTCTCCACTGTTCAATGTATATCCAGTTTACCCTTCTTCCGCATCTGTACGCATGGTTGTCAATAAAATCCCCGAGGAAAGGTGTTAACTGCGGTATGATTTATTGCAACCGTATGTATACGACTGTTTTTACCGCTGACTAATAATATGTTGACGGATTTAATAAATGATACTATCTACCGTCCCACCAATCAGTTTCAAGTTAGGCTTTTATCTACTGCAGCATTACATCTATGTAGTTCCTTTTATTTAACATAAATTAAAGTCATTGTTTTGGCAAACTGTTATAGTAGAATCATTGCTTGTTTGGCTTATCTGGCATTATTCTATGAATTAATTTTCTAATCTCTATGATAAATTTTATGTTTTAATCTATATTTATTGGCACTCTGAATATTTCCATCAATTAGGCATGATCTGTTACAAACACAAAATAAATTATTACGCTTTTCAATAATTTCGACAAAACTTATCGTAAATATAAACTTCCAATATTAAAACCTCCGACTGAAGTATAACAAAAAATATATTTTGTACATTTAAAAATATGTTGCCTCTGCAATCGGATACAGGTTCTAATCTAAATTGATTTAAATTTACTCTTGGTTCCGACAGCTCTCTAGGTTGTGACGTGATAGCGATTGGATTGCTCTTCGACACATTATTAACAGCGGAAAGAATTCCTGATCGACTATTTACAGGACTCAAAATATTCTTAGTCACCTCTGCGATACGGTGTATATTTTAGTTATTATACAACATAAAAAATTGGCTGCGGCCAGCAATGGTGGAACGTAAAAAACGCAATTGGGATCAAAGCACATGAAGCGAGTACACGTAAACTTGTTTTTATTTAATTAAGGGTTAATCATATTTTCGATGCAAACATTTTGAGGCCACCTTTACTTACTTACTTACTTACTTACTTACTTAAATAACAAGTCCTAAATAACATAATTCCTCCAACTATCTCGGCTAACTCGGTTCCGCGGGTACCCAGTGCTCGTCAGATCTCGCTCCACCTGGTCTTGCCACGTCGCCCACTGTACCCCTCTTTGCCTTATTCGTTCCGAATTCGATGCGAAAACCATTTTTGCAGGATATTTGGCGTTCTAGCAACACGTCCTGCCCAACGTATCCGTCCGGCATAACCACTTTCTGAATACTGGTTTCACCGTAAACACGTGCGAATTCGTGTTCCATTCTTCGCCTACCATACACCATTCTCTCGTTACGTCGCCAAAGACGGATCTTTGCACCTTCCGTTCAAAAACTCCGATTTCTCGCAGGTCCTCTTCTGACAGTGTCCTCGTTTCATGCCCATAGGGGACAACCAATCTAATTAGCGTTCTGCACAATGTACTGTGCGGAGGCTCGGATTGTTCGACCGCAAGGGTTTGTGGAATATATAAATAGTAGACCCGAGTTCCGCTGATAATATATATTTTAAACTCACGGCTAGTATTGTTACCCTCATGTCAGTGAGCCAAGGTACACGAACTCGTCAACAATCTCAAACTCATCCCCGACGATTACCACGGACCCTGTCACGCTCGGTCTCACCCGCCAGCATACACTTCGTTTTAGACGTATTTATCTTTAACCCAATCTTCTCCGCTTCGCAGTTAAGTCTGATGCACTGATTTTCCACCGCCTCAAATGTTCTGCCAACAGCATTCACGTAGCCATGATAAGTCCAGTTAGCTTTCCCGGAACGCAATTTTCATCCTGGATTTTCTATAGCTTATATCGATTCACATTAACATATTCAAATCAATGCTCTTCCGCTCTTCCCCCTCCTTCACCAAAAATTTTCATTTCTTTCCCCTACCGTCCCTTCATCAATTGTAGATCCATCGTTTCAAAAAATATTATTACAATGATTATTATTTAATAACTATGCTTACTATATATATGAATGTAATTGTACATAAACGTATTTGCATGTTGGAATACAAATATCGTTGTATTATTTTCCTTTACTAGTCAAATTTATAATGAGAAAAGCAAAACCACAGACAAACATACCTAACACTCATTCTCCCATTCTTCACACGCTTAGACAGTCATTTCATATTTATTATTAGTTGGGAATGTCTCTGTATTCGTCAAAGTGGCGCTTTTTAACGAAAGGAGCAGAATGCCCCATTCAAAATACTTGCTTGTTCGAGGGATACTCCTGTTGTAAGTTAATACTTGAGAATGCCGATCATAGATGGTGCTAGTGATCAGGTAAAATGTGCGGGACGATCATTTTTGTTTCATTTTGATTTTTCTTCCAAGAGTAATGTCTGTTTGTCTATAGCAAAACTATGCTTATTTATTTCCTTATGCCAGTTTTTTTATGTCTATTTGTCGTTGACACAAACAAGCGTTAACCTCAAAAGAAGCTGCAAAGCGATGTTCACAAATTAGTAGCTCTTATTTTAACTGATTTGTTTATTTGTTTATTTGTTTATTTATTTGTACATCAACAGGCCTTGTGGCCCAAATGATAATTTAACCTAAAAACTACGCGCTATTGAAAAAAAGCGATTTTTCAGCACGTTACGGATGACGTCAAATTCGAAGCTGGTGTAAAAGCGGTTAAAATGGCGTTGGAGACCGGTAATCGTGCTGAAGCTGCTGTAGTTAGTCTGTCGATTCGGCACGTGTAAAAAGTGGCTATTGCGTAATGTACGACTCCGGACGTAAATATCAAGGTTTTGCAATATATACGGGCAATCCACCCGTGAGGTCAATAAATCGGAAACAATTGTTGCTCTATTTACATCGCGACGAACATGAAGGGGGTCTAGGTCGATGAGCTTACAGCGTTGTTCGTAGCTTGGCAGCTGGAAAGGGTTATTCCACGGAAGTTTCCGAAGAGCAAAACGAATGAATCTCCGCTGCACTGACTCGATTCGGCTAACTCCATTTTGATAGTATGGGCTCCAAACTGGAGCACAGTATTCAAGGTTGGAGCGGACTAATGCACAATAAAGAGCTTTCAAGCAGTAAACATCGTTGAAGTTCTTGCCGATGCGCATAATGAATCCGAGGTTTCTGCAGGCTTTGTCCACGATGTACGCGATGTGCTGTTTGAATGTAAGTTTAGAGTCGAGCAGTATCCCCAGATCCTTGACGCAGTTTTCACGACGTAATGGCGTATTTGACAGCTTGTAGTCAAAAGCGAACGGGCTCAGCTTTCTGGAAAATGTGATGACTTCACACTTGTTGGGGTTAAGCAGCATTCGGTTGTCGACACACCATTTATCAAAGGTCGATAGTTCCTCCTGAAGGACAGCGGCGTCGGATAGATTTTCAACTTTTGAGTATAACTTGAGGTCGTCAGCAAACAAGAGTCGCGGACCTTTAAGCAGGTAGTTGACGTCATTAAAGTAGATTAGGAATATTAAAGGACCAAGATGGCTGCCTTGTGGTATTCCAGAATGAGCAGTGAACGATCCAGAGAGACTGCCCTCAATGTTCACCTTTAAGTGGCGATCGGATAAGTATGAACGGAACCAACGCAGCAACGGACCACCTATGCCAAGCTTATCCAATTTAGCAATAGCGATTTGGTGGTTCAATTTGTCGAAAGCTGCGGAAAGATCAGTGTAAATGACATCTGTTTGCGACCGAGCATCGAAACTATTTATCACGTAGGATGTGAGAGTCAAGAGATTGGTAGTCGTGGAGCGCTTGGGCATAAATCCATGTTGGTTATCAGAGATGTACGGTTTGAAAAATGCAAATACTGGTTCAAACAGGGCGAGCTCAAACTCGTGGAGAGCGGATCAACAGTGGGGCTGGGATCAGCGATTTCAAACTTGCCTGGAAGGCGATTCTGGAAGCCCCGTTCCCTGCACCCACCAGCAGGACCGGGACGACTGCTGGTCGCTGGCTGGAAGGGCTCGACTGCGGCGGGGGGGTCGGGGGCGTCCATAATTCCATCTGTAGTGCGTCCCAGTATCACGTTGGGCGAGGAGACATGCGGATGTCTGAGGTCACGGTCATTCTGGTGGAATGTCAGTTCAGCAGTTGGAGTGTCGTCATCAACGTGTCGTTCAGTAAGGACCGATGTCGGAACATGCAAATGTGTAGTACTGGAAACACGGTACGAGTCAGTCGCCGGATGTATATTAATAAATGTGTACTTGCCGTGGAGAGAATTTTGGAAGCCCCTTTCCCCGCACTCACGCGTAGGACCGGAACGACTGATGAACGCTGGCGGCAATAGCGCGACTACGGTGGGGGGGTCGGGGGCATCCATAATACTAACAACAGTGCGTCCCAGTGTCATGTTTGGTGAAATAATCGGTCGTTTGGAGATGGCAGTAGCGTCGGGTTGACAGAAGTCGGCCAGTAGAAACTCGGTGCAGTCAAGTGTCGTCGGTGTTACGGGAACTATGGTCCCTCTACTGCAGGGGTCAACGATGGAGCTGCAGTCGGAGGAAGTTCTAAAGGGACTGGAGTAAGCACCATTGGAGTTACAGATGATGAGCCAGCACCGGAGTTGTCATTGTGTCCAACTAAAGGAGTAGCGGGAGGGTCGGGAGCGGTGGGGGGTAGCCATACCGCTGAATTCGTTCGCACATCGTCGAATTCCCTAAATACAATTCCCTGTGGCCAAGTATCTGGGTTCAAGGCCGCATTTTTGTACGCCAGGGGAATGCCAACTTTGAACGAAATGAAGTTGAGCGATTGAAGGTCGGCCCCCTTTTTCACCAGTGAAATTACACGAACGGGCTCCTGGTTTAGTAAACCATCTCGAACAAGCCGCTCGACAACCTCAGAGGTCACGGTAGGGTGGAAACGCGAGAGGTACACCCAGAATAGCTTGGGCGGGGTGCCGACCACAAGGTTTTCGGGGTTATCGACGACTCTGGTGCCAGTAGTCGGTTTATTCGGGGTTTCCGAGTCACCGCGACGACGTTTAGCAGGACGATCGCGAGCTGGTATTCGCATCGGGGTTGCCGCATTGACCTTATCGGCGAGTTTGGCGACCTCGTTGTTATTCCGCACGATTTCGTCTTTTAGCTCCGAGATTCCGCTCATTTGCCCTGCTACGACTGACGATATCACGTTTCCCAGGGACGACACGGTACTTTTAAAACGTGCGAATTTCATAAGCCTAACGCATTCATCACACATCCAAAACAAATTGTTGTTTGACCGGACGAATTTTATGAAAGGAACGTTCAAGCCAGCGCACCGAGTGTGACACACTTGGTCGCAAAAACCCATGCATCTTAAAAGGTCCTCCTCCTTCTTTATCGTTTTCGCGCAACGATCGCAAGCGGTACACTCTGTCATTTTGACAAACAAAAACGAAAATCGTGTTAGGAGTGTACCAGTAGGTATGCCCTTAGTTGCGTGCACGAATATCGATATAACGAGTAACGATACGGTATCGCCCAATTTATCGGCAGGCAGCTGTGTACAATGTAAACAAACAAATCCAGCAAAACTATGTAGCCTCAAATCACAAGAAATCACTCCGATTAAATTCCGGAAGCGTTGTTTCGACAATGAAACGCCGAATAAAGCCTTTAATTACACTTTGCACGAATTATGAACAATAAAACTAACGATAAACATGTATAAAATAGCAAAAACTTTGCGAGAAATCAGACACAAAAACAACCGCCGTTTAGTACAGTGTTGCCGTCACTCACCATATACATATAAAATTAGTGGAAAAAAATCGGTCGAATCCACCTAATGATGAATGGAACCTTTGTTATACCAACGCATTCACCATGGACGCAGCTTCAGAACAAACCTTAACCACAGACAAACAGACATAACTCTTGGAAGAAAAATCAACAAAAATTGTCGTACCTCACATTTAACCTGACCATTAGCATCATCTATGTTCGATATTCCCAAATATCAAATAGCAACATGGATGTTCCTCGAAGTGGCAAGTATTTTTATGGGAATTCCCCTTCTTTCGTCAAAAAGCGCCATTTTGACCAAAACGGAGACATTCCCAACTAAGCCGAAATTTGAAATGACGGTTTAATCGGTACGAAGAATGGATAACGAGTGTTATGTCTGTTTGTCTGTGCCTTAACTGTGATGTCTTTGATTTTTACCGCCCAGTTTATTAGCCACTATGCAATGTTGTTAATACCTGTTCCATTTACCGAATGTGAAAAGGAATTTTAGTTTGACTTCCGAACAGCTAATTTTGCTGCTAAGCCGTTCCTTGGCAACCCGTTGATTGGGCCCCGTTGTACAATGCCAACGATGTCAATGAAGCGGTTGAATATCTGATACATATTAAATTTACCCTTCTGCAGCAGAGCAGTGTCTACCCCACTCATATCTGCGGTTTTATTTCATCTAATAGATTGCTAAACATTTGTTCTCAAATCTAAAATAATTGAAATCGGAATAAATATAATTCTATAATAACAATGAGGCACATTCACATTCATTCACATTCGGTACTGTTTAATGAATGTAAATTCAGTCGAAGTGATTGTGCCATCCGTGATAACAATTATTAAGTTAAGTTTAGGTGTCCAGCAGGCTTCCAGTTCCCCAACGGATCTGGTCCTTTGTGGATGGTAAACAGAAGAGCGAGGCCTTCCATCGGTAATGTCGCATGGAACAGATACATACCGCTGAAGAAATCTGCTGCAAATCTTTTCTCCAAAGTCTTCAAGACTTCACAAATAATCGACGATCCTCTCCGAATCCTCCAAAGAAATATTGCAGCTGCAATTAAGTATCTAAAACCGTCATTGCAGCCTTCAAGAACTGTCCTCATCTTGAAGAACTGTGCGAAATCTCTATATTCAATCTGTAGCTGAGTTGGTCTGATAAATCCTAAATCCTGGATATCTTATCTAACATGTCCTATGTTAACATGATGAATGAAGACCCGCATCGCAGCTAGAAAATTGCGTGTGAAATGTTAAGTAATTTACACCTTCTTACTTATCACCTATTTTCATTATGTATTAATCAAAATACGATCCTTTTTCCATACGAATGACTTCGCAGAAGAATTTCTAATCAGTTAATGTAAAACCTTGTTAAATTGTTAAAAAATAAAACAGCTATATCCATTTCATACCTGAAGCCTCTTTTTTTAGATTTCGATTTTCAAGCACGCATTTCGAGCTAAATTTGAAATATGAAACTAATGTTTCGGTCTTCCACTTATATACTAAAGATTTCACAACATGTTCTAAGTCAAATTTTACCTGCAAAAAAGCAGCGTTAACAGACGAATAAAAACTCGTCTGAGCAACTGATTTCAAAGTGAAAGGCTGGTTTGGTAATTATGATCCCCATCGATGCTAGACCAGCAAGCCCTAAGTTTGATAAATCGCCACTTTTCTCTGCAGAGAATTTGTTTTTCATCATAGCCGAAAATATCAGTAGGTAGCCGTTTTCCTACCTTGTAGCAATGCATCGATTAATTTCCAGCTCGCTTATCTTATGCAAAAAATATCATCCCACAGGCTCGTGTTGTGTGCTTGCGTATACTGCAAACTCGCCATAAATATGTGCTTTTCTCGCTAGAAAGTGAATTTCACCTAACTGCTAACAGTTTATTTCAACAAAACACAGTAGTGATTCAGCATGCAATGGAGCTATTAACTTTGCGTTCCTTGTGCCAACACTTCCTGTTGGTGGTATTCTTCGTTTAAGATTTCCTTTTCACATTGGATATTTCACCCCTTTTCGCCCCGCACTAATCGGTCTGGCATACCATGGCTCGTTTGTTTGCACCATGACCTGGAAACAGGTTCAAGAACACTGGTTCTTAATCATATTCATTGTCGTGCTGCTGTTTTTGGTGCATTATGCAGTGTTTATGCCGCTGTTCGTGAGAAACGAATGCCTCCAACAGGGTCACAAGAAATGATTAAATCTACTGGATTAAACTCTAGCGGGAGCTATTTAAGGACATAAATGACTATTTTGTTGGGAAAGTTGCTCTGTTATAATATAATTAGTATGTAAACTATAGACAATGCTTCCTGTGTCCTCTGTGCGGTAAAATATATTAACGTATTTCACTGGACGATTTGTTTCGGATCTCAGGAGGTAGGCGTAGCTGTCAATGGAAATGTTTTGGCGTAGGACTACGTCTTACGGCAAGTTTTGAGATAGGGTGTCATTCCAAAAAATCGAAAATTGCGAGCGTCACGAAAAATGAAAGATTTTGAGCGCTAATAGTTCAGCGGTTTTCCGAACGATTTTTAATGCTCTTACACCAATCGATCGGAAAATCTTCTGAGAATTGATCCAAATGAAGAAATGAAGAAGTATGGACTCTTGATGTTGAACTATTGAAAAAATGAAAATAATGAACCTATGTTTTAGCAGAATTCTGGCGTCGTGATTGGTTGGAAGATTCTTTACGATGATCTAAACCTATACCAATTTGATATCTGTGCTCGGGAAGTAAGCCAAAACAAGTGACAAAGTTCCCTCATTTCAACAAGATTTCCTAACACAGCAGTTAAACCTAGACCATTTTGATGTCCTTGCTTGGGAAGTACGCCAGAGAGAGTGACAAAGCCCCCTCGTGCCAACAAATTTCTTACGAACGCGATTAAACCTAGTCCAATTTCATGTCTGTGTTAGGAAAGTGTGCCAGATGACACAAGTTCGTTGTTCCAACAGATCGCAAATTCTTTACTGTGACTGCGAGACGATTAAACTTCGGCGAATTTGATATCTGTGTTGGAAAAATGTGCTACAATTGTAGTGTTCGGTTATAATGCAACTCTGTATGAATACGCATGCTTGCCGTTTCATTAGAAGAGTAGTGAAAAGATGTGCTGTTGATAAAATAGGATTGAATTGGTCCCTTCAACGTGAGGAACCATGAATAATAAAAACAATCTTTAAGGAACAATCAAGGAACAATTTAAGGAACAATTAGTAAGGTAGCAGGAAAGCAATAGTTTGTGTTCTTGATTTTGTTAAATTATTTTCAAATACACAATCTTTTGAGAATTGAACGTATGCAATGTTACTACTGTGATAAAAGTTACATACAATGCATGTAGCATGTATATATGTTGCATATAGCATGTATACATGAAGAATCGAATGATTACAAGCATGAATACATGCTACTATCACTACAAAGAGACTTACGTAGTTCTGCGTCACCTATATATGCGGTCATGTCTTGTACACAACACCTCCGATTTTTTTTTCTTTAGTTGTCGAATTATTATTTTTCCATCGCACATATGCACTACACTCCAACATCAAATCACTCTCAAGATCTTACGCTCAAAAACATCTAGAGCGTCAGTCAGTCGTTCTCCTTAAGTGTCCACGTTTCATGGCCGTAATCCACCACCAGGAAAATTAGCGTCTCTACTACACTTATTAGCTGCTACATTCACTACTAGTAACCTGAGAGAGAGGAGCCAGCTGGGATTGTTTTTGTGCATCGAACTGTCAGTGGAAACCGGATAAGAACTGTCACTAAGAACCGGGCTTGCTTGATTTAATAAAACAGGGAACGTATTTATTTGCGTTAAAATTTCAAAACCCTCGCAAATCGGAGCATGTTGACTTGATTTAAATTGTAGTATTTGAATTTTTTGCATCAAATATAAGAAGAAGACAACGACAACAACCAATCTGTCACTGAGCTGGTTCCTCTCTCTCTCTCAGCTAGTAACCAAGTACTTTGTTTTGACAGAATTTACGATAGGCCCAATTCTCGCAGCTATATAGATTGCTTTGATCCACTGGAATGCGACGATGTGAATTGGAAAGCTGATAATTTTTGTGCAATTATTCGTTCGTGACAACGCAACGGCGAACGGCTGGACAATACGAACCATTGGTGCCTCAGCCATTTACTGAACAACCTCCTCATACGAATGCTGATTGTAGTAACGAGGAAAGGCCTTGTCAGCCTTGAGCGTCTGTTGCCATGTCAAGGCCGGTCTTAAGGGCTGGACGATTTTAAACCAAGCTAACAGTTGCACTCCAGGTTAGGAACGGCTCAGGACAGTGTCTGATCCAGAGCGGGCGACAGAATTGAGAAACGCGGTGTGTCTGCAGTAAAGCTAACATAAGGGAACCACAGCACGCGACTCGATTGCGTGACCCTAGTAATGTAACGTACCTAACCCAAAATACTACGAATATTCTAGCAAACACGGATTGGAAAATTCGGCATCGGCCTAGACGTGTTTCGTCGTCGCACGACAAATGGAAACTCAGCACTTAGAACAGTATATCGCTGAATTTCGTAGGTGGCGACCGGGTGCTGCTCGAACAGTTTGGAGGTTTGGAAGATTCTACCAGACCGATGACTCTATCAACGAACCGGAAACGGGCTTTGTAGTGTTGGATAGAATGCAGGATCGCGTGATAGATTGGAAGACGATCAATGAGAGGATGTTTCTATTGACGATGAAAGGCCGCTTCTTCAATTAAAGCATCCTTATTGTGCACTGCGCGCACGAGGGTAAACCTGACGATGAGAAGAAAGCGTCACGGGGCATCAAGATCGTCATCAGGGATATGAACGCTCAGGTCGGTAAGGAAGAAATGTATAGATCGGCGATAAAGCCGGCCAACGATGTATAAACTACATAGCTTCCCAAGGCTAGTCATCCTAAGCACGTATTTCCCACCCAAGATATCCACAAAACCTGGAGATAACCTAACCAACATACATTGAACCAGGTGATTACATTCTCATAGATGACCGGTTCTTATCTAACGTTAAGAATATACTTTTCCTATGGGGTGCTAATATTGACTCTGACCATCACCTAGTAGCAGCATGTGTGCGCTCAAAACTGTCATACCAGACACGTCTTCCTCGGCTAGATAATCCGCAATCTGCCAAGAACTAGGCGCGATTACTGAATGAGAATCTGCCTTCTTCCGAGGAGTTAGATGCTTCGACCCTCGAAGACGGTTGGGGCAGAATACGTTTGATCATCAAAGAGGCCGCACTAGGGGAAGAACACCGAATTATGCGAAATCATTGGTTGTAGGGGAAATAAACCGTTTTTCATCTCGCTAATAGCCATAAGCTCTTACCTTCCTTGTTTATTGCGTTTATTGTTGCTAGGAGACCCTTAATTAATGTAACTAATCATGCAGGAAACTGAAAAGTTGGCAACACTGTTAAAAAAAACCCTTTTATATACTGTATAAATGATTTTCCGATATACTAAAGTATTTTTACATTGCGTAGAGAATTACTGCTTCAAAAAAAGTTATTTTGCTCTTAGTTTTACATTAAAAATGGGGAATTGCTTGCTTTAAAACCCTGTATCTCGGGATTGGCAAAGAATACTTCGGGGCGATGAGTGATTCTTATGTAAAAAAATCTGCAGAACACGATGAAGTTGAAATTTTTGAGATAAAATTGTCTTCATTGAGAGAAAAATGTAAATTTAGTTTTCAAATTGAGTTTAAAAAAATTTGGCAGCACTGGTGCTCGAAAATAATGTCTTTTTCGAACTCCTTGGGTGATTTTCTTTAAAAATGTGAAAATAGTGTCTTTCTAAACCTAATACTTCCGGAGATATAAGCAAAAGAAAATAAGAGGTTTTGACAAAAACGGGTATTTTCCTTAAAAATGGAAATGCTCCCTTTAATCGAGGAAATGTCCGACCGGCACCAAATTTTGGATTTTTACTTCCTAGCCGTAAACGAACAATCTGGCAAAATTTGGTTCAAATCCGTGAAGGTTGATTACAGGTTTGAACTTTTTCTCAGTCACTTGGCATGGAATAACCCATATTTATAAGACCCCGTCGTATGAAGGGACTAATGTCTTACTGATTATATAAAATACCTTTTCTTATTTTTATAATTCGACAACAACTAACTTTTTTCACTCAATTTCAACCAGCAATTGAGTAGTTCACTAATACAAAAGATTTGCTGCATCGAAGGCTTTTATCAATTATGTGTTGAACCGTTGAACTCATTCGTGTACTAAATATGCTTACAGTCATGTTTATGTCTATCTATCTGTCTGTCTTTTTATTTTGCCAGAAGAAACGACTGAAAGCCGAACAGCAGCAGCAACGGCAGCAGTGGCGTCGACAACAGCGGCAGTATCCACCATGGAGCGGAACAGCCGGACTGACGCCAGTGGTCGGTCTGCAGCTCTCGAAAGAGCCTACGTACACGATGTGTACGAAAATTGCGAGGAACCGGTTGGGCACGTTCGACCAAAGGTGGCACAATTCCTAGCAGGACTTGAGCCCGGCTCAGTGGTGTGTGACGTCGGATGCGGAAATGGTCGCTATCTAACCGGCTTCAACCCCACTATCTGTACTATTGGTGTGGACCGGTGCTATAGGCTAGCGAAAGTTGGACACGGCAAGGGATCAGAGGTATGTATAACTCGAAACAGGAAATTGCTGAATTATATATGTATAAGTAGGGTACAGGATGGTTTCGTCTACCGCGTCTGCGTTTCCATCATTGAGATGAAAAAACAGCTTTAGAACCAACTTTGATGGGAATCCTACATTCATACTATTACGTAGCATCAATGTTTACAGATCGTCTCGACAAAGGATAATATGTGAAAACTAATATAACTCTTTTTGGTTTTTCTTTAATGACGGAGAGAATCTACTCATTCACTCGGAGGAAATACTTTGAACTTTGAGTCCTTATTAACAGTACTTCCGCTTTGTTAGCGAAAGATAGTTCGCGCATCACGGCTCAACGTTAACATGTAAACACGTACTGGCAAAACGTAAAAACGTGCAAAGACAGTAAAATTCATCACATCCCTAAAACACGTGATGTAATTGCAGATAAAATTTCTTTGGAAACACGAAATAAAGTATACATATATGTATCGTGTTTGGGTATAATCAAGGAGGTCTGCTACCCTATTTTGAAGATATATCTGATGAACACCTTGAAAAAAGTATACCGATATAACGGGTATCTTTTGTACTAACCATACTGTCTTATCATTAACCCTATTATACCCAACTCATTTGGCGGTTTAGTGGTATTTTTCATTAAATCTCTAGAAAAACCTGATACTTAATTTTTATATAATAATATACGCTCATGGGATCTACACATTGAAATACATTGTTCAATTTATTTCGTTAACTGAAAAATCTTTATTTTGTACGTAACTTAAAAAAATCTTGAAATCTTGAACAGTATTCTTGTAGATATCGAGTTTGTATGTAACTATAATTATATTATAATCAAGCCCAGAAATAAATTAGAAATAAATGCAGAAAAATCAGCAAATCAGCAGTTACCGAACTGCATTTTTGCAACATTGAAAAAATTGTTAAACAGCAAATAATAGGGTAACGGCACCAAAAATCGCCACTTTTTCGGCTAACAAACAAGAAAATCAAGGTTCATTGTCATAAAGCTCTATATCGATGAGCAATGTTTAGCCTACATTAAAAAGAAACATTTTTGCTACGTTTTCAGCAAAAAAATTAAGACCAATTATTTTAAAAAGTCGTTTTAAATGTAAAAGACCCAGTTTTCGCCATTCGTGAGCTCCAGGTTTTCGCCACCCCCAAAAGCATTATTTGCATCTTATTCTAGTCTGAAAATTCATTTATGTTCATATTTTTGCGACAAATAGAATCAATTTTCAGTTGAATAGTGAAAACAAAATGGATTTCTGTTGAGAAACAACCGCATCACTGACTCCCGTGTGCTCAGAAACGGTTCATTGAAATTCGCCAATGGCTAAAAGTGGATCACGTGCAACTCATCACAATCTGACGACACCAACTAAAAATGATGCCAATTTGATTAATATAACCATTAAGTGTTTGCAGTTGTATTATATTGGTTCAGTACATAACTATGTTTAAATTATTGAATTTGTTATACTAATTATTATATTCTAAATACCAATAAAGTACTTGTGAACCGCTAAAATGGCGAAAACTGGTGCCGTTACCCTATAGGAATGCGATTTCTGCATCTAAATAGGTTTTTTCATTAATTATACATAAAATATCTGCGCGCTGCTGCAGTAAGAGTGTCATATTCACATACACATCAAATTATGACTGTATATTCCTGGCTCTTGTCCCTTTGTCGAACAATCGGAAACATTTATTTTCTGGAGGTAACACTTATCGCTAGCTAGGAACGTTTAAAAAATTTTATAACTTATAACATAACTTATTTTCCTTGGGCGTTTGAAAGTCGTCCGAAAAAACACTTTTCTCCTTACTGTGGTGCCTTCCTAATGCTATAATCAAGCCCAAAATAAATGAGAATCGAAAATATATTTTTGCACCATGCGATTATAACTTTTATGGTACTTTGAGCTTATCTACTGAACTAAATAAAAGTTATGAACAGTGCTGCGAAGGTCTGCAATGCAGAAGGTTTAAAAGCCAGACACAATGCATACGGATTTTAATACGTTTCGGGAATTTGATAAAACAAAGCCATGCAAAAACTATCAAGTTTCCATAACGTATTAAAATTCGTATGCATTCCGTCTGGACCTTTACCCTTCGGGGGATACAGTGAACATTTTGTTGCTGGACATCGGAAGTTATGTCAGAAGAAATAAAAATAACACATAAATAAAAAAATAAAATCGAGAATAGGTGACATTAACTTAATAGGATGATGGACCCCCTTCGTCATACGTCATGATTCATACATTGTTTCGAGATTTAAAAAAAAATTATATCTACTACTACTCAAGTTTTTCAAACGAGTTGAATGTGACACTTCTTTCCTGTACATGTACATCTATTTAGGCAGATAAAATATTTACTTTTCTTAGTGAAATAATTTCGCATGCTCCAGGGTCCAGCGGGAGTTGGCCATACAAAAACTGCATTTTGTCATATGCGAGGTTTCTTTCGTCTATCGTGAACAAACAGCAATTGTTTACAAAAATCTAATGATGATTCTTTGAGCCATGTGCTCCAACTCTTACATACAAAAAGGAGATAGTTTGAATCACAGTTTAATATTTCAAGTGTTTAGGTAGGGAAATATACTAAGTAGGAAATCCAAGAAGACTATTTTTCTGAAAAAATAGTGAAAAATAATGGTTTTCTTATATTATCTTTCGTGACAATAAAGAAGCATTCAATTCATCTTATTGCCAAGTAATAGTTCGAATGTAATTCACATCAAAATTGATTCTAATGCTGTTTTTTCGTCTCTGCCCATTCTGCACCCTACTGACAATGTTTAGCCCAAAACTGGCTGACATTTTGTATTTCTGTCTACATGAAGCTGCAAAAGCAAAACAACACATTATTAGCAAACAATTTTAATTACCAGCAATTGTTCAACAGTAACCTACAATTCAGAATCAATTCTAGTGTAATTAGGGTAAATTAACTATTAGTGCACCAGTTAGTACTTGAGTAGTTTTCTTCCACGAATTATTTTAAACTTGTAACGCTAAACACGCAACCGATGGCACTTACAATACGAGTAACTTTCGATTAAGCCTAAAAAATTTTAATTTATGTTGCAAATCTCTATATTTTACACATTTTTTAAAACACGTTGGACTGTCCGTTTTTCTTTAATGGACCTTGTGGATTCATGACATTGACATTACAGGAATTCTAGTGTATTTTGCATGAAGAGGGTCCACTAATGGCGACATTTTGCATTGTTAACCATAAAATGAACACTAACTTGTTGAAAATGTCGATTTTAAGGCATTAATCATTAAATTCAGCTAAAATTTTATAAACTGAACTGTGTAGTGCTTTGATTAGTACTTTCTGCTTCATGCCATATATCCTCGGAAATAAGAAGCACAAGCTAATAAACGCCGAAACTGTACCCGAGGTCCATTATAAATAAAGAGGCCACTATAGGTTAACTTACCGTACCTTGAATAACGAAGGAAGAACAAATAACAGTTCATTTTGCATCGTACACTTTGCTGTGACTTTTAGACGGATTAACCTGATCAAGACTTTCAGTAAAAAAACAACATTTGCCGATTTTAATTCACTGGATTTCAGCGAAAAATTTAATTGCTGATTTAAACCCAGCAAATCGTTTTACTGAATGAAAAACAACAATTTTAGTGTAATCACTCAGCCGCAAAAGTCAGGTTTGCTAAGAATACAATTAGGTAAGCACTATCATTTTGTTTCGCTTAAAAACAGCAAATCTTCGTTTGCTGGATGGAGCAAAACTCTGCTGGATTCCATCGATGATGTTTAAGTGTGTCTAAATAACCGTAACGCGTAATTGTTAACCGGTGACTAAAACGGCAATATAGGTCTGAAAAAGATGCGTAGCTTGCCCAGGTAACCAATAAGCATTGGCATAAGGCATAAGCAGTAAATCAATAACTTATTGGTCTTTCTGGCATATTCTGCCGCACATTGCTGTATACTGGCATTTTAACGGCATAACTGCTTTAAATTGGCATCTATTTTAATTCCTCGTAATCAGCTGCAAATTAGCGTTATAAGCACTATACGTGATTTAGCAGTAAAGTAGTCCTATATTTCGCCAACCTAGCTTTTAAGTAGCATTTAAGGTGACTTAAATGCTTATTGGCTTGCATGTGAATTGCATTGATAATGTTTATTGGTCATCTGGGTAGGAAAGCGCTCTTTGTGCAGCAACGGGTGTGAACCGTAAGTGCGCCGTAAATACTGAAGCTGGAGCAATACTTGTTTTAGCAATTTTATGTATAATAATTAGCTCTATAAAAGCCCCATACATATCTTATTCAAATTTTGTTTGCTAGAGTGGTACCGATGCATAAGTAAAATCGGTGTACAAACAACAGTACAGCCCTGATACATACTAATGGTAACTGTCACGATATAATGACTTCTTTCCTAGCGCACCGAAAACTGAAAACAAAAGAAACACCCAAATACTAGAAAAAATATAGAAAGATTTCCGAAGAAATTCCTAATATATCGATTGACAACTTTTATAAATCGTCAGTAATACTTATAATAATATGATTTCCGTATTAAGAGAATACTGCAACCCCTGTTCTTAGACAGTTATGGAATTCCACAAGCGTTAAGTTTTGACTTACCGTCGTATTTTAGTATTGACATAGTAATATGGTTGGACGTTTCAATAATTTTTAATAAAAGTATTCTTTATAATAGAAGATGCAAATGGTAGAAGAAACTATTAAGTGTGTATAGTATAGGAAAGAGCGGAAAATAGAATGCAGGATCATTTGAAATACGCGCTAGGAACCCCAAGGACTCTTGTGTCCTTAAATCCTTAAAGGTAACTCTATAAGCGTTTGCTCGAAAATTCGATAAATTAATGAAAAATCTAAAGAAATTAATCCTTGCTTAAATTTATTTTACGCGTGAGACATAAATTTAACATTCTACGTGTAAAACCTTTATTGTAACTCAATTATCTAACGCACTTTACGTTACGTAGCTGTGGCCTAACGGTCAAATGACCCCCGACTCAAAATTGCAGTAGAAACTGTACAATAGTGATTTAATAAGGCTAATGCAATAGATTAACTGGTCTTCGCGTTGCAGGTAGCGATATGTGATAACCTGGAACTGCCCTTCAGAGACGAATCCTTTGATGCTGTCCTTTCGCTGGCTGTTGTCCATCATTTCGCCACTACAGAGCGCCGAGTCGGTGCAATACGGGAGCTGGCACGAATATTACGCATAGGCGGCCGTGTTATCATAACAGTTTGGGCCTTGGAGCAACGGCATCGACGCTTTGAGTCACAAGATGTGTTAGTTCCATGGCAATCACCACGTTCGAAAACTAGCCCAGAGGAAGAAGAAGACGAGGACTTCCTCCCGCCATACCATGCATATGCGGAAGATTCAACCAACTCAAGTCGGTCGGCTGGTGATGGGGACAGCTCCAGTTTATCATCCTCGTCACCTGGCGAAACATGTTACAGTTTTGTTAAGAAAGCTCTACAGGTACATTATATTGAATTGAAAAAAAACTTGAAATAATGAAATTGATTTTTTTTCTGAATACTGTCAGAAACTTGCCGGCAGCAAGAAGAGTCCATGGTTTCTGGAATCGTGGAGCTCGCGAGAAACAAAACACGATAGTAGTTTAGATTATGAAGATGCCAAGGATCTGCCAATTGAACTGAGACGTCTGGAGGATTTGGACGACGTGCCGGAGCCACCACTGTCTGCTGGTCTGAAAAGCCGAAGTTTAGGTAGTATATTGAATACACCACCAAAAACCATAGTTAGATCACGTTCAAGTGTACCAAGTTTAGGTGCTCAAATACCTGAATCCGAAGCAACGCCTAGTGAGCCATCAACATCACGAAGACCAAAGCTTGTTAAACAAAAACAATCATTATGCGACGATGTAGATTACAAACTATGCGAATCAGCGCAGGCGTACCGGGAACATATACTACGTAACGAGTCACGAATTCAACTGCTAAGAAAACAGAGCTCTCTAAACGAAGAGCTTATGGCTGAAAGTAGGTTACGCGAAAAAGATCGGATCCGAAAACGAATACAGAAACAAATGTCCTTGAATGAATCTTTCCTTTGCCGATCCCTCTTTACGAAACGGCTCCAAGTGATCAAGGAAGAGTTTACTACAAAAATCAAGACATCCACTGGTAGCCTTGAGCGAGTGACGAAAAATGGGTTTGTCAAGATAATGCAAAACATTAAAGCTTCCGCTCAAGCTCATCATAGCAACACGCATCCGCACAACCGTTCTTACGACTCGTATGTACCCGGGTACTCGCCGTATACTCATGATAGCCGTCCTGGAAGTCGCCATCTTTCCAGAAACAATTCCATGAACAACAATGGCGGTGGTAATGGCAGCAATGGCACCGAAAAACTCGGAGGCATGGGAACCAGCCAAGATGAATCAAAGCCACGTCGTCATTCAAGGGAAAGTGGTTCCGGTAAGTTGAATCGATCGATTTCACCAATTCTTTTATTTTCGTTTACTATCTTCAAACAGGTATTCTTGTATTTTTTTCTCCGTATTTCAAAAACCAAAACAAAAATCTACTTTCTTCTCTTTACGCATATTTTCCACTGCAACACCATCCATCCTTCTGCTATTGGTAATGTTCATCTGTTTCGTTTCGACAGAAAGTTTTCGTTCCACTTTCATTAAACGTCAACGTTTTGCGGGTACCTATTTCGTATATTGTTTGATAATTTATAATAGATGGTTCAACGCTTGGTTCTCAAAAAATAATTACATTTCTTCATATTCCTTTTAATTTGAATTTAACATTGGCTCTATAACCGTTGAAAAAATATATGTGATACTGTGTACGAAGGTTTTCGCTTGTGAAATGAAACAGCATTATTTAGTTACCAGCTCAAATTATTAGTAAGAAAATGTATGAATAGCAGTAAATTAATGCATGAACAAACACAACAACGTATTTGTTTATTTGTATAACAATATCAACAGGCCTTTTGGTCCCACTGATACACTTAACCTAGAATCTACGTGCTAGTACCAGGAAACGTGTTTTCACGGCTAACGTTTAAGTCGAAGCTAGATATGAAGCGATTGAAATGGCGTTGCAGACCAGTGATTGTGCTAAAGGTGCTGTAGTTGGTTCGCCGATGCGGTACACGCTGAAATGGATCATTACGTAGAACATGACTTTGAGCGTATATGTTGAGGTTCGCAAGTAGACATGGGCAAGCCACTCTGGAGGTCAACATGTCGGCGACAGCCATTGCTCTGCTCACGTCACGACGAGTGTTCAATAGGTCAAGATCGATGAGTCTGCAGCGTTGTTTATTGCAGGGCAGCTGAAAGGGGTTGTTCCAGGCCAATCTCCGAAGTGCGAAATGTATCAATCTGAGCTGCACTGACTCAATTCGGTCAACTCCATTTTGGTAATAAAGACTCCACACTGGAGAGCAGTACTCAAGGTTGGGCCGGACAAGAGCGCAGTAGAGAGCTTTGAGGCAGTAAGTGTCGTAGAAGTTTTTGGCGATCCGCATGATAAATCCCAGGTTCCTGCAGGCCTTGTCGACAATAAATGCGATATACCGTTTGAATTCAAGCTTTAGCTTAGAGTCGAGCAGTATTCTCAAGTCCTTGACACAGTTTTCGCGGCGTAATGGCACGTCTGATAGCATGTAGTCGAAGACGATACGATTTAATTTCCTGGAGAATGTAATTATTTCACATCTGTCGGAGTTTAGCAGCATGCGGTTATCGGTTTTCTGCACCATTTCGCAAAAATCGATAGCCGCTCCTGCAGGAACGCGGCATCGGTTATGACATATGACGAATGATACTCATAAGGCAGGTAGCATATATTTAAACTGTCGCTATACTTATGTATATGTTCAGATTAAACGCTACTGAGAACATATTTTTCCTAATCTGACACTATCGCAGTTTGTATTTTGCAAAGACCTCAGAATATTTTTAATGATTAAGAAATATAGAAGAAATATGTATAGGGTCGGATAGATGGCGTTGTGCAACACCTTGCACGAGAACGCCTCATACTGAGCTTCAATGAGATGTACTAGCTTATATGGAACTCCTCTACGTCTTAGTCTACATCCCAGATATTTTCTTGGTTGAGTCGATCTTCTTTTGGATCTGGTTAAGGTTTAGCTTACGGAGTACTTTCACAGTAATACAGAGCAACGTGAAGCCACGCCAATTACTGCATTCAGTGACATCTTCGTTTTTTGGGAACTAAAATACCAACCAAAAGACCAAAACCAAGTAGACCAAAATGCCCTGCATCCAGTCTACCAGAAAAGTTGCGGTTACTCATATATTGCTGAATAACTGATGCATCATCTGGGCTGACAAAGATGGATCAGCCTCATGAGCGTAGCGACGGGGGGGCTGGGGGTTCAAATTGAAATTTCTGCTATCAATTGCTTAGAGCACAGGAAAATTTACAGGACTAGTTGTACGATCCTCGTTGTCGTCGTCAGTAGCATAGACCTCGTGCTGTTCAACAAGTCGACTCTCAATCTTGGGTTACTCGTCACCTATTTCCCAGGCGTTTCAGAAAGCGCTAACCGCAAGACCAAGTTGAGCCATCTCGCACGTAGAGCCCCTCTGTTCTGGGTGCCCGTGGGGTTGTTAAATAGAACCGTTTTCCTTATGACTGTCTGATCCACCGTAGTTTACCGTATGCTACACCAGATGTCCGATGATAATCTCCCCAAGTTGTCTCTGCTGCTGATGATTCATTTACACGCAAATCTCGTTTTACGTCCACTATTATGGGACGTAAAAACAATCGGTCGTAAAAAGGGTGGACGTTAATTGAAATTTTAGACGTAAAACGAGAAGACATTAATTAAAATTCCTTACCTAAAAATATTGACGCAAAAGGAAATCACATGAAATAAATGGACGTAAAAAGAAATTGTAGTGTGCCTGCACCGCTTCCAGCTTTTGCTCCGTCAAATATCGTCCGCAAGTGCGGGCATGTCCTCCGTGAGTATCATCAAATCCATAAAAACTACTGGCTACGCCCATCAGTCTTGAGCATTTCGGCTGAAATGCAGTCTATCCCTGGCGCACTATTGGATTTCATACTTTTGCTGGCTGTTTCAATTTTAACCAGTGGTGACGCTTCAAAGTTGACGGGATTAATGCGACAAACTATTGGCGTCATACGCTGCCGGTTTTGCAGGTCTTTGGCATTTGACACTCGAAAGAGTTGTTCAAAATGTTCAGTTTATCGCTTAAACTATTTTGTACGGTCAGTCAGTAGCAGCTCTGTCCTTAAGCTGCATCTTTGTATTCATCATGATACATATTGCTGAGGAACAACTGTCTAAGCCGATCCGATTTGCGCACGCACAATGCCGGCTTTTGCCGCTCTCCGCTCGTCGATCTTCCTCCAAGTTTCATCCAAAATTGAACATACGACGGCTGGCTAGTTAGACTAGCATTGTACCTCGAGATGTGGTCAATTTGGGTTTGTGTTCATCCGTCGCGGAAAACCCACGTAACTTTATGTGCTGATCTATGGGGAAAGAGCGATACACCAATGACCATGTTGTTATTGCCACAAAACTCTATAAACAGCTCCCCGTTTTCGCTCATCTCTCCCGGGCTATGGCGTCCCATGGCGCGTTCAACTTTCGCATTGTTCGACTCAAACTTTGCGTTGAAGTCGCCCAAGTAGAGTAGAATGTCTCCCTTCAGGATTATCTCAACCACGCTGTTCAACCGGCTGTAGAAACTTTCTTTCTCCTTCAGGTTGGTGGCATCTGTTGGCTCGCAGCACTGGATAGCTGTAAGAGTTTTACTTCGTATTCTAAATCTGGCAACAATTGTTTTTGCGTTTCTCGATCTCCACTTCACAGGGGCCCGCATGTGCCCCTGGGTTTAGTAGGAATCCTAGTCCTTTTTCTCGAGTAGCATTTTCACAACGTATGCCAACGTAGAGCAAGACTTGTCCGAATTGTGTTTAGCCTTCGCCAGTACGCGGACAGCAGACCTCGCTCAGCCACAGCCTCAGCCTCTGACTCAGATGAGAGCGGGAGCAACTATTCCCCCTTCTCTGTCAGGAAAGTCCCTTTTAATCGTGCCAGATGAATGTCGAAATTTCAAGATAAATACAGGTGGAGTTTTTCTGCAAATTTCCAAGAATTTTCCAAGAAAATTATTACTAAGCAAAAATTGGTAAAACAAGTAGATTCAGCTTACAAATATATACATGTAATTTTCAATCCATCCAATATGTCCCGCATTCATTTAGAAATAATCACTTTAGTGTACTAAATATTCAGATTAAAAATAACCTAGCTAGAACCCAAAGCGTACATCAATGGGCAAAATTATCGTAAATAACTCTTAACAAATTCAGAATCGTGACTAAAGCGTAAGGTTCAAACACGAATCGTCGATTTCCGGAATTTCAAATGCGATTTTTATGCTCAAAACAACAGATATATTCACGCAAAATTATCATTGTGTTTTGACAGACGCGAAGAACACAATAAAAAAAATTTCGTGAACATATCTTTTGTTTCGACCATAAAGACTGCTTTTGAAATTCCAGAAATCCTTAATACCTTAATCCTTAATGTTTGAACCTTAATAGCGTGCGCCCAAGTTGATTTTCAATCGTATATAATGATAATAACTGAAACACATACGATATTCGGTGCAGTCGTATATAATTACTTAAATAGATGAAATGCGTATATTTATTCCTCATCACGTAGATCGCCTCCAAATTTGTACGGATATTGCGGATATGCTAGTTTTGCGCAACAAATAAGTTTTATCAGCATGCATATCTGTAGGTAATGCTGATTTTTAACTTTTACATATAAATAGATGGGGAACCGGCTGAATCTGAATACGGGTCCATGCTTGTGATAACAGTGTTTTACCAATATATTAACGATGCAGAATTTGGTATTGATGCTAGGTTCAATCAACATTATATACAATATTGTGTATCCAGCAATAAATTGGACTTCCGAAAAAACGGCAAACGATTTTTCTTCCGTATCGTACATTAAACCTAATGTCAGAAGTAGTGCGCTGTATAGCACGTCTCATTTTCTATACAGCGCACTGCTTCCGACACTAGGTTTAATGTATGGTACGGAAGAAAAATCGTTTGCCGTTTTTTCGGAAGTCCAATTTAGTGCTGGCGACACAATATCATTTACTCATCGATAACGAGAAGCTTGAGAAAATTAGGTTTTCTAGAAACTAATGTTAATTTAAAATTCAAATATTCATTCCATTTGTAGTCACAATGATAGTGTCACAAAATTAAATCAAAGCTTTATTTTTAATTGTGCTACTAAAGTATCAATTTATGTTAATTTCACTATTGCTTTGTCTATTGCATGATTCTAATTGGCCCTGTTCCATGTCAAAATATTATTTCAAACAGCCATTAAGAAACATAACAGCACATATGTAACTTTAGTTTATCGCCCAGTCACGCCGACTATTACTGTTTGGCGTCAACAGTGTTTAGCGAATAGTACAAACATATGTATCTTTCAATGTGTAAATAAGTGGATGTTTAGTAGCATTGCTTTTTTGAGAACCTCCTAAAGCTTTCTCGTTTCTCAATCGCACCACTAATGTTGATTTTTTTCTTTCCATTATTTCACTCACCGTTTCGCCACAAACAGATTCTTCCAAGGACAGTAGCTTACAAAGTGATACAAGCATCGAATCTGAAGACAGTTTTGCCTCTGTGATCTACATTCCGAAACCAGAACAACAACATCAGCAACAATATTCTCCAGCCACTGACGGAGTTTGTTCCGGAACAACACGACTGCCTTCAGGACCTGCATCTCCGCTTATAATGCCCTGCCCTACACCAGCCCATTCTCCCGCTCCGCCACATATAAATCCGGTAAACGGAGACGATGAATGCAGCAAGTTCAGTTTCGAAGATGCTACACTTTTACATAGGTTAGATGAAATTTCACCGTCACTATCATCGACAACAACATTTGTACAAAGCACATTTAGCTCTAAAATTAAATTACTTAAATCCCCGCCTTCAAATGCTTTGGCCTGCACGAGTTCAACGATTTTAACTGCTTCCAGTAACAACAAAACAACAACATCTAGCAATAGCAATGCTTGCTCCCCCGGTGGCAGTATATCAACGACGGATGCAAACCCTCCGGTGCAGAAGATTACACGCCAACAAATTAAAGATTTGCCACCAATTCCAAAATTTCGGAAGAGTGGCAATTATCCGATACTGCGCCGACAGTCCTCCACTAGCACAGCGGCTCCTGTAGTGCCAAAATTACTTTCACTAGAATTGTTCAACCCTGAAACGGATGATTTGGACAGTGATTATAGTGAACCATCATCGCCGGATTCAATCGATAGTGTAATAAGCGCCTTACGACCGTCAGGGACCTCTGAGTTGGTTCCCACTAACCAGCAGCCTAGTCATCCGGCAGCAACAACTATTCCTCCGCTGGTTGAAGCAGCCGCTGTCGTTGCCCACAAGCTAGAAGATGCTGTTGAATTGGTAATTCGAGAAAGCGAAAACAAACCGAGAGTTCCAAATGCATCATCTGATTCGCACAACAGTACAGATGATCCAGATCCCGATGATACTTCCTGTAGGCAGCACTTGGTGGATTTCGCAGAAAAATTGAGTGCTCAATTACTAAAGGAACTTGAAAATGAAAAAGAACAACGAGGAGACAGTTTTGAAGAGAACGATGATGAAAGTTGTGACAGTAAATTTCAAAATAAAGCGCTTTCACTTGCGGATGCGCAGCCGTACTTGAAGAAGCTAAATGGAGATATGAGAGACTTGAATCAACTGCGAGCTGAGCTCCGGGAACGAAGGCTCATGCTTGCAAACTTGAGTCATCTAGGGATGAACGGCTTAGGGGGAAGCAACGATTCATTAGGGCCCAGCTACGGGTCTTCAATGACACCAATCATCCAAGAGGAATCAGACGACGATGACGAGCTTATCGATCCGTGCGACTTCCAACCAGATGATTTTGAAAACTGCAATGAAATGCGGGGTGCCAAGTTGAATCTAACAAAAAACGATGAATTTGTAATTATTCCAGAATTAGACGAAAACGATGCTGACATAACAACAAACAACACAGCTTTACTGATACAGGAAGAGGAGAGCTCAGTGGAGCTTCCTCAAAACATTGATATAGAATTTCTAGGCGAAAGTAACAGTAACAATAATAGTACGAATGATAGTCATTTAACTAGCAGTAGGCATATTTTACCTCTCAAAACTATCAATTTGAGCTCCACTCAGTTGAGTGTAAATATAGTAAATTCGCAACAACATAACAAATCGGAAGCTAATTTCACCAGCGGATACTGTTCGAGCAGTCAACAATCCACGTCACAACAAGAAACCACAAGTATGGGAGGAGCCAACGAAACTAATAATAACAAAAAAATGCCTAGCACCAATAAATCATCGATCGAATCTCACAATAGTGTTGACTCTTGGGCCCATTCGACTAGTTCGGCCTCGTTGGATAGCCCCTCAGTCGGGGGCGCGGCTACACACCATCGGTATTATCACGTCTTTCGTGAGGGTGAATTAGATGCGCTTATCAACCATCATGTGGCCAGTTTGCATATTGTGTCGTCCTACTACGAACGAGCCTCGTGGTGTGTAGTTGCCGAAAAAGTTCAAGTTTGGACGATATAAAAGCAGAAAATAGACAAAAAGTTACCCCGCCGCCGTTCTGCCAATAGTTTTCCTGTGTTCCAAAAAAATTAGTAGAACTTTTAAACCGTTCTTGCTTTGCAAAAATATCCTCCCAGTTAGTATCGAGGTACCGTTTTGATTCAAACTTAAAACAGTCGCAAATTTCGAACACTTCAAAATAAAATTCTCTTTGTATCGCTAATATGCTAAAATATTATGTTTGTTATATACCACATGTTATATACGGATTTTACTACGTTGCGGAAATTTGACAGAAAACCCATGGAAAAATTGTCAAATTACCGCAACGTGGTAAAATCCGTATGCATTGTGTCTGGGCCTTAACGAACGCGGTGGTATACAATAAGCAATATTTTATCACATTATCGATACAAAGAGCATTTTATTCTAAAGTGTTCGAAATTTGAGACTGTTCTAAGTTCGAATCAGAACGGTACGATGCTGGTCTAGGTAACCGCTCATCGCATGCTCGAATCTTGACTGGGCGGTGCTGCTGGAATCGGTAGAGCCATTTCGTTGCACTAACCCGGCAATAGGGTGATTGATCTATTTTGGACAAACGTTATGCCTACTCTATTTTGGACATTTTCTATTTGATTTTGCCGTAAAAGTTCAAAATAGAGTACGCGTAACACTTGTCCAAAATACATAAATCACCCTAATTGCCCTGTACTTTAACAAAGGAGCTGCAAGGTGTTTCGAGAAACAAGGGTCAAGTCTTAAAAAGCCACTTACGGCCTAGGCTTTGCATTGCTTGCAAAAATACAATCACTTGTTGAATTTCGTTTTATCTTATTCGATTAATAACAAACTGAAGCATGTTATATAAAATGTTAATTATTATGCACACTAATAGTGACATGCTTTTTGATTAACTTGTACAAATTTCAGTAAAGTTTCCTACATCTAAAACACCACAGTTCTTTGTGCAACTTGTGCATATTTGTTGTTGCCAGACACGTTAATTTATTGGTCTCGTCGCTTAGGTTTATTAATATTTCTGCTTATGCAATTAAATTTTTTTCCGTGTTAGAGACTTATCACCGCGACCATTATTTCAATCTATTGTGGTGTGTCCTCTTTTATTTTATGCCATGTCGTATCAGTGAACTATCAAAGTTTGATTAACTACAGCCACTACCGAGGACATTTATCCCAAACAGATGATACTTTTGACTTAGAATTTAAGATTTCATTACATTGTGCGAGTTAATCAAAAAGTTCTCCAGATTGAATACATAAATTTGGTAAATTTGTTCGTTTAATCCCAATGGGACTTTGTATAGACTTTGTATATTTAGAAATTTAAAAATAGGACATTGATTTTTCTTAGTTGAAATACGATTGCAAATGTTTAGAACGTAATATGGAACAACTATGTACAGAACGGGTGTGTAGTAACAGATAGGCCTATATTCATTATCAATTATTTGTACCTAGTATACGTACTCAAATTCAAGTGGTGCACAAAAATCGCGAAAACGATATCAACAAATCGATTTATGGGTCCCAAGGGTCTTTGCGAAAAACGAATATTGTTACTATAAGTCTCCATTGGTTTATTTCGATACATAGTTTCATTCAATACAGTATAGTATGCAAAACAACAGAATGAACTCGTTTCTTTCGAAATAGTAAGATAGTATAATCATATGAAATAGGTATTGTAATGATCAGATAACATTACTAGTTAGATAAAAAGCTTTAATCTCAATACACTAGCTCTCATTTCCCGAATTGGTCTACAATTTCTATTAAACGGGCCAACAAATTCAGGTATAAACGCATAACAGTCTTAATCTTTTGTAGCAACAGATTGATTTGATTGACAGTAAAAAATACAGCTATGTATTTTGCAGCCAGATTTATTCAAATGGATTTCTTATTTTTCTCTATTTTTTTTAATTATAGTCACTTTAACAGCTTGGGTTCTGCGGGGTTGGGTTTTTAACCCGGGTCCTCAGCGTGAGCGGCGTGAATGCAAACCACTACGCCGGGACTGACCCCTTTTTTCTATTTGTTTTACATTGAAAGTTATCTATTTGGTTAATTGAGTCAAAAAATAGTCATTGAACATATTTCGAATTGGTTTTTAATAAGTCTATCTTACAAAACTGAAGAGTTTTTTTTTTCAAAATTGGTTAAATTTTGATAAGCAAACAACTATATCCAATTAAAAATTTTAGGCATGTATTAGAAATCTGAGATGAACTAGTGACTTTTCCGCTTAGTTTAGTAGTGGACTCTTAAATTTAATTGGAATTAGGCCATTGCACAGTTTTTGTCCCCCCTCCTCCCCCTTGGAAATTGGCATGAAAAATCGGGGGGCAAAAAAATAATTTGTAGGGCACGAATTATTTTTTTTTATAAAATCAATTGTCTGTGGGTTCTATAGCCTGAAAAACTCGAAAAATGAGTGTAGGAGTTGAGTCAGCACTTCTAGCACGAAATAGAAATGAGAATTCAAACAGTGGAATTTCCGGAAATCGGCCAAAAATAATTTCTTTCGTTTTTGTCTTTTTTTTCGTAGATTTTTGCATGGAAAATAATAACATATATATTAAAAGCAAGAATAGATTTGGTTTTCGCGTTTAAACTTTAAAATCCACTTTTTTTTGCTCGATTAAAAAATTCTCTTTGTTTTTTTTTCGGAGGGACAAAAACTTTTTAAAATATTAGTAATGGCCTTACTCCATTTGGCAGATTTCAAGAAAAGCATAGCAAACTGAAAAGATCAATGTTTTTAATTTTTCAATACGTGAGAAAATTTTGCTTTCAATAAGCTTTCTGATGGATTGGAACATTTTTAAATTCAAGCATCAGTTCAGTATTTCTTGAGAATTTTTTTATCTCAAAAATTAAAAAAAGAGATTTGATTTAAAACGGCTACCTAGCTTAATTAATTTGAAGCTTTAGCATACGACAAATCTATGCATACATGTTCAATTACATTATTGCAAAATAACAACAAATTTTACAAATGATTTATTCGACGAATAGTTCTTGAGTTTTTTTTTTTTGGCATGAGATTTAGTTTGTTACAAAGCCAGGTTATAACAATCAACTATATAAAGGAAGCAAACCGTCCTTTCTTGTGTTACTCAAAAGACCGAATTATTTTTGAATTTAGTGGAAACTTTATAAAAATAAGAGAGTCAGAGACGAGTTCAAAATATTTTTATTTCTGAAACCAAATAAAGCAAACTAATTTGACTACTAGGCATCGAAAATTATTCTATCAATTATCAAGGTCTGCTGAAACTCAAAATCCACATTTCTTCGTCAAAACTACGAAACGATTAAGCTAAAATAGGATCAACTGGATGTAACAACACCACAAACAATTCGTTCATCATTATAAATTCAAATCGCAGATATATACGAGACATCTCATTTATGAAAATAACTCAAAATATTCTTTTCGAACAATTAATAAAAATAAATAAAAATGTATAGCAAGAATATCTACAACTAAACGAGAAAAAGGCTCTAAAATGTATTATTTATGTCTCTGTGATTCATATATTACAATAGAAAGTAATTATCGTAAGAAAAAAAATCGAAAAATGATGACGGCTGTAACTTAAATTATTCAAAAATAATATTAAATAATCTTGTTTTTCGTTCTGTAGAACACGAACGCGATTTGGAAGCATAGTAAATCGAAATTAAAATTGGATCGTGAATTTTTCTACATTTTACTTTGGCTTAAGAATGTGCAACGTTCGATTGAAAGCTACTCCTAAGAGCATACCGAAAATAATGATCATAAAAACTATTGCCGATATTTATAATGGGACCCTTTTCAATACAAAAGCTTACATACATACTATTAAAAACAATGGTTGAAATAATAAAACTTTCTCCATTATTCACTGCGCTCAAAGCCTTTTTATTCATCAAATATTGTTTCCTTCCTATGCAACACTTCTAGGACTCGCCAAACGGTTCCTGAAAACGTTGTACCTTCTTATTATATAAGTATAATGCATATAGCGTCATCTTACTAAATCTAAAAAAATGAATAGGCTGTAAATATGTCCTCTAGTTATTTATAAAATTAAATGCAAAACATGTAACAAATGCATAAATTTTTGTAGCGTCACTTTACATATATCGACAAAGAAGCGTTTATTTTGCGTTCATAAAACTCCATAATTCGATAGTAGGTTTTCTTTCAAACTAAATTACCAACCCAACTCGCAAATAAGCTAATTTACAATTGAAAACAATATACAAAATGGCAAGAAACGGAAACAAATCAGTTGTAACAGATGCACACAGATACATACTAATAATAAATATAGACAAGCATGACAACATCAAAAAATATGGTAAAAACTACACGATTATATAACAAACAGAACTAAACTCATATCAGAAAATAATCGAATTAGTTATACCTAACAGGTAGGTTTAACACTGTCTTCGAACTGTATGTGATTTAGAAAAGTTTTCGAAAAATCGACCTGTTTCAATGTGCATTTAAAATTAAAAAGAAGAATTTCTTCATAACAGAGATAAAAACGATTCTCATCACTGTTGTGCAAGAATTAATTAAGCACCGTTACACTTTTTTCTTTGGAAAACATGAAGAGAATTTACATTCTCTAATGCTACCTGTCCTTCATCAAATTTGTGTAACATGGAAACTAAATGACCGGACCATTTGGGTTGTTCTTCTCCTTGACAAATACGATCGCGAACTGCAATCTATTGCGTAGAACCACTGCGAGCCAGTAAGCACAACACACATATAAACACAAACATGCAAAAAAAACAATAATCTATACCCATAAAAACAAACAGACACAAACACACGCCCGTTACAAGAAATCACACAAAAACACCGGAACATGATGATTACGGTAACATACCAACACATACTTAAATGTGAGCCAGAGTGCAGCAAACAACCAACAGTATTCTCTTGCGTGTTTGTTTGTAACATATGAAAGCAAACACAAATTATCTTTTTCTATGACTTTAACGAAATAATTCAGTAAGTTTCGACACATAACCGTTAAGTTGAAAACACAATAATAAACTATAGATATTGCGAATTAAAATCAAATGTATGAATTCAACTTCAAATACAAGAAAACAGTGTTAAAAATCGACAAAGTATTAAACGAAAATTCGAGTCGATAAAACCACTTACATGCAAAATATACCTAATAGATGAAGATAGTATTTATATTTCTTTTCCTGACACATCAGATAGAAATACATAGAACAATGTGTAACACGAAGGAAATAACAGGTAAATGCCTATTCCCACACACAACAGAAAAAAATAATGTTAATAAAATTAAACAAATAAAAATTGTAACAAATACGTTTCAAAATTATTTTTATACATAAATAAGATATCATTCCGTTTCTATTTTTCGAATTCATATCCAACCATATTAACTACTCTTTTTTTAAGCAATAGTTTTTAATAAAATTATCAAGATATTGATCTTTGATTGTGACATGCTTTGATTGCGGCAAGTAGAGCATGGTGCAACGGTTTCAACGGTTTCGTGAAAAACTGAACGCAATGTAAATATACAAAGCGTTTTTAGTATTTTGGATGGAAACGTTCGATTAATTCAACTAATCAAATATTGCTGATTGCAAGGAAAATTGTACCATCCAAAGTGCGCAACTGCTCATAAAGGGGGGCTCTTTAGCCGCAAGGTTGCCGAGTCTGCTTTGATAAGCGAATGGTTGTGGGTTCGAATCTTAGTAGAATCAGGCCATTCGATGTCAAAGTGACTTTAGCAAGGGTTTATTCTCAGGTCCCTCATCACCCTTCCTTCATGCTGAATTCTATATTATCCCGATAAGGCCTATTGACAGTGCAAAAATGACCCTTATAGTTAAAGAGGGTATAATTGGGCACAGCGCTGTCATGTGGAATAAAGTGGGTAAAGTAGAGAAAGCATTGAAGGAAGGGTAAAACCCAAATACACACAAGCACGCATAAAAAAAATTCAATAAACATATCGCTCACTCAACAGCGATTATAGCAAAGAAATGCAGTGCGGGTCATACAACATACACCCGGGCGATATCACAATAGATCAACGATACTGGTCGCAGTGATGCACGAATAGTTGAATTTAATCGATCAGTAACAACAAGGATCATCAAGTTATCGGTAATCGAATAATTGAAAATTTCGAACACCACTAGTTGAGAATTAACCGAGCTGGTCTAACAAGCCAGTCGTAGTATGTTAGAATTCGGCTAGGATGCTGCTAGATAGGGTCAGTAGGATTGTTGCACTAGCCCCGTAATTGTCCTATACTCTAATAGCCGGCATCGAAACCTGTCGATATAGAAGAGCCATGTCTTAGAAAGACGTTTAAGCCCAAGGCTTTGCTTTTTTTAGTTGAGAATAATGCGTTTCCTCAACACAAACAATAACTTTTTTCTGGTCAGATATTGAAAATAATTAAGTTTTGATAAAATAGTTTGTAAAGAGCAGTTCCACGCGAAATAGGTAAATGACAAAATTGAAACCTTTCTAATTTCGATGAAACTTTGCCTACATGTTCGATAGGGTGACACATACTCATAACTATTTTTCTAAAAGCAGCCGTTTTCGAGATGTTTGAAGAAAAAGTTTAATTTATTTTATTTTTTCATTTTACATACACCCTTTTCATATGTTACTTTGCCCATAGTTGCCCATAAAATTTCTAATAACTACATTTAATTTCTCTAAAACTTGTCCGAAAACACCATATTGATTCAACATTACATATTGCGGGTACATTAAAAACTGTATTTGAAAAAAATTGGCTTCACTGATTTGTTTGTAGCTTTTTACCACATGAATAAAAATGACTGAAAGTAGTTAAGAGTGTATTGCTTACATGCCTGCAGCCGTAAGGTTACCGGGTCTGCCTTGATAAGCGGATGGTCATGGGTTCGAATCTTAGTAGAATCAGGTCATTCGATGTTAAGTGACTTTAGCAAGAGTTTACTCTCAGGCCCTTCCACATCCTTGCTACTAAATTCTGCATTTACTAACAATGAAGCCTCTTGCCAGGGCAAGTTATAAGAGTGGTAATTGCTTGAGGTGCGAATGAAGCTTGTTGTCAATAAACAAATTATAAGTAGCCCTAAGTAGAGTTTCATCAAAATCGATCGGACGATAACAGCGATATCTTTGGAACAAGACAGAGTGCACAAAAACAAATTTAGGCACTCTCTTCGAAAACCTAAAAGCTACTTATCGAAGGAACGGTGAACAGCTCGGAATCGCACATTCAATCATTTTTGGGTGATCAGAACCTTAATGAAAACGTTAAAACAGAATCATACTAGGATAACGAATATGTTTTCGCCACGCATATATTTACGCAACCTTATTCTTTATTCTTTATTCTTTATTCTTTATTCTTTATTCTTTATTCTTTATTCTTTATTCTTTATTCTTTATTCTTTATTCTTTATTCTTTATTCTTTATTCTTTATTCTTTATTCTTTATTCTTTATTCTTTATTCTTTATTCTTTATTCTTTATTCTTTATTCTTTATTCTTTATTCTTTATTCTTTATTCTTTATTCTTTATTCTTTATTCTTTATTCTTTATTCTTTATTCTTTATTCTTTATTCTTTATTCTTTATTCTTTATTCTTTATTCTTTATTCTTTATTCTTTATTCTTTATTCTTTATTCTTTATTCTTTATTCTTTATTCTTTATTCTTTATTCTTTATTCTTTATTCTTTATTCTTTATTCTTTATTCTTTATTCTTTATTCTTTATTCTTTATTCTTTATTCTTTATTCTTTATTCTTTATTCTTTATTCTTTATTCTTTATTCTTTATTCTTTATTCTTTATTCTTTATTCTTTATTCTTTATTCTTTATTCTTTATTCTTTATTCTTTATTCTTTATTCTTTATTCTTTATTCTTTATTCTTTATTCTTTATTCTTTATTCTTTATTCTTTATTCTTTATTCTTTATTCTTTATTCTTTATTCTTTATTCTTTATTCTTTATTCTTTATTCTTTATTCTTTATTCTTTATTCTTTATTCTTTATTCTTTATTCTTTATTCTTTATTCTTTATTCTTTATTCTTTATTCTTTATTCTTTATTCTTTATTCTTTATTCTTTATTCTTTATTCTTTATTCTTTATTCTTTATTCTTTATTCTTTATTCTTTATTCTTTATTCTTTATTCTTTATTCTTTATTCTTTATTCTTTATTCTTTATTCTTTATTCTTTATTCTTTATTCTTTATTCTTTATTCTTTATTCTTTATTCTTTATTCTTTATTCTTTATTCTTTATTCTTTATTCTTTATTCTTTATTCTTTATTCTTTATTCTTTATTCTTTATTCTTTATTCTTTATTCTTTATTCTTTATTCTTTATTCTTTATTCTTTATTCTTTGTTCTTTATTCTTTATTCTTTATTCTTTATTCTTTATTCTTTATTCTTTATTCTTTATTCTTTATTCTTTATTCTTTATTCTTTATTCTTTATTCTTTATTCTTTATTCTTTATTCTTTATTCTTTATTCTTTATTCTTTATTCTTTATTCTTTATTCTTTATTCTTTATTCTTTATTCTTTATTCTTTATTCTTTATTCTTTATTCTTTATTCTTTATTCTTTATTCTTTATTCTTTATTCTTTATTCTTTATTCTTTATTCTTTATTCTTTATTCTTTATTCTTTATTCTTTATGCTTTATTCTTTATTCTTTATTCTTTATTCTATATTCTATATTCTTTATTCTTTATTCTTTATTCTTTATTCTTTATTCTTTATTCTTTATTCTTTATTCTTTATTCTTTATTCTTTATTCTTTATTCTTTATTCTATATTCTATATTCTTTATTCTTTATTCTTTATTCTTTATTCTTTATTCTTTATTCTTTATTCTTTATTCTTTATTCTTTATTCTTTATTCTTTATTCTTTATTCTTTATTCTTTATTCTTTATTCTTTATTCTTTATTCTTTATTCTTTATTCTTTATTCTTTATTCTTTATTCTTTATTCTTTATTCTTTATTCTTTATTCTTTATTCTTTATTCTTTATTCTTTATTCTTTATTCTTTATTCTTTATTCTTTATTCTTTATTCTTTATTCTTTATTCTTTATTCTTTATTCTTTATTCTTTATTCTTTATTCTTTATTCTTTATTCTTTATTCTTTATTCTTTATTCTTTATTCTTTATTCTTTATTCTTTATTCTTTATTCTTTATTCTTTATTCTTTATTCTTTATTCTTTATTCTTTATTCTTTATTCTTTATTCTTTATTCTTTATTCTTTATTCTTTATTCTTTATTCTTTATTCTTTATTCTTTATTCTTTATTCTTTATTCTTTATTCTTTATTCTTTATTCTTTATTGGAAGACAAATACGGCTCGAGTGGAAAAATTATATATTGGATAAATGGTTTGTTTAATCTTTTGTGTCCTCAGCAAAGTTATCCAGCTTTTTACGCGCTATCCAGCTTTTTACGCGCTATAATGGCGGACGCTATAAATTGCGTTCGTAATATGCGTACAATCTTTTTGACAACTCTGCATCCATCAAAACTGGGCACTCTTCTCCTGTAAGGCAGTGTTGCTCTTTCTTTCGTTTACGTAAAAGAAGGAGGGCAATAGTTTTGTTTACATTTCGCACATTTTTGCTTTCCTTCTTTGGCGTAAACGAAAGAAACAGCACGGTAGTGTTGTGCGACGATACAAGCATTTCCGTAAAAGGAAAAAGTCTTCGTGTCATATGTAGTCGACTGCAGAAAAGCTTGGATATTTTCTCCAAATACTTGCAAAAGTGGAAAATTTCTCCCAATGCTTGTAAAACTCAATTAATTATTTTTCCTCATAAGCCTAGAGCTTCTTCCCTTAAGCCAAATAGCAATCACATTATCAAGATTAATGGAGTTGCTTTGAGTTGGTCTGACCAAGTTAAATATTTGGGATTAATTTATGATAAAAAACTTACTTTTAAAGACCACATCGAAAGTATTCAAGCAAAATGTAATAAATATATGAAATGTTTATATCCTCTTATTAACAGAAATTCTAGACTTTGTCTGAAAAATAAACTATTGATTTACAAACAAATTTTTAGACTGGCGATGTTATATGCCGTTCCGATTTGGTCAAGTTGTTGTATTACAAGGAAGAAGAGTCTTCAGAGGATTCAAAATAAAATTTTGAAAATGATTTTGAAGCGTCCTCCTTGGTTTAGTACATTAGAATTACATAGACTTACTGGTGTTGAAACCCTAGAAACTATGTCAAACAAAATTATTTCAAATTTCCGTCAAAAATCGTTGCAATCCTCTATTGCTATGATTAGGTCTCTTTATAGATCATAAGTTAGCTAGGTTAGATATTAGGTTAAGATTTATATTTTTTTTTCCCTTACATTTAGGTTATAATCCCTACTGCTAAATAATCTTAATTGTCGTAACAAATCATAAGAAATCAGAATAATAGTATATATTGCAATTCTAATAGTGTTGAAAAGTCACCACTTGTGATTGAACACACAATATGATATAGGATAGTTACTCTTAAGTATTTTATGTAATCGAATATTTGCCCCAATAAAAAAAAAAACAAAAAAGCACGGTAGTGTTGCAAGAGAAGAGTGCCAGATTTGATGTATGCAGAGTTGTCAAAAAGATTGTACGCATATTACGAACACAATTTATAGCGTCCGCCATTATAGCGCGTAAAAAGCTGGATAATGTCGGACGCTATCCAGCTTTTTACGCGCTATAATGGCGGACGCTATAAATTGTGTTCGTAATATGCAAACAATCTTTTTGACAACTCTGCATCCATCAAAACTGGGCACTCTTCTCCTGTACAGCAGTGTTGCTCTTTCTTTCGTTTACGCAAAAGAAGGAGAGCAATAGTTTTGTTTACATTTCGCACATTTTTGCTCTCCTTCTTTGGCGTAAACGAAAGAAAGAGCACGGCAGTGTTGCAAGAGAAGAGTGCCAGATTTGATGTATTCGCGTTGACGGTATTAAACGATCTCTTGCACACTCATAGAAATACCCGTATGTATGTGTGGGTGAAAATCTGCCAAAATGTTTCGATCTCTAGCGCTCTTTAAGAAATTCCTATTCCGCTTCACCCCTACAGTAAACTTTTTGAGGTGGCAGCAGCTTACGTTCGTCAACGCGAATGCAGAGTTGTCAAAAAGATTGTTCGCATATTACGAACACAATTTATAGCGGCCACCATTATCCAGCTTTTTACGCGCTATAATGGTGGCCGCTATAAATTGTGTTCGTAATATGCGAACAGTCTTTTTGACAACTCTGCATACATCAAATCTGACACTCTTCTCTTGCAACACTACCGTGCTCTTTCTTTCGTTTACGTCAAAGAAGGAAAGCAAAACTGTGCGAAATGTAAACAAAACTATTGCCTTCCTTCTTTTGCGTAAACGAAAGAAAGAGCAACACTGCCTTACAGGAGAAGAGTGCCCAGTTTTGATGTATGCAGAGTTGTCAAAAAGGTTGTTCACATATTACGAACACAATTTATAGCGTCCGCCATTATAGCGCGTAAAAAGCTGGATAGCGCGTAAAAAGCTGGATAAATTGTATTCGTAATATGTGTACAATCTTTTTGACAACTCTGCATCCATCAAAATTGGGCACTCTTCTCCTGTACGGCAGTGTTGCTCTTTCTTTCGTTTACGCAAAAGAAGGAAGGCAATAGTTTTGTTTACATTTCGCACAGTTTTGCTTTCCTTCTTTGACGTAAACGAAAGAAAGAACACGGTAGTGTTGCAAGAGAAGAGTGTCAGATTTGATGTATGCAGAGTTGTCAAAAAGACTGTTCGCATATTACGAACACAATTTATAGCGGCCACCATTATAGCGCGTAAAAAGCTGGATAAATTGTGTTCGTAATATTCGAACAATCTTTTTGACAACTCTGCATGCATCAAAACTGGGCACTTTTCTCATGTACGGCACTGTTGCTCTTTCTTTCGTTTACGCAAAAGAAGGAGAGCAATAGTTTTGTTTACATTTCGCACATTTTTGCTTTCCTTCTTTGGCGTAAACGAAAGAAAGAGCACGGTAGTGTTGCAAGAGAAAAGTGCCAGATTTAATGTATGCAGAGTTGTCAAAAAGATTGTTCGCATATTACGAACACAATTTATAGCGGCCATCATTATAGCGCGTAAAAAGCTGGGTAGCAACACGGATAGCAAGCTGCTTTGCGTAGCGCGAAGACTGAACCAGGTGATGCTACCCAGGTAACCAATAAGCATTAAAATAAGCAGTAAATCAGTCGTTTATTAGCATCCCTGGCGTTTTATACTGCAGGTTGTTTTTTATCAGCTTTTTGACTGCATAACTGTTGCAAATTGGCATCCAAAATTGTATTTAAATTCTTCTTGTTGGTAACTAGCTGCAAATAAGCATTGTTAGCACTATAAGAGGGCTAGCAGTAAAGTAGCCGCATATTTTGCCAAAATAGCATTTAAGTAGCATTTAAGGCAACTTAAATGCTTATTGGCTTGCTTTTAAATTGCATTGGAAATGCTTATTGGTTACCTGAGTAGTGTTTTTAGGGGTGTTATTGAAACGATGTTTTGTTAGAAAATTTGTTCGAAGTGTTACGTCTGTTAGTCTGTGGTTTTACGTCTGTTAAGGCCCAGACACAGTGCATACGGATTTTACTACGTTGCGGCAACTTGACAGTTTTCCCATGGGCTCGCTGTCAAATTTCCGTAACTTAATAATATTCGTATGCATTGTGTCTGGGCCTTTAGCCTATGCTTTAAGCACAGAGAACAGACAATTATGTTCATATAAAACATTTCGCAAATGGTGTGTAAGCTTTTAAGCAAGACAGTAGCGACATCTCTCTTAGTGTGCGCCAGTTGCCCAATATCCACATTGCCAAATTTATTATATATTCTTGCCATAATCTACATATTCGAAATACTGGCAACTCTAATGTTAGTTACTGTAGCAACCTAGCAGCGGTTGTAGCAACGGATCGATTTTGTTTATGTTATTTGTTGAATACGTTATTGTATATGTTATTGTATACGTTGTTGAATATGTTATTTGTTGAATACGGCTAAACATTGAAAACAGCGAATTGAACAGCGCAATTCAATATTTTCTGTTATTTTTGCCGTATTGTGAGTTTTTGAACATTGCATCGTTCCATTTCATCGTTACACGCAGCATGCCCCCGTCGCGGTGGTACTAAAGTGAACTTTTCATCTTTAAACACCGGAAGACCTGCACCACATCAACGATATCCGCCGGTGCGACGGTTTGGCTGCGATTCATTGCTCTCGAAGGTGGTGGCTGATAAAATCGCGGCTTATTCTCAGCCTGTTTGCCAATTGCCAATAGCTTGTGACCGATACAGAAACACAGTTTCTCCGATGGATTAAACAGGAATTCTACAATAGTTACTATTGTTGCTAAATGTTTACCTTTATTTCAAGTTCGACAGCTTGGGTAAACAATACGTTAGTTGCTGTAGCAACTGTTAAATACAAGTTAAATGCTTTGGTGAAAATATGACGATAGCTTTGATGTGTATTGACACATATTAACAACCAAAGCTCTTTCTATTAATGATGTGAGCACCACGTAGCGGAGGCATTACCACATACATTCAAAATGGTGGCTGAGCTTTTACACACGTTGCGAGGCCAAGATGAATGTCTGTTCTCTGTGCTTTAAGCGTAAGCGAGAACAGTCTAGCTATTACTTGACAAACATTTGAAAGGATATAATCAACCAAATGTATTGCAGGTTGCAGTGAAACAACTAAATGCACAGCAACTGCAAGGAAACAGCCAAAGATCTGCAATCAGTGCTGCGATCTAAATTGCCATTGCAGTGCTTCATAATAGAGAATATTATCAGTCGTTTTTCTTCTTCAAACAATATCAATCAAATTGTTTCCATGCTATTTTCTATTTTCAGAATATTTTTAACAAAAATTGTGTGATAGAAGCTAAAAACATCACATGTTATGCTGCGAGCATGTTTGTTACATTAATGCAATTTTTTATTCCAAAGTTTTCGAAACTTTAGCATCACTGGATACGAGCACAACAGCTCTGACAGCTTTTGGTAAACAAACATAGTGGCACCGAATTTTCGTAACATGAATTTATGTCTTGTTAAATTTAGGTCACTTTGCACCATATGTTGAATTATTTGCAGTTGTATATTTCGAAATAACCATCAAATGATCCCAAAACGTATCTATTATCTCACTCTTCTTCTGCGTCCACTGTTTAGTAATCACCAATTTGACGGCTCGCAAAAATTTGACATGAATCAATGACAGCTCGCTGCTGGGATTTTACTTGCATTTTGTCTGCAAGTTCCTTGTATTTCGCGTTTTTGATGCAATCTGCAATAACTAAATCGAGTTCGGAACACTTGTCGACCAACATTTGAAAGGGGCGGATAAGCCAACTGTCAAACAGAACGAGTGAGGGTTATTTTTTGCTGGAGCAGCATAGTAAAATGAACTCTCACTCGTTCTGTTTGACAGTTGGCTTATCCGCCCCTTTCAAATGTTAGTCGACACTTGGAATATTTATAATTGATAAAGCATTGCACGCAGATGTCAGTGCGTTTTTTTTTTCTCCCAGGTTTGACACTGTTGTGGGGTTTGTTTTGATTACTTATTCGCAAGACCCAGAGGCAAACAACTGCAAAAAGGACAAAAATATATGTTGTACAGAACTGTTATCATTTTCCTGCTTCGGAAAAGTCGGGTATTTCCGGTTTCCGCAAACAAGTGGTACGAATTACAAGTAATAAACCCAAGTTGCAATAAAATTAGGTTACAAATGGAATCAAAACAAAACACACAAAAACGTCAAACTAGAGTTGAGGTTAGGCACCGTGCAAAAGGTTTATTGATTGGCCCTTGTCAAATGTTTGTCAAGATATAACAGTTGCTGTCAATGTTGCCAAACCAAAAAGAATGCAGCTTCCTGCTTCATCCAATCTCTATACCAATGAGATTTGAAAAGGTGTGGCAGATGAAGACATTTGATGGTCTTAGCGAAAAATCAGAAAACGACGTCAAACTACATAAACAAACCGCGTCGGACAATGAGGTTTGTTTTTTTAGTTTGACGTCACGCTTCATCGTGATTGGTGGATTTACGATTTCTCCCACACCATTATGAATTTTTTCATTCCACTAACACCACTTAAACAGCATTACCCCACCTGTATAAATCACATTGTCCCTGATGAGAGGGATATTCAGGGATACCAGACTTACAGATTTGTCTGCAAATTCCAGATTTTTGGGATCGTCTTGCAGATCATTATAAATTTGCAGATATTTTTTTGCAGTTTTATGACTTTTATTCCTTTTTTTGCTTTGGTGCAGTTTTTTGTTCGAAGCTCTTTAAATTTTCACTGATTTTCTAAAAATGTGTGCAGGTTTTCGCAGAATATTTTTCAGCCAGAAAATTTGAGTAGCCGGGAAACTGCTCGATTTTTTCGGTTTTCGAACAGTTGCAGGCATTTTTTTAGAAAATATGGCATCTCTGTAGCTATTTATAATTACGTAACAACTGTCAAAACGAATGTTGAAGTTTTTCGGTCGGAAGAAGTCTCATGCAGCTCGCGTTGTGAATTTGTGATTACTACCTGCCGTGTTTCTTCAATAGCGGTATCAAGAATTGTACATTTTTGCTGCAGCACGCATTTTGTTAATTGTTACGTCACCTTGTACCGTATATCAACATGGGAAACGTTTTAGCTGCCTCAAAATCGATAACTGCCGGCGGTCTCCCACCACCTTTACCAGTGGAACCCATCCTCGCTAGTAGCAAATCAGAGACCGAAAAGCCCCTTGAAAATCCAGGATCCCTAGAAGAGCTGCATAAGAAGTGTAAAGATGTGATGCCTGCTAACTTTGAAGGAGCCAAACTGATGATCAACAAGGGTCTTAGTAATCACTTCCAAGTATCGCACACGATCAACCTCACCTCCACCAATACGAGTGGGTATCGGTTTGGTGCAACTTACGTTGGCACCAAGCAGCTTTCTCCCACGGAAGCATTCCCAGTCATTCTTGGAGATATCGACCCGGCTGGTAATCTGAATGCTAACATTATCCATCAGTTAAGCCCGAATATACGTTGCAAGTTCGCTTCACAAATCCAAAACAACAAAGTCACTGCCGCGCAGTTAGCCACAGATTATAAGGGACAGGATTTTACCGCTACATTGACAGTAGGCAATCCAAATATCATTAACAATTCTGGTGTGTTAGTAGCTCACTATCTCCAAGCGGTAAGCATATGTTGCGCAAAAGATAATCCAAGCAAAATAATCTTTTTTTTCCTTTTAGGTTACAAACCGACTTTCTTTAGGAGGTGAATTAGCTTACCAATACGGTGCAGCAGTTCCTGGCGGCCAGATAGCTGTAGTATCAGCAGCAGCTCGATACGCAACCGAATCGTCTACCTGGTCCGGTACGGTTGGTTTGGCGGGGATTCACCTTTGCTATTATCAAAAAGCAAGCGAGCAGCTGCAGCTTGGCGTGGAAGTAGAAACTAGTTTTCGAATGCAAGAGTCGGTAGCAACACTCGGCTACCAGATCGATCTACCCAAGTCCGAACTCGTGTTTCGTGGTATGGTTGACACCAACTGGTCAGTGGCAGCCGTGCTAGAGAAAAAACTTCAACCGCTGCCATTTACTTTCGCCCTCAGTGGAATACTCAATCATACCAAAAATCAATTCCGGTTGGGTTGTGGGTTAATAATTGGCTAAATTTGAAATCATTTTCAACAGAACTAAGAAAAACGGTGCAAAGATGAAGCATTTCATTTCTACGATCACAGAAATATTTACTTTTTGGCATAAACTTAAAGAAGCTTGAAAAATATTGGAAAAAGAGAAATTATTGTCGGTTATGCATTAAATAAACCAATCCACAAGTTTCCCAAAACAATAGTTGAAAAGTATGACAAAAATCTGAAATAAAGAATAAGTGATTCAATCATTACTCCGTTTCTGGCGACTACATTTTTCGAAACGCTTGATTTGTACCATTAGTCATTACTTGTTAAGATTCCCTAATAGCTTTTCCATAAATACTACAAATAAACCGGGTAATACACACTGGCGATTTCGAACTGAACCCTTATTAAATCCGTCACTTCCAATCGAATAAGGATAGCATTCTTCAGTACGCCAACAAGTTCGAATCAAATACTAACGTAATTGAATAGATTTCAATTCATTTCAATATTCAATAACAGAAGATGCAATTATTATTCCCGATTTCCCATTCTGGTACTGCAGTAGTCTTTTGTCTTTTACTTCATTCACAAATAATTAGGTCCGATTACATCGTATCAGCCGTTCATCTGATTTTCCTATAATATTCAAGAAAACCATCCTCATTGGATCGAAAACATAGTACTTCCAATAAACGGACACACCTGCACACTATTTCCTTTTGTTCAATTCTGCATTACCAGCATCATTTGTTCCTCTTACAAAAACAGAATGAAGAACCCCAGAGCGTAATGAAGTTACATATCCGTCAAAATGAATAACAGGGACTACAACCAGGTCCTCAAAGACCCTGTTCTACCGTTTGGGAGCAAAAATCTCCGCAAAAAATAAGAATATGTAACATTCCAATACATTGCTCCTGTTCAGAATGCAGCCTAGAAAACCAACCAAACGATCAATCAATAATTATCCCCAGGTAACCAATAAGCATTTCCAATGCAATTTAAAAGCAAGCCAATAAGCATTTAAGTTGCCTTAAATGCTACTTAAATGCTATTTTGGCAAAATATGCGGCTACTTTACTGCTAGCCCTCTTATAGTGCTGACAATGCTTATTTGCAGCTAGTTACCAACAAGAAGAATTTAAATAGAATTTTAGATGCCAATTTGCAACAGTTATGCAGTCAAAAAGCTGATAAACAACAACCTGCAGTATAAAACGCCAGGGATGCTAATAAACGACTGATTTACTGCTTATTTTAATGCTTAATGGTTACCTGGGTCGGAAGCTTGGTGGACTCGTCGGCGACGAATTTTCCCGGTTATCAGGTAGGTGATTATAAAATTCAACATCAGGATGATTTGGTTGCTTCTGTATAATAAAATTGAATGAATTTTTAAACGGTATAATCTGTTCAATTTGAAGGGCCGGTAGACCCTAGTAAACGTTCTGTAGATTGGTGAACATGCTAGCATATTATCTATGGTACACTCACTTAGGATGTCTTGTAGGTATTCACAGTCGATTCACAGTAGAATTGAAGCAATAAGTCCGATTGTTGGAGATTATATGTATATTATATGTCGAATAGGATCAGGTTCCGGAGACCAACATCAAGTGCTAGTTCTTAAAAGTTATGCATAATATATATTACAGCAATTCCACAGGAAAAAGTGCTACCGAAAAAAAAACTTTCTTTCGATTTTGTTCAAACTCGCGGTACTTTTTCCTATTTGCAAAAAAAAATTATGGCCCGCATTTCTTTATTTGGCGGGTATGAAATGGGGAATGCAGCTGGAAAGAAGCGTCAAACACAGCTCTAGCCATCCCAAGTCCCTACCTAATGCCTCCGTGCGGTGCCGAGGTAAGTGACGCCGGAAAATCCTTAAAATTTCATTCTTGATTGACTATCTTTTATAGGGTAAGGTGGGGCAAGACGGGTCACGGAGCAAGATAGATCAGTTGCATTAACATGAAAGTTTCAGCTTAATTCAGGCCAACGATTTTTTCATATAGTACCTAAAGAAACGTTCTTTCATAATCTTCATAATTCGTAACTTATCTTTTACCCGTTTTCGATAGAAAAATTTGAATGTAAAATCGCTGTGTTTCTAACGCGATACATGAAACGATACAAAACGAAACAGATCCAATACTTCGTCAGCATAAAAAATAGCAATATGTTTTCTGTGTGCTCTTATCAGTTGTAAAACCACATAGGATAACAATATTTGTTATATACTACAAAAGTTTTAAATAAACATGTATATTGTTCTACCAGCTCAACAGGGGCAAGATGGGTCACATTGAAAAAATTTTGTGTGGTACCCTATGTTTGTCCATATATCTGTATTTCTGAGTTTCTTTATTGTTTTAAATGACTATTTTTAGCTGACCCGGCGTATATTTTATCCACAAAACAGTTAATCCGGCAAAAGGTTAGTTTTTCAACGTTTCATTTTTTGTCTGATATAATTTTTATTTTGTTTCGTTTTGTTTATTTTTGTCGCCAAGTTTGAAATATATAAGTCGTTTTTCTGCAACAACAAAACAACAATGAATAATTTTTGTTTCTGTAAAGAATTCATAAAGGTTTTCGATAAAAAAATTCACCTCTTATTATGTGACCTATTTTGACCCGCATGTTGACCCATCTTGCCCCGTACTTTTTGAGAGCTTAAAATAACATATCTTTTAAATGTATTCACAAAAAATATATGGGGCCCTATTCTCACAGTCACCTCACCTCACCTAACGGCTCCCTGTTTGATTCGTACAGTCACCCAGGTGACTGTGAGGATCGTAAATTGTCACCTCACCTAAAAAATTTAGGTGAGGTGACTGTGAGAATAGGGCCCATGATCCTCGAAAAATCGGACTTGTTGATTTTTTCGGAAGAGGTTATTAGTGACTCCATCTAAATAAATAAATAAATGATAAGTGGGTTAAAATTGAATGCGTAGAAAAACGCATCGGTTACTTTCCTTAGGTGACCCGTCTTGCCCCACCTGACCCTATATTTTATCTCATGTTCAATTATACGGGTCGACTGCTTTGGTAAGACATACCAAATGACGGTAGGGGAAAGTAATGTTTTTTTTGAATGGTGGGGAAAGAGCGGAAAGGTGAGGGGGAGGGGTTATTGGTAGCTACGCTTAACAAGTAGTCGTTGTGAGTGCTACCTTTTGTCCAATGCTGGAGGGTGTATGGGTCGAACCAAGCTATAATCTGAGATTATAACCGGATTCGAACCCACTACGGACAACACCCGTCAGGGCATGTGACTCGCTGGTACCCATGTACCGTTGAACCGCAGAGGCGCTGGACAAAAGGAGACAGTACAACCCACTTATTAAGGTAGCGATGCATCTGGTTGAATTACTTTTAGACACAAATTGTGCCTCTTTCTCCGTCTACTGTAGAAACCACCGACCGAGAAGTTTTAATCTAACTTGTTTATACTATCAGGACGACGCCACTATGCAGGCCCTTGCGATTTACAAGGTACTGTACATGTGACTCGCTGGTACCCATGCCACACATGCCCTGGCGGGTGTTGTGGGTTTGATTTTAGTATTTAGTATTCCACTTTCAAGAGGGGCTTGCTGACAGAAAAATGATTCCGAAATGCGCTGCAAGTACTCAGTCATTCTTCATTGGGTCTTTGGACTGTCAGTAGAGCTAGCAGCTTCTATTGCCCGAAACTAAGATGACTGCAGCGACAAAACGAAACTAATATTGCTGCTGTTATCTTATTTTATAATATCACTGCCACACAGTGCGAGATAGGTAGGTCTACTTGATAATTTTTGAACTTACTTGATTCTTTCTTACGTCTAGTAGCATAGAGTCGAGGTGGCTCTTGCCATACCAAGAATGCTTCTTCACTGTCCTCGGTCCTGGGATACTCGTCGCCAATTCGTTGCATGTTTCGAGTCAAGTTGCCCCCCCTCCTGGTGTCGGTGGGGTTCTTGATGAGAATGAATTTCACTGCACAGTCGTCCAGTATCCTTGCGACGTGACCAGCCCATCTTCTTCTACTCGTATTGTTGTCGGTGGTGACCAGAGAACCCAAATATATGAACTCATCAACCGCTTTCAGTTCATCGCCGTCAATAGTCACAATCCGAGGGGGCGAACGTTCTGGATGCTCTTCTTACGATATATTTGGTTCGACGCATTGATTTGTAATCCAATCCTTCTAGCCTCCATTTTTATTTTGGCGTAGATTGCCTCTGCCGTCCCAAGGTTACTAGTATTGGGTCGTCTGCTAAGACTAGGAGTTGGCTACTTTTGTTGAGGATCGTTCATCTCCTTTCGATGCCCGCCCGCCGGGTCACACAACGCTCTGCGCGAATGAGCTTCCATTTTCTAGCTTTTAAACTACTGGACCGATTTTAAACATTGATACCTCAAATGAGAATTAACGACTCTCCTTCGACAATGGAGTGGTTGTGAAACGCAATGAGATTTTGCCAGACCCGGCTGTAATTGAAGGTAGTACCGGCAGCGAGGAACGAATTGGTAAAGTAGAACAAACTTTGAACGAAGGATAACGGTACTGGTCGTAGTAACGAGTCCACACCGGAGAGAGAGAGAGAGAGAGAGAGAGAGAGAGAGAGAGAGAAGTCAACTAATGACAGATTGATTGTTTTTGTTTTCTTCTTCTCATTTGATGCAGAAAATTCAAATAGTACCATTGAAATCAAGTCAGTATGCTCGGGCTTGTGAGAATTTTGAAATTGCCGAAGTCCCGCAGCTTCCAAATGCTCACAGAGCTGGTCAACCGTATTCCCAAACGGTATGAAACTTTTCAAGTTGCCAGGTTTTGGTGGTTCTAGCTCGTTGACTTGGTCCAAGAACTCTTGTAGCAGTTGCTCTGGACGCCCGTAATGCTGCCGTAGCTTTTCGATGACTCTTGGAACCGACTCGGGGAGTTCAGAGGTTCATACCCGGTTCGCGCTGTTGACAATTCGGTGCACAAAAACAATCCCAGCTGGCTTCTCTTTTTCAGGACCACACACGGAAAAATTGAGAGGTATTTAAATAATTTATGTATAGGTAGGTATATACCTAATTTTTGTATCTAAAGGTGCGTTTAGATTGGCAACATGGCATGCACCTTTTCCAAACTGTTTCCCGATGTTTCCAAGCAACATAGCAACGTATAAACACGTATAGACGAATGTTCAGGTGGCAACAGAAGCAGCATTGAGTAACAACTAACAACATGTCGCATACCATATGTTGCATTCCACATGTTGCCAAAAAATGCCCAGTTTAAACGCACATTAAGATACAGTTTTGTAAAGAAAAGAAGTCACGAAAAAGCAATGGAAATAGGGTTGCCAAGTGGCCGGTTTTTGGCCGGCCCGACCGGTTTTTCACCTGCAAAGCCGGTGGCCGGTCAATCCTGCAAAAAGGCCGGTTTGCCGACATAGGAAGCCGGATTGATACTTTTTTTTCCTGATTTGTTAAATTTTCTGATAAATTTATTAGCAATCCTGAGCAGTGGATCATTGAAGATAGCCAGTTTTGCAATGACAATACTTTGCTTCTGGCGATAATATACATTAAATTGTCCACCAGCACCAGAAGCAACTAATTGTCTTCTAGTATCTTCAATAATCCATGCAATGTTCGTTGTGCGTTCGTTCGTTGTCCTAAATAATAATTAACGCACATTAAACATGACACAGCTGACACAACCCCCCCCCCCCCCCCCCCTCACAGTTTTTCAAGGCAGGACCGACCGGCCGGTTTTTGAAATTTTCGGACTTGGCAACCCTAAATGGAAACCTATGGTGTTTGTTTGATTTAAATACTTTTGTATTCGACAATATTGTCCGAACCAGGGCCCTACAACGTCACCTTCAATTGCATAGCGTCACTCATAAATGAAGCAAAGAAGCTTCGGTTTCTACCAGGGCTTGTTCGTTCACTTTGACTCAATGTTGATTCATTTGACAGTACCGTCTCAGTCGAGCAAAATTTAACAAAGTTATGTATGGAACATTTGTAGAACCAGTTATTGTCTACAATTTTGCTGAATAAAGTTTTACTGTATCTTTTGTATTTCTGGTGCTACAATGTTAGTACCTTATTAGTGACTAAATGAATGCTCATTTAGTTACTAAAGACGTACTAGCATTGTAGCATCGTAACTACAACAGATATAGCAACACTTTATTCAGCAAAATTCAAGATGATAACTAGTTCTACAAATGTTCCATATACAAGTTTGTCAAATTTTGCTCGGCTAAGACGGTACTGTCAAATGAATCAAAATTGAGTCAAGGTGAACGAACAAGCCCTGGTTTCTACAGAAGCAGCACCACTTCAGTTTCAAACTACCTTCAGTCAGCGTCGGGCAAAACGGGTTTCACTTCGTCATGACGATCAGTTTCAACTTTTCATTAGTACTTTTCTATCAAATATTCAGAAGAAGACCAGCAACTATGAATGCAAATGAATTGAATTTTGTAGGAATTGTAACAATTCCTACAATGCAACGCATATTAAAGTTAACCTTGTCTATGTTGACAAATCGTGCTTGACTTTCTGCCGTCGTCAATTGAAACAGCCACCAACTTCAACTGAAGCTTGCTTGAAACGTTCAGTTCAACAAACGAAGCAAGTCACTTCATGTATGAAGCGAAGGTAAGAGAATATCAGTTTCATTTATTTGTTTCGACGATGCCGGGCCCTGGTCCGAACCCTCAGTTCACTAAAATTATAGTTCTCTCGCTCCCGATATAGCCGCTCACCAGTGTGGGCCCAATTGCAATTGTCGCCACCGATCACTCGTAGGTCGTAGTGAAGCAATTACCGAAGCAAGATCATTTTGATTGAATCTAAAAAATAAACTTTTGTGCCAAATAAATCCGTTTTTGTTAAAACGAACATTGAGTTGTGATATTCAGCCACGGTGAAATTCGACCTGGCCCAACAGTGTTTTTACCAAAACGAACCAAAAATATTCGTTTCTTTGTCGGAAATATCTGTTACATTGCAAGTAACAATAAAAAATAGATCACGATTACATTTTTTAATTAGCTTTATTTTATTTTTTTTTTAGATTTTTTTACTTGCCTTATACAGCGAGTTCTATTAAAATTCGTACATTTTTTTGTTACATCCTTCAACTTTAGCAACTGAAGAAGAAATTCTGATTTAAGACTGAGCAATTTGAAAATAAAAAAGGCGATGAATTATTTCTGAAAAAAAATCATTTCACATCCCTTTAAACTGTACGTATGCTCATTCACATCTGTTTTGCAAACTAGCCAATCAACTATTTCTGCTGCGAATGCTTACACACGAAACAGACTGAAAGTAATCATCCAAAACTTATCATGAAATCATCGCGGTATTTAATAACGGTCAGAATTGAAAGATGCTTTTTAACGAGAGCTAGAAGACATTGTAGACACCAAGCTTCACATGCCACTTACCGAACAAAACAGACGGCATGTTCACTGATGGCTTCGTTTTATAGAAGTTTTACAGGAACAATGTCTTATTCCTCAAGTTTTTTTTCTTTGTGGTTGCAGTAAGTTTTTCGTTCTTTACACATTTCCTCTTTTTTATTTAATTTAAAGTATCACCCTAGTAATAATATAAGTAATTAATAATTCTAATATAGTATAAATTTCACAATGCCCGTGTAGCAATTATTATGGTGAAACTTGATCTGATTGGTAGTGTTTGTGTAGTGAGGATTTTGTATCACTGATTGGTCTTGTTGCCTCCGATAGTGGGATTAAATACACAGTATGTGGTAGCGATACAATAACCATTGATAGTAAAAATAAAACATTTTTATAATCACATTGTAAGTATTTCAGATTGTTTGGAATAAAAATAATATGTGCCGTCCCAGTAAAATGTGTTTCTTCATTGCTACGCGTTCTATTTGGAAAATGAGCACGAAACATTTTAAACGCATGGACCTATTTAAAAGTCACACTAAATTTATGCTGTTGTTATGTCTATAGTGAAGTCAATTAGTTAAAATATTGGTTTGTTCAAAAGACTGCCTTGTTGTTCACTCGAATTTGAACCATAAAATTCATACACGATAATCAAAACCATTGAGAAAGATATAATCAATCAAATATATTTATGAGCTGAAGGAACGCCGTGGTAAGTTTTAACAACACGTCAAAGCCGAATCTGTATTCAGCAGCTTCTAAAACACATTCATTTGTCCTATAAGGATTATTCGAGCGCATATTTTAACGCAATTATTACGTTTTTATTTATTTCTTAGTTGTTCAGCTAGGTAAACAATTAATGTATTAGGTAACAGTGATTTCTAAACCTAAAGGTTGGTTGCCTGCATTGGAACGCATTCGGGACAAATTTTATTTTGAGTTTCGTGCGCTTGTCACTATTACTATGTGTTAGCTTGTCTACGGCGAGTGCAGTCATATAAAAAAAAAACCGTTTTTGTGTCCTTAATTTTCGACATAACGAAAGCCTGTATGCCATTCAAAGAGACTGCAAGTTAGCGTGGAGCACATCTTTTTCATGCTTTGCAGACTTGCTTTGTACAGTTATGTAAATACAAAGGAAGAATCAGTATTGACTTTGCTTAAGTAACTTCGCTATAGTGGTTTCAAATGATAAGAACATTCTTAAGAACTTTTTATTTAAGTACAGCAAATTTTATTTTCATTTGTTATCATTTTTGTATTTCTGAAAATTACACGCAAATATTACCTATCACTTAAATTCTCCAGTGTAATTTATAGATACCAGCTATAAAAATTAACACTTGCTCCATCGTTGAATTGCAGTTTGTTTGAAAACGATTGGCTTGTATAAAACAGTATTGGATCATTAAACAATCGACTTTATCATCCTCCCTCACATAAAAGAAAATAATCACATTTGTTCTGATGAAATATGTTAACAAAAATAGTAGGACTTATAGACTTCTGAAGCCATATTCTCATTGGAACATTACATAAAAAGGAAACACCTTATTGAAACGTTTTTTAACTCTACACTGCGGACATTCTTCTATATGGTTAATTGATTATCGCTTCCCCATTCAGCTTTGCCTGTACTGATGCTTCATAGTACCAGTGCGCACAACGCGTACATAAAACCTGCACTAAGCAGAGCGGCAACCGGCACGGTAACGACCCACGCGTAGACAATGTTTCTAAATAAGCCCCAATCGACAGCTTTTTGTTGACCTGTGGCGTAATGATGATGATGCTCCAAAGGGTTACGCTGTTTCATTGCCCGTTCCTCGTCCGGCGAGAGTTTTTTCGGAGCACTGGCCTGACCGACAAATACTACCGATCCAACTTTGCAGTGGGTAGTGGAGATTGGCAGACCTATCTTTGAAGCCAATAGTACCGTAAATGCAGCGCCAATTTCTATGGTGAAACCCCTAAAAAAGTGCAAAAATTAGTAAGATAGGGAACAATGCAAAATGTTAACAAAAGTAGCAAACAAACATTGTAATGGCAGCTTTCAGCGACAGTTTAGTATGCTTTTTTACCGTTTTCATAACTTCTAAACTACAATTATTACTACTCTTACTTAAGGTTGAAACACAAATCATCAATTTTCGAGATTTCAAAAGCATGATTTTCATGAAATTGTTTTCACTTCGTTCTTTTTTCACATCTTCAGAAATACGCGTATTTCGACTACTTCTTGTGGCCGTCTTCAGTGTCTAAAGCTTGTCATCACTGAAGAAGGTTATAGCCGAAATACGCGTATACCTGTAAAGATCGCATAATATAATAGAATTAAAGGGGATCTCCCCAAAATTTTCTCGTTTATTCGTGACTTCTACTAAGTCACTCGAAAATAATCTATAACTTATAGAACTTTACAACGATTTTGAAGATAAAAATACATAAGTGAAAAAAGCAGCAATTTGCTTATCATACTTTATAGCGATCTAGCTAATACTTACGTTGAAGGAGTGATTTTGGTGAGATCATTGCCAATTGTCTCGATAACGCGACGTCCCCATAGCCATAATCCTACGGAGATACCAACACCTCCGTATAGTAGGATCGCCAACGGGGTCTCAGACTTTTGCAGTACCGAGCCTTCTCGGTAAATCATAAAAAGAGCTATCAACGGCCCAATCGCATTACTGGAATGAAATAATGGACGTTGCGGTTCGTTTGATCGTTGTTACAGTTAGAGAAATGGACATACCTCACATCGTTACCACCATGTGCAAAACTTCCGAAAGTCGCCGTCAGTATTTGCAAAAACGAAAACAAGGCAGATACGTCCTCGTTTTCCTCTTCTACTGGGATGTGTCTGTGCTCTTCCGAACCCTCTTTTCCGCTAATTAGCGGAACTTTGCTCGAGTTCGGTGAGAGAGTCGTACTTATGAGCGTATGATCCAAACCCGCAGTAGTTTCGATTTTGCCAATCTCCTCGCGTAAATCGTGAGCGGTACTGTTGAGTATACTGTTTGGCGGGACCAGTGTATAATCTGCAATGGGCAAAGTGCTGTCACTCTTTGGACTGGTGGGCGATTTCCCATTCTGCGCGGCATTCTGTTGATCTCTGTTCATAAAAGAAATAAAAATTAAACATAGAATGGAATCTGCTGAAGACAGTTTCTTACTTTACTCCGTTGCTTAGCGTAACTGAGTCTGGAGATTTTGGTGAAACGCTAGTATTGTTGCGACGATCAAAGTAAGAATTTAAGGCAATCCGTCCATTTCCATTAACTGTTGACTGATACTCGTCGATGTAGTTTAGGCTTGTAATCGTTAGATCGGTGTTGTCCAAACTACTTTTATTGGCAGATAGCAGATTTTCTGCTTTTTTCACAATTTTTGGATCGATTTTGTATGGGTTGGGTTTGCCTTTAATTGCGTTTGGTGATAGGTCTATTGAAAGCTTCTTAATCAGTCCGTTATGTTGATGCTGAGAGGACAACGATACCAACTCGGTTGTTTCAGTAATGGCTGGTAGAGTTTTTCCATCACCCACCAACGAGAGAGGGCGTTTTGTGCGACGAGGACTTCCATTCGAAGATGAATCGCAATCCGAATCCCCAACAGTAAATTCTGTTCTGGTTGTTTTATCCTGATTCAAAATCTTCTTTTTCTGCCATGGTACAACAAAAAGTTGGACAAGTACAGCCACCAATAATCCGAGCAAACCACTGACGACTAATGCTACCCAGGTTGGTATGTTATCCATATAAAGCACTGACATAAAAAGAGGCGTCACATAAATATTTATCCGTGGTACATTAATTAAACAAACTTACACTTTGGACCATCGTGCACTATACTGAATACGTTCACTGCCAGAGTGACGCCATAAAACAGCGGCAAAGACAACAGACCAGCCTTGAGAGGATTTCTGGCATTCAAGATAAACTTACGAATCATCCAGAACAAAAACACGCTCATCGCACCACTTAGTACAGGAGAAATAAACCACGATCCGACGATTGTGCCCAGCGTACTCCACTTGAGACCTTGCATTCCGCGGGCTACCAAACTAAAACCTATTGTCGAACCAACGATGCTGTGTGTTCCGGATATTGGGAGCTTGAAAAATGTAGCTACTAGCAACCACAGCGCAGAACTGGCCAGAGCGGATAGACAACCCAACATGAGCTCAACTTCTGTTCCCTTGTACATCTCGACGTCTAAAATTCCTTTTCTCATTGTATCTGACACCTTATATCCTGCAATTTATTGAAAAAAAAAAAGAGTAATGAAGTGATAACAAGAATCACATGTATTAAATTCTTACCTATGAGAACAGAGCCAGATACTTCGCAAACCGTCGCCAGCCAGCAGGCTTGACGAATCGATAGAACACCGGATCCCACGCTGGTGCCAAACGAATTCGCTACATCGTTAGCTCCAATACCAAAAGCCAGAATAAAGGCTATTACGAATCCAAGTATAACAAGCCACAAGATTTCCGGCAAGAACGGCTCCATTTTGTTTATTTTTCTTTTAGTTTATAGGGCTTTTCGAGGGCTGAGAGATTGATTGGTGTCGAACTTAGGTAATAATGGATCAGTGGAGACTTAACAAGTTATACAACAACACAAATCGAGCGATTAAATTAGCTTCTTTAAAAATTCGCCGCGATCTTTTTCCAAACAGTATATAAGTACTTTACCGATAGTTAAGTGTGAAGAACTGATTCCAACTAACTTACTCTGAGTTGTTTTGTGAACTGTAAATCTAGCACGGTACAAAAGTGAGTACTAGCGAAAAAATGTATAGAAAAAATCTAAGTACTTAGAAGTATGCACTATAGTAACGAATAGTACTCAGTAAAATTTATAATATTAAAATTATTAATTATTTATATTAATTGTTACGAGTGTACTTTTCACGATAATTAAATAAAAAAGTGGATATGGTAAAAAGAGCTAGTAATTATTCAAGATACAGTAAAACGTAAATGATGATATTGTACTTTAAAACGTTAAAATTAGTAAATTCTTTGAATGACCTCCTCAAACCCAGGGATGGACAGAGTCTTTACTAACTAGCGTTTTAATTTAACAATGTCGGGTAAGCAGAGCTTTGTAAAAACAGCCATCGTTTTTGGTAGTTTAGGTTGGTTGGAAAATCAACGTTCAGTAATGCTTTTTTGATTGATTCAAATTAACGCAAATTTATGGTGATTGGAGTGAAAAATGGAGAAGCTACGATAACAGACTTCCTGAACAATGATGCCAGGAATTCGTACGGAGTTCCAAACTAGTAAGCGATTTATGCTACGTCGCTTTCCGAGCGATTTTATATCCGATAAATCTCCACTTTTGTGAAAAAAAACCGAAATGGAAGGGAATAAATGCCACTCGAGAACGACGTCTAATTGATGATGCGCCGTAAACTGATATTTAAACCACAGCTTCAAATTGCCAAACGTAACCAAACTCGTAACCAGTTATCACTATCGTGTATGTGCGGATGCCTTGGGTAAACAGGATGTCTTCACAAACGCTGCGCGTTGATTATTGTGTTTGAACCGGTCAAAGTGGTTGCTCCCTGTAACGTATCCGGGGTGAAATGAGAAATCGCGTGGCGGGTTTATTCATGTCTGAAATGAAACGTGAATATAAAAAGATTATCTTACAGAATACGTAAATTTAGGAGTAAAAATGCGAGTTTACGAACAAGTTTGTATGCATTGAGGTAGAAACTGCTCTTGAGATCAATTGAAGTGGGAAATTTTCAACCGGTTTATACGAAATGCCAATCAAACAGTTTAAATTCAAATGGGCAATAACATTTTTATTAAATGATGGTTACGTCCTATACCGAATTCGTTTATTGTTCAATTGCTTCTATTTGGCAGCATTTAATGCCAATTGATTAATACCTAACTAACAAAGGAATTCGCTATTAATGACTTTGACAAATGCGTTTCGTCATATTACGAACCGTCGGCGTCAGGTAATAGGTACTAAACTTTCTATAAAGACTGGCCTAGCGATTTATGTGCATGTCTATATGACAGAATAAAAACAATCTTTTATTGCCAATTTTAATAGCTAATTTTGGCACGATCCCAACACTAGAATTTCATCATCGATAGAAAAATCCAGTGAATTATACTCTGACGGCAACTGGCGGCAGTAATGACAGGGATTAGTGTGGTCAGCGGAGTCCGTACTCGGCGAAGTAATTGCCTAGCACCTGTTTTCCTGTTATTTTAATTTACAATAGATTAAAAAAATTTAGTACAGGTTCGATCTTATATTTTGTTTGTGTTGATCTACTAGAAAAATTGTTGCTCAAGTTTTCAATTTCCCTCCGAAATCAATATGCACATTGCGATGCAAAATAGCTATACATCAAAGTGAATTGTGGAAACTGTACCATTGAAACGTCCCAGTCCGAACGTGCTATTACAAAACATTCAGAATGGCAATGACGCACATGACGGTTATGCACTTTCAGCTGCATCCAGGAGATCTACTCTAGGTCACCACCCGTAAGGGAAAAATCAATGTCGCCGTGTGTATGTACTAGCGTACCGCTGCAATAATGTGGACGCAACAAAGGCGCTTTCACCCCACGATTCGAAACGCTTCGTATCTGATCTATAATTGTAACTGCAGCTGTCCGGCTCTAATGAAGGAACAGTGAAATAGCTAGCTAAACTGTATTTGCCTACAGAGCTGACCTCCGATATTTATCGTGAAGCATAAGTAAGTAGTGGAAATGTAAATAAATCCCAATGCAACGGATGTTGATGTATTTGGTGCACGTTTACCTAAAATTCTGATAATTTATTTCAAACTAAAATTAAAAAGTTTTTCTACAGTTAGAAAGATGCGAAAAAGAAATTCAAAACAAATTACTCAGATAAAAGATAAAATAAGAGGTTTCAATAAATATAATCTCTTCTAAATCATATCATGACTTTTAAAATTGCCATATTAAATGGCAAATGAAAAAATAGCACATTGGTTCTGTAGTGCATAATAAATTTATTTGAAACAACTTAATACACAATTACATGAATTTTCCAGTTAAACGTATCTGTTTTAATAATTCTGCTGTCTGCATAATCCAGGCCATCTGGGTAGTTTACACCAGCATCAAAGGTCAAAGCAACTGAAAATTCGCCTTGTTAGATCGCGATAACTAGGAGACTCCGTATTAAAAGCCATCATGGCAACTAATGCAAAACATTTGCTTTTTATTTATCAAAATAGCATCCAATCGAGAAGAGCAATGCATTAACAATAACATGGTAATGAATACGAGTTAGAGAAAAAGTTCTCCGTTTTATTCTGCTACATTACAAAAACCTACATAATAATGTAGTGAACAATTACAAAATGTTACTATACTATAATTATACTCTAACTACAACATATCTATTTAAATTAGCCACTAACACAAATATTCCGCAGATACGTGTTTCACCTGTCACTTACAGCCTTTTTCAATGCTTTGAAACCAAAAAACGAGCCAGACTGTCGACTTATAAGAAGGCAATGACTCTCAAACACGACGATAAACGAAACCAGACGATCCTGGAAGCTGCCACGAAGATGCTAACGAAATTAGAATGCGCAATGGTGGACAACGAAGCCTACGGTCAAGGCAGACTTCAAGACTTCTCGCTACGGCGAGGGAAAAGTGGGAAAGAGGGAAGAGAAAAAAGATATTTTCATTGAATCCAGGAAATGTACCTGAACGGGTGTCGATTGTTCTGTGTTGTTTTGGCCGGATTTGGCACCCTGCCAGAGCAAAGATCACATAGTAGGCCAATAACTTGCAGAGTGTGCCCAAGAATAAGAATCTTGCAAAAATCTCAGAGAGCCGCCCAATCGAGAAATAAAGGGCCATCGTCAAGTGGAATCTAAAGAAATCTAACAAAACCGTTTGAAACAAGAAGCAATTTAAGGCAAACTTGCATTCTTCGGCGTGCAAACAAAGGTGACGAGGTGGCTCCACAGAATCTGATGGCAAGCGTAAGATGAAACGCGTGACATTTCCGATTCGGTGAACCGGTAATAAAAATAAAATCAATTTAAATGCATTTGCGTTAATTTTGACGAATTAGTATATATGTATTAAACAGAGTTCGTGTTAATTCTAACCAGGAATTAATAAACATCCCGATAACGGAAGTTATCATATTCGTAAACCGTAATCTTAGACGGTTTAAAATTGTGCTTTAAAATGTGTACTAATTTATTAACTAAACGAACTAAACTAAACTAGACTAAACTCACTATATGATTGGTAAATGCAAATTTGGTTGAAATTAGGTAATGGTGAAAAAAACAAGGAAGGAAAATACATTTTAAAGTATATATAAGTATAAGTTTGAAATTTATAACAACGGTGGAAAATTATACCAAGCTATAAATTAGTATGAAAAATTAACAACTACTAAGAGCTCACAAAAATATAATAATAGAATTTCACGACGAAAACCTGTCTCAACATTCAATCAATCATATCTACCATAAATCTAAATGATAAAACCTTTTCTTAGCAAATTAAATTCTGAAAACACATTTTCTAATAAACAAAAACCTCTTCCGTTACGCTCAATTACAACTAGCCGAAAACGGTTTTATTACATCTGTTTTCATGCGACACGTGCCCTTGAGGCATCAGTTGAAAAAAAATCGAAGTTGGCATGAAATACGGCCACATTTGCAATGAATTCGCATCCTCTTATAGATACTTCCCGTCGAGCAAAGTGATATATAGACGTTCAACTAGATCTGCTACCGCCGAATCAAGATATAAATAAACCAAACAAACAACGATTAACCGACTTTCCCGAGCCGGCCTGCATGTTGTTTCACTTTTCATAAAAAGATCAAATTGATACTTTCATGAACGAAAAAGCACCTAAATAAACCATTATAAGCGTGGGTAATGACCGCGTTAATAAAAACTGCGTAGAAAAGATGTGTTAAATTACAGAATCACGTAAAACGCGTTCATTAAAGGGATCGCTAGAAAAATCCATACAGTAAATGTCAAAAAAGAGTTATTTTAAAAGTCACATAAAACCGAAATTAGGTTATTAAACAGCGCAAAGAGGAACATTAGAAAAACATTATTTTTACAGAACAGTTGTTGATTTTGTACCTAATCATCCCTAGGGTTTACGAATCTCAACCATGTAGGTGCCATCACTGGTATTTGTTATGAAAAACGTGCTGTGAGCAAACTTTCAAAAACACATCGCAAATCAAGTCGACCCCAGATAAGAGATTTATTAGGATTTGAACTAAACAAAGTTTCGTAGGCAGGTCCACTATCATGAGCAACCCTCTATCCCTGTCACAATGATTAGCTCACTTCATAGTTCGACAATTATTATTTTAAATTTGAAGACTATTCTTATTGTTTTCACTTGAATGTTAGTTCTAATATCCAGGAGTAAATAGTGTTAATAACGAAAACAAACAAATTTCATTTCTAAACTATCATTGAAACTATCTAAACTAACTAGAAAGCGTGGGCTTTTTTACCAAATCTGCTAAAAAAAGCTCAAGTTTTTCTCGATCTTATTGAAGCGTTTCTTCGTGATTGCGAATCCCTTCGGAAATTATCAACTGAAAATCATATATTTGCCGAACATCATATATTTTAAAAGTGTTTAGCACCATAAACCGCGCCAATTGCAAATTAATGTTAAAAAAAATCACGAATTGGGGAAAACTATAGTTTTGAATTCTGTAGGTATCTACGCGAAATAAAAGTAATCTGACACCCATCAAGCTCAAACCTGTACGATAAATAAAAAAATACATTTGAAATAAAAACAAAAATCACCGTCAAGCATGCAAGTGAAGTGTGAAATGTTTTGCTATTTTTATTATCCTACACGATTTATTAGCATCGAAATATTTTAAATCTTTTAATTCCAATTGATAACGTACCACTGCCATATCCCCTGCACAGTGCACAGTACTTTACCGCACATACAATCTTGCCCTTCCGATGATGATGATGATGATGATAATGTTTGCGGCATTCTCCCAGACAACCCAGATTCACAATTCCCAAATGCTTTCGTCGACCAAACCAATGATCGAATACGAAAATTCTCCTCTTCAAATCATCAACTGGTGTAAACCAGTAACTTACGCTGTGCCAGTGTGCTCATGATCGTAGTGAAGTACCGAATAACCATGGAACAAGTAAAAAGTGTCCCGGAAATATGTGGCAACCTAAAAATAGGTATGTAGGATAGTTGCAAGGATGAGAAATACAGTAGCTTGCAGATTTAAAGTACTCTAATCAGAGAAGCATTGCAGGATTAACTGATCATTCTGAAGTTTAATTTCATTTATATTTTCCAGACAAAATATAGATATGTAAAAAGATTAATATCGTTGCCCTATTTGGCGGTGCAGCACACAAAAATCACAAAAAAGGATAAAAAAAGAAAATACTTAACCACAAAACAAAACCAATTATGTGTGTAACGTTCATTGTTCAATTACTTTCTCCGTGCACGATCCACACTCGTGATGGCCACTGATTGATTACCTGCGTTATGAAACATGTGTTCTCACGAGTCTTTTGACGTCAGTAGCGCGATTTTGCGTCAAGTTGAAAATAAAATATGCCCGAGAAAAGCGGTTAAAACAAACTGAAAAGTACGAAAACGAAACAGTCTGAGCTTCGGCTGTATGGAATTTTTGTCGACAAGACACTGAAAAGTTTGCTCCTGCACTGATAATTATGAAATAATATTATCAAACCTCTTATAAATTGTTACCCCGACAGGAAGGTTCAACTCAAGATATATTTACTTTTTACTATCTGAGTAATACTATGTTCACTTAATTTTGAAATCAAACCTGACACTACCAATGACTGCAAATTTCTATTGCGATTTTCTCTGCAGGAAATTCATAAAGTATTTAGGTATTTTGAAATAAAATATTTGCGAAAAATTCTTAAGTTTGCATGCACAACTGCGAATCGAGAAATTGAGAATGTTTAGTCTATTTTAGTCTGAAATTTTTAAAATTCTCAGCGCACTCGTATCTATAATACGACTTCCATTCCGGTCTGGCCGTATATATGAAAATCATTTTTCTAGACTATAAATCATAGAAAAATAGATTACCAAAAATGTACATCTCTCATTTATCTCTCATCACATATTCGCGACAGCTGCGAGATTGATGTATTATTATTATTATTTGTGTCGATCCTGTGCTTTCAATCCGGCAGCCTGTGAAGGTTCCTCAAAGACTAACATGCATGCATATATATTTGGAAATGATAGAAACCAGGGAAAATTATATCCCAGACATACACAATGTACAGCTGACGTCCAGTATCTTCATTTTGGCTCTTTCTATACATTGAAAAAGAAACGGACGAAATCGAATGGTACCTATACGCTATACCGGAAAACTTCCAATCCAGCTGGTTTCGTATTTGGGTATTCCGATTGCGTCGGAACATAACTTTGGCATAGTCCATTAAGATAGCATGCACGAGCTGCGATATGATAAGTAAAATTCAAATCATTCCAATCGCTTGCCGTAATCTTTTACGGGTAGAAATGCAATACGTAATTACTAAATTTAGCAATGCACAAATATATTTCAAGCAAATGCATTTTCTAAAAAACTTAAATTATAAATTAAGATTATATATATATATATATATATATATATATATATATATATATATATATATATATATATATATATATATATATATATATATATATAAACGGAATTAGAACCCAGGCTTTGCTTTTTCGATCACAATTAGATTTGAGAAAATGTAAAGTAAAAAGACCGTCAGTCATTTTCTATTTCAAACCATTTTTTGACGTAGGAGTACGTCTCTCCATAATCAAAATTCTGGTTATCGTCACGAAATTATGAAAAAAAATGAACTCTAAAAACTCGGCTTATTCTAAACGAATTTTGGTGGTGTGTATATCAAACATTTAATGCTAGAAGTACCAATCGTGCGATAGTTATCTTAAGTTTGGGTTTCAATTACTAGGTAGTTTAAATTAACTACAGGTTTAAAGGTCAAATTTCCATGTAGATTTTCTTTGTCTTACTTTACAGACATAGGAACGACTATTTCATACACCAATCGTTTGCTGTGAATTGATTTATCTCCATTTTTGAAAAAAAAGAGTAACACAGCACATCCCAACAGGTTATTCTTTCTTTGATATTCTGAAATCATGCTGGAAAAGTGTACTACATTTTTGGTTTGGATTGGTTTTTAATATAGAGCTTTTAACGGGAAGGGTCATTCAGCGCTTTGAAAGAGTGTTAACATATTCATATCTCCTTATCAGCGCCTTGCTAACCTACCGATTTTACAAATTTCAATACTTTGTCTTTCTACAAATTTTAGTACTCTGATGAAGATATTAAAACGTAGTATTTCGCAAGTATTACACTCTAAGTTAAGGTTTCTTCCAATTGTTTCGTATTCTTGACACTCGGAAGGGATATGTTCCACCGAGAGAGCTGTGTTCCCCAGTGGTGGCACGCATTATCCTCGAGTTCTTCAATCAACCAACCATGAGCCAACCCACCGGGTATGCCCGATCCTCAGCCGGGTCAAAATCTTCTGCTCGCTCTAATCCTTCCTGTCTTTTCATGCCGCCGTACATGATTTATTCTTTCCAAGTTACACATCCCGAGCTTCATACCACTTCGATTCCCATGCTTGTTCTAGAACCTTCTTGCACCATCGAATCCTATCCACTGCTGGAATCTTGAATTAATTATTTCGCTTACTCTTCCTTTGTTGGCCATCGTATCAGCTTCGGTATTTCCTAGAATTTCGGTATAACCTGGTATCCTATACAACACAGCATCATGGAGCCGCTCTGATCTAAAGATGGTTAATGATATTCCCTTGAATTGCTGAGACGCAGTTTGCAGAATCCGTGAAGATGATTGTTTTGACCCGGCTGCCACTTGTCTAATTTAAAACAAGAACAATCGCTAAACCTCCGCAGAAAAGATCGATTGTTGATTCCACCAACTATGGCAAAGCCCGCTCGACCATCTTCATTCAGAGAGTCATCCGTGGACATGTGGGTAAACTCCTTTTTTCCTCGTTCTAAAGCCGTGAAGCCGCGCCCTAGGTGTGCTACAGCCTCTTTCTTTAGAAGGGTTAAAGCTAAATACTATTGTCTCGTCTGAAAATGTAATATTTTGTGTTCTTTAGAACATTCCTTCCCTAAATGAAAAATTACATGCAATAGTTCATGGTGGCTTTATCACCGAAACTAATGATTTCTCATATATTTTCAATGATAATGTAGTCACAGACCAAGTTTAAAATCATGTGTTAAGAAATTTCAACACAAATGCTGAATTCAGATTTGGCCAACACGTATTCAAGGAACAAGTGATATCTTGGCGAAATTGAAAGATAAACTTTTTGGTCACCGCAAAGCACCAACCATTAAATTGAAAACTTGCTGGTATCTTGAAAAAGCAATAATAGCATTTGAATTTCCTAAATTTCAAAAACAACTCGAACAACCATTAGGAAATGAACTATGTACTAAGCTAAATCACGCTAAACTCAACAAGATTCGCTTTTCTAAATCTTTTTTCCCTACTTCAAAATAACTCCATTTCGTTTCATTGTATTCTACAAAAACTATTTTTATGCCAACGTAAGAACCGATAACTCAATATTTAGTGAACGGGACATAACACTAATAGTTCTTACAAACGGATAGTTTACCTTTTAAACCGACCGTTCACTAAATATTGGGTGTATTCTACAGTTTGAATTACTATCAAATTATTATTATTTCAACAGCATTTGACAAGCAATACGATATAGGTATTTTTCGATACCATGTAGCGAAACAGGAGGTATTATAATAGTTAGTAATTAGTAATCTTTTATTCTGGTTCTTTTGCTCCTTTGTGAAGGCAAGACTGATAAACGGCGCAGTTATTCAATCTAGATACATATCTGTGGAATTCCGGGTGAAATGCAAATTACGACCAGATTCCAGAACCGATTGTGCGGTGAACCAGTTTCAATTTCAACTTCCTCTGAGTACATAATTGATTACTATCGCGGCATTGAATGGTTCCCGTTTTTTCTAACTACTAGTGTAATACATATGGCCGCTGAATTGTTGTCTACTACCAAATGCGGAGATATTGAATATTCACTTTATTTTCATGATTGTGTCCATCAATTGTAAAAATTAAAGAAAATTTGGCTATAGTTTTATAAATTTATAAATTGTTCAATTTTTAGATTTAAGCGCATCAAATGTATAACTGGGCACTTGTTCTTTTGTTAAAAGCTGTAGCAGATCTCACCGGTTATCCTCGTGTCTGGGTCTGCTAGTTGTGCACCACATGTACACGATATCCTGGACATCTGTGAGATAGACCTCTAGTATTCAATTAATTCTACAAAGCTTAGTCTGTATGGTGGCAACACGGGGGATCAGATATGTAATTTAGAATAAATAACATTTAAAAAAAATTAAAGCAAAAAACCTTTTAAACAGCGGTTCCGTGATACATCGATAGGTTCGATATCATCACACAAAATAACTTATCGAGTCTGTACTGAAGAACTCGATAGGAACAACCCAAGACAAACCACGTTGTTTACGATACTGAAATAATTGACTTGTCACCTACGACTCAGTATGTGCTAGTTAAGCGGGATTCCAAAGTGGGCAATTGAGTGTTGATAAATTGTTTGTCCACGAGTTGGCAAGGAATATGAGCGAAAGTAAAAAAAAAAATGGGAGGGTGTGTAAATTATCGCTGGAAACAGGTTCCACGGAAAACTGGTCACCACTTTCTATATAATACCTGTATGTTATCGCACCGCCAATGAGCCAAAGCAAAACACCACCGTCAGCTATCGACGTGGGTGTCGTATTATTCTAAGTAGAATTTCCCATGAAATACCCTGCGGTTGGAATAGGGCGTAACACTAAATACTAAACCAGGTTGAAAGGAACTAAAACTTGCGGCGCTGCAATAAGTTGCATTCTAAATGACCTCAACCGCATTGAATAGAGCAATTAAGACTGATCAAATACCTGCAATTTGTAGTAATTCAATCATATATATTAAAATTACGGTTCAATGAATATTCTCCTATTCTATTTGGCAATGCGAAAAATCACAACAAATCAAAGTACTGGCCACAGTAATAATGTCTAAAGAGAAAAATCTTTTCTATCAGAAAGGAAAAGTTCTCAAAGAAATGTATCAAATTGAGTTGTTCCTTCTTTAAGCATTTAATCCCTTTTTTTCTATTGCGGTACTTTATAGATATCACAACAACTGAATTACTGCATGCCTCATTGAATGACGAATGAAGCAATAACTTGAAACGTTACTTTTCATTATCGTTTCGTAGAAAATGAGTCAAGCATGGTAGGTCAAGGTAAAAATCGAAAACTACAATTTATAGCTAGCAGCGGACCCAACATCATATACCCGGCTTGTTTCACAATAGAAGCATTATGATGTTTACAAAAACAGACTATGTTCCAATAAATTTTATATAAATTACTCCAACCCTAAAAATTTTCTTAAGGGTACATAAACGACTAAATTTTTTGAAATAATGACTCTCATGGCAAATTTCGATTCTACAATTTTTTCCGCTTATTACAATACTAATTTTGCAATGATCCGACCACGGAAAGTGAATGAAAACGATAATACACATATAGATACCAGTGCCGCAAGGAACAGTGCCGCTTCTGTAAAAACACGATTTTCAAACTTTACGTTTTTCTCTTATTTTATGTTTTTACTTACTTTATGTTTTTCTCGCAAACTAATTAACGTATTGGAACAAACTTTTTATATTTTTTGTTGTTGGTAAAAGTTAGAAAAGAGTTTTACAACTCTTGGGCTCTGTTCACAAAACAAAAAAAGAAAAAAAGGGCAAACTTTTTTTTCGTCCAATATTTTTTATTTTGTTTTTTCACAAGCTGTGTTTTGTCTACAATGTTAAAAGGCTATAAATCTTTTCCAAACGTCTACCAACAAAAAACAATAGGTTTGTTCCGAAACGTCAATTAGTTTCCTAGAAAAAAGTACATAAGGTTTGAAAGTTGTGTTTTTATAGTATCAAAAATTAGTATCAAAAGAAACAGAAAAGTAAACATGATAAACAGAAAAAAAACATTCTCTGAAGCTAAACGTCAACAAAGGATGTCAGATAAATCTGGATTTTGTCCGATTTTTTATCGCGCGCCAGTCAAAACTGAAAATCCAGATATTTGGTATTATACCACATTTCCGCTTTTCCGTTAATCTCTTCAAATTTCAGTCAAAATTTTACATCTGCGTTGAACAAAACTTTCCCGAAGACGTTTTTCCAAAAAAACTCCTCCTCCATCGGTCCAATTGAACTGAAGGTTACTTTAATTTTCTTTTTTGTGAAAAGCAAATGCTTCATGTGAAAAATTAAAAATTGAAATTTAAAAACTAAAAATTATACCTACTTCTGTGAATCGTGATGTTATGTAAAAATATTCAGCTCTTGAAAAATAAAATGGGGATTGCTTTGGACTGCACACCATAAACACACAAAAAAATGAATATGTTCAATGTTTTTGCGATCGTAAGAGACTTGGTGCTTTAGTTCAATGTTTACCCTGTCGTGCTTATTGCAATACCTTTCATTTGGTACCAAAATCATTGCAATCGGTACAGTGGTTCAAAAGTTATTAAGTTTTTAAAAATAGAAGGCAGGCCAAAATGATGATTTTGGAAACTTCCACAATTCATAACGAAGCGCAAAATAAAAAACATATGGGTATAAAATTTTTCGAAAAGGAACAAATATACAAGAATTTAAACAAAATCGGAGTATACTTTTGACTTTCGATTATACTCGTCTCATGAAATTGATGAATATTAAGAAACTAATTACCTAGTTGAAATTAAAAGCATATCATTATTATGCTCATTTATCTCATTACCTATTCTATAGAATTTTAGCATCATAGATGCGTTGATGCCTTCGCTATATGTTCATCGTTACACAGATTTTGCGACTTCCAGTGTATTGCTTTAGATTAAACAAAAATTGCATCAGTGCAGCGTAGAGAAAACACTCATGAAAATTTATTTATAATAGTTTCATAAACAGCATTAATCGTCTGCTTCAATCGAACTTTATTTCTTGTCTTTGCTGCAACTATGCTAAAAAAGGTTTTAGCGACGCTTTCAAAACGTTGTATATATATATATATAACCGCAAATGATTTTCCGGCAGAAAATGAACAGAAATTATTGAACCAACAGCAAAGCAAAATAGCATCGTTTACTAGGAAAAGTTAGCAATTTAATTTCTATGAGATCATAGGATAATAAGTGGCGCAGAACAGGATAAGTTTAAAAACTAGGAATAATATTATCGACAATACACTTACATTTCTTCTCACGGAGAATCCGAAAACGGAGATAAGTTTTTCTTTAATTCCGATACTATATCACGGACGATGAATGTGTGGATATTTATAAGCGTTTAATTCCTTCCGTATGGTACCTCAGCTTTTAATGTACAGCCAACATAAAAGCAGGTTATTGAATATGTGTTCCAGAAGTAACGTTTTAGAAACGAAATATCACAGCTTGCAGCAATTTTAAACAGCAAATCAACAACAAAACTCACTACTTGCGGTAAGCCCTTGCAATATACAACTGAGAGAAAAACGTGTGCCTATTCTTGATTTGGTATGAATTCAACCAAAAGTGTCAACTACACTGAACCTAGCTCTCATGTAATGCGCGCGTGGCTTCGTCAATTAACTTTGTTCAACTGAATTTTTCGAGCAGCATATTTTGCAATTTATTTCAGATTTTGTCACTGCCACTGTATTGGTAGTCGAGCAGAATTTCACCATCTATGCGCAACGATGCCGGCTAACGTGAACGGCATCACATGTGTGAGTCCGTCAGCAGTGCGCCGCTATCAAACGTGAAACGACAATAATAATCGCACCGGCGCGGTACTAACGAGAACACGCACATCTGTATTGACACCAACGAGGGGTTGGATGATGACATGTTAGGCAAGCAAAAAAAAAACAATTTTTATCAACCAAACTTATCATACACGTCCCGTTTGCAAATAATTACGCTGATTTCAGCTCGGAAGAATAATTTAATCAATCAGGACTCAAAAAAATAAGGATAGAAAAATTTCGCCCTAAAAAGAATACAGCTATGATTTCTTAAATTTAATCGAAATACTAAAGCCTTTATGACAAAAACGTTACACTTGATTATGCTACATATTGCTGTTGCAATTGAAAACCGTAATAACCGACGTGCGACATTCGGTTTTATTCTTGTTCTGTGTGTCGCAACTACGTCGCACTCGGTGCGCTGTGATCGCACATTGATGCGCTATATAGCGCACCACGTGCGACGTAGTTGCGGCACACAGAACTAGAATAAAACCGAATGTCGCACGTCGATTATTACGGTTTTCAACTGCAACAGCAATATATTGGTTGATTCTTCGAGGAATGAAGTCAACTGCAATTGCATATTGACGACAATTACGACCATGAAAGAAGCGAATAAAGTTCAATTAGCGAAAAGAATAGAAAATGATTGCAACAAAAACTTTCAAACAGTTAGACTTATACAAAATACCACAAAACTGTTACTAACCGCGGAATTAGGAAGGTTCCAATTCTTTCTTAAATATTTTTAAAATGTTATTGCTATGAAGCGCAGCAACGTCAACGTTAACAAAGTTCTACAAAAATAACCAACCCAATCACCATTTTGTAAAAATCGACTTATATAAATAAGCATCGTCATCGCTAAACTTGAAGGAGCTATATTTTATTGATACAATTTATTTCCAATCAGTGCCTTTGACCATGTCGGCGTTAATAGATATGAATTGATTACCAATCATACCAAAGTGACGAAGTCCGCATGAGCGCCTGTACGAATTTTTCCGTTGCTTTGGCAGGTGAATTTTTAAGCGCTACCAGTACGTGATTGACTTTCCAAAATTGGTCGTTAGATAATATAAAAACTGATAACAATATCAAGTTACGAAACCGGAAATAAATGTAACGAAGCCGAAGAATATTTGGTATTCTGCTAAAATGACTAAGGGAGTTTGTGCCCTGTAGATGTAGTCCGTAATTAAACAAAGTTTTGGTGTTATGTTTCGCATTCGGAACTTGATCTTCTGTTTTTTACTTGGCAGACTTCGCAGCCAGTTGTTAGAGTGCTATGATCCTTTAGACTTTTACAGTTTCTCCCAATCGAGATTCGAACATACGACGATTGGCTTATTAGACCAGCCTCGAGGCCAACTTGGAGGCAATATGCAGCTGGCAATATTCATGTTGAAAACACCTAAGAGTAATAGGAAAAAATTTCATTTCAACTTTCAACAAAGTATCCAAATAATTTTCTATCTAAAACTCTAGTTAGACTATTGGTGGCGTTAGAATGAGCAATTATACCGAATTTGGTTGAAATTGACGATGATCGATTATAACCAGTGTGATCACTTGAGATGGAATACCCACATGATCATTTTACGTAACATTTTTAGAAACATTACGGAGCGTGGCTTGTGCCAAAGTAATGACTTTGTCAAAACTGCATTTCAAAACGATCGAAGCATTGGGACAAAATTTACAGAGGAAGGCCTACCGCAACTTGCTTACAGTGTAGCAACTAGCAACGCTTTTATTTAAGCTATTACATGTTGGAATATATCTGAATATGGCCAGATATATCAACAACTGAAGTTTATAGCAATAAAAACAGCACTTTTTACTTCTTATTCTCAAAACGGAGCCATTTAATTATGTTCCTTGTCGTTGCATAAAGGGGACGATCAACTCAATACCAACACATAAGAACAGGATTCAATTTCAGAATGCTTTTCAACATTTCTGATTGAAACGAAACAACTTCTTGGAATTGGAAAGAATAATTTATTTTTATAGTCTACAAATCAACTTAACTTGTATTCGGATTCGTTGGTTTCCTCGGAATACAATGTAGGGGAAGAGCGGTAAAGACGGACACTTGTCATATTTCATAAACAATAAATTATAGAAACAAATTAGTAATGGGAAATGTTTCTATAGGCTGAATGAACACTTTTGAATTAAACTGCTGATTCTTAGCAGCGCAGCTGTCAAACGTATAAGGAAAACATAGAAAAAATGCATTGATACGCTAATCGATGTAATTTTGTGCATGAAGAAAATAGCTGGTAAATCGTTAAACAACAATTTTTTCGTGCTATATCGACGACATTGCGTTAGTTTCATCCTTCACTGAATATCCATTTGAAGTTTGAAGCCAGGTGAATTTTTGAATATTCAGTAAAAAGTTGACTGAAGTTTTTGGAGCGTCTTAGTAGAATACGAAACCTGAAATTAAAAAAAAGAATATTTTCCAATTCTACTATGTATATTTATTCGCGACAGATACGTATTTCACCTACGACATGCGGGCTCCAGCAGTGTGTTTTCGAACCGAAAGGAAAGTTTTCTTTTTTATTTAATTTCAGTAAAAAGTAATTGAAGTCTGATAAAATAGTATTCAAGTCGAGAAAGACGGACACCCAAAGGTAGGGAAAGATGAACACAAAGATTTAGAACTCATTTAGCCCAACGATTTAACATTGCAGATACCTACATATTAGATATGTAAAAGTAACCAGAAGTCATGTAACAGTTGGAATAGGCTAACTTTTAAAAACGATTAATTCATCACCAATTAAAATATCGAAGAGTATAAAAGGGAACCATTTTTTTCCTCGCTCAAAGGGGGAATCGAGAAGGGGGCCCCAAACCAATTCTTTTCTAAATGCATGATGAAACATATCAATCTTTCATAATACTGATAATTTAAACTCGACGACGCGTGACACTTTTTTGTGAGTATCCGTCTTACCCACCCATGCGCCAAGACTATTTATGATATTAAAAAAAGTATAAATTTTGGGAAGAAATTTTCTAGCACATGTTTAGCTATATTTGACAGAGATTTTTTTTTGTTAGATTATAGTCACTTTAACCAGCTTGGGTCATTCGTGACTTCTGCGGGGTTGTGATTTGGACCCCGGTCCTCGGCGTGAGAGGCGTGAATGCTATTCACTACGCTGGGACTGACCCCTTAGACGAGAATTGAGGGGACATGAACGACTAAAATTTTTGAATAAATCATTATTTTTTTTATTTCAGATTTTGATTCTGCAGTCTTTTCCGCTTATTTTGATACTAATTTTGTAATGATCCGACCACGGGAAGTGGCCGAAAAACGATCATACACATAAACATTCCAGTGCGGCGTGGAACAACTTCAGCGGAATAAAACGCCGCTTCTGGAAAACACCGTTTTTAAAACTTTATGTACCTTTTTCTCGGAAACTACACAACGCATTGGAACAATTTTTTTGTTTTGTTGGTAGTAGCTTGGCAAAGGCTTTTATAACTTTTAAGTGTCGTAAATAAAACACAGCTTGAGAAAAACGAAAAAAATAGAAGAAAAGATGACTGAAAAAATAAAATTGTCTTCTTTTTCTTTTTTCTCTGGCTGTGTTTTGTTTACAAACCTCAAAAGTTATAAAAGTCTTTGCCAAGCTACTACCAACAAAAAAAAGTTTGTTCCAATATGTTGTGTAGTTTCTGAGAAAAAGGTACATAAAGTTTGAAAATCGTGGTTTTCCAGGAGTGGAGTTTAGTTCCGCTGAAATCGTTCCACGCTGCACTGAAATGCTTATGTGTATGATCGTTTTTCAGCCACTTCCCGTGGTCGGATCATTACAAATTTAGTATCTAAATAAGCGGAAAAGACTGCAGAATCAAAATCTGAAATAAAAAATAATGATTTTCTCAAAATTTTTAGTCGTTCATGTCCCCTTAAAGATTCAATTTGTATGAAAATTGTGATCAATACAGTTATGTATGAGTAGATATTGAGTCTTAACCTTAAGGTATCCGTCTTTACCGCCCTTCCCCTATGATAAATGTGCAAATATATTAGCAGATACTCCTAAACAGCACGACATTAACTAATTTATGTAGGTATGCGATGGATACCATAATTCGCAATAATGAAATTCGATTTTTATCAAACATAGGAACCAAGTGGAGCGGCTTAGTATCAAATGATGAAAAATGCTTATGGCATGCCTTGTTTTGGTTTCGAAATTTCGACACAATTTTATTGCTATGCATTTTTCCATTGATACCTACCATTCGAAGAAACTGAGGCCAGGCGTTACTGATAATATGATACCAAACTTTGGCTTGGCCATAACTCAGAATAAGCACCGCATCAGAGTGATCTACCTATGTGTCATGGAGTATACTTTACACTACACGAGACACAAATGTCGAAAAAACTATAAAAAAAATTCTATTCAACTTATTTTCTAAAATATATGTTACAATGTGCAGGGTTACAATAAAGTTATTCAATAGGCCATATGAGTAAAACAGTTTACTTTGCTTTGTTTAAATCGTATGGGAGTATTTGCTCTAACTCTTTTATTCATACGGCCTAATAAGAAAATACATCAAAATTCGATTTTATAACAAAAAACCGAATTAATCCACCTAGTGAGTGGTGTGACCTGGCCTTTCTAATGCCACAATAATTTTGAATTTCTCAGGAACATCCATAATCAAGTTCATTATATTTTTCAATATCCGTTCCTTATTCCTCAAAATGCTTATTTAACAGTAAAATTCACAAGAACGTTTTGCGTGCAATAATTATATTTTTTTCCCTTAAGATACGTAAATATTCGTAAGCGTCATTTAATTTACTTTATGAACACCTTATTGCTAATTGCAAAGAAAATCGTCCAATCAAAAAGTGCGCAATTGCTCATAAAAGTGCGATTTAGTGTAAAATAGCACTTTCATGAGCGATTGCGCACTTTGGAGCGATTTTAAAAACAAGAACGGAAAATCACGAAAAAAATTATTGCACAAGTATTTGCTCTTTCACTTTTGAATAAAAGTGATATCTAGAACGAAATGATTGACCTCAGAATATTAATACGAGTTTGTTTGACTTTAATTTTGTAATATATCTGAATTTGATAAAATAACTGAGTATCAGATATGAAAAACGAAAAAGAAAAATTGAACTTTTTCTTAGTAGGCGCTTGATTATTTTTGCATGAAAATCAGCTTGACCACATCTTTTTAATATGTTGCCCGTTAGAGGGTTTATTAAACTAGAGGATATCAGACAAATAGTGCAAAAGCAGTGCTATAAACATGCTTGAGGATGGGAAATATGATTGATAGAATTTCCAGCGCTTGTCATTTTCGATGACATGAGCGGTCCTATATTTATTTATAATATATGACATAAGACTTCTGTCTTTTAAAGTATCACTAACAAAAGCAAATCGTGTAAAATTAATAGCAACCTTTTCACCCTATATTTCATATAAAATTTCTAACCTCTAGCATCTATTGTTTAGAAAAAGCATCTATTGATGCGCAAAATTTGTTTGAAATTTATAAAAATTTATTTCGGAAAATTAACTCATATTAGCACTTTCAATCTTACAGACCAGTATACCTATCTGCTTAATCAACTGCTTTTCGCTTTTCTTATTTGATTGCGAGTCACAGCAAGTAAAGAAAATTACACTTGAAATGTTTCTCACTTTTCTCGAATTTCAATGCAAATTTGTAAATTGCAAATTGTACACACATATACACATACATACATACACGCATAAATACATGCATACACACATACATCACACGTACATTGAATACAACCGACCCTTGATTGATATATTTTGATTTTACACGGTTTAACGGTTTAAAATATGGTGCTCAAGATTTCAACAGTAATTTTCAAATAATGATAATAACTAAAAGTCCGACCAATATAAAATTCAATAGCGACCTATGAGGGAACTAACCCTTTCATTTGATACTATACTGATCATTAAAATCGGTTCAGCCATCTCCGAGAAAAGTTGGCTCAATCAAAAGCGTTATACTGAACAGATACACATACACACACATACACACACACATACACACACGCACACACACACACACACACACACACACACACACACACACACACACACACACACACACACACACACACACACACACACACACACACACACACACACACACACACACACACACACACACACACACACACACACACACACACACACACACACACACACACACACACACACACACACACACACACACACACACACACACACACACACACACACACACACACACACACACACACACACACACACACACACACACACACACACACACACACACACACACACACACACACACACACACACACACACACACACACACACACACACACACACACACACACACACACACACACACACACACACACACACACACACACACACACACACACACACACACACACACACACACACACACACACACACACACACACACACACACACACACACACACACACACACACACACACACACACACACACACACACACACACACACACACACACACACACACACACACACACACACACACACACACACACACACACACACACACACACACACACACACACACACACACACACACACACACACACACACACACACACACACACACACACACACACACACACACACACACACACACACACACACACACACACACACACACACACACACACACACACACACAATTTTGTTCGGAACACATACTAACTCTGTCCGGAGTGTAGAAACGTGGATGAAACGCCAGAACATGTAATGTTCGACTGTCCAAGATTCGAGGCAGCGCGAAGAGATGCCCACTCTTTACGCGGAGAATATCGTCACCGAAATGTGTCAAGAAGAGACCACTTGGAATGCCGTTAGCGTAACAGTGACGCAAATTCTGTCGGAGCTGCAACGTGAATGGAGAAACGAGCAGCGATCCGGCATCGGCGAGATGGACACAGTGCAAGCAGCTAAGGAAGTCGATTCGCGTATCGGTGTCGGGAGATATTCCATCGTCGGGGAAATCTCTGACGGAGTAGAATAAATCCATTGCCGGGGATTATTCGAGCAACTACAAACGCGCGTCATAGAAATCCTGCGAAGGTGGCCGTAAAGGGACGGAAGTCAAGACGGTCGCCGTGTCTATATCGGTGCACGTCTCGACAGGTAGAGTAGTAGGAGAAGCACAAGCTATATTAGGATACAGGTGATTCAAACCAATCTGAACCACTGTGACACGGTACAACATAGGAAGGAAGGATAATAATATTCATATGAAGAAATCCTGCGAGGGTGACCGTGAAGTAATACTTAACGGGGGGGGGGGGGTTAAGGTCAGATGCCCGTGAGATTTTTAGTGGGTTAGAGTCCCACACTGTGCCACATCATCGTTAGTGTGCCTGGCATAGAGCGTTTCCTCACGTAAAAAAAACACGCGCACACAGAGAAAATGCTCAGTTTTTGAAACTGAGGCGAATGGTACCTGACATTCCTGAGCTTTCTTTCCATTTTCGGTTTTCCGGATTTCTATACCTTTATGCTATATAAGTAGAAAGGCAAAAAGTGATTGTTTCGTGACATGTACCTAGACCACTCTAACTAGGGAATGTACCAAACAGTAATCTGAAACATTGGATTTATTATTACTCACAAAAAAGCATCACTAAGAAAATTTGAAGAAAAAACATTCCATCAAGAAGAATGGCAACTGTCGCGAGATAATAACAGAAATGCTATTTTGATTAAAGCAGAGGTTTGGTGCGAAAAATGTTAGACTGAATACTGGGCAAGTTTCGATCTGCGGCTAAAAATATATTGGGTTTAGTTTGTGGCAGTGGGACTCCAACCCACAATTTCTCGATTAGTACTCGAGTGCTTTACGCATTTAAACTGTACCACATCCATATATTAATTAGTCTCAGGTCTAGTTTTGTCCCTACCATTCCAAGCATTCCATCTTTCGCCTCCCCTCCCCTCCTATGCTCCCCTCCTCCTAAATTCAAACTAATGTCACCTGACATCGGACGGCCTGATTCTACTAAAATCCGTACTCATGACCACTCGCTTGTCAAGGTAGACTCGTCTTTGGTTTAGTTGTACCAGTACCGGGCATCTAATGTTCCAATGGCGATGGCGCGTGCCATCGCTCATCACTGCCGCAAATCAACCGATATGACCACACTCGATGGCATCGAGTAACATATGGCCATGATCCTAAAGAATTGTAAAAGTAGAAGAGGAATTTGGTGAAAAAATATTGACAGACAAAAAAAGTTACGACCATCTTAGTGATTTTGCAGTACATAAAACTGACGTAGACCTTAGACAAGTTATACAGACAGAGGCTCGTGATTCAGAAATTGTGTAATTAAGGCAATTAACTGCAACGTTATCTTTACGTATTTAGTAAACACAGGTTAACTATGTTATCAAGTCGAGAATCGCAGCTCGCCTCAAACATCTTCATACTAAAAATAGTTTCTGTCAACAGTCGGTGTAAATGCCAGAGAAACTTGCAAATTAATCGTAGCATAATGGTACCATCATCCGCAGTCACACGACTGATTTCGACCAGCCAACAATAAACACGTGAAAATGCGAAGGACGGCGTAATCGGTTGCCACGCTGTCAGTCATTGAGAGCAAAATACAACGGTGTATTGATAAGATTCAGCCGTATGAACTTTGTATTTAAAAAATAGTCAGCATGGTGGGCTACGAATATTGTCACGTACACAAGACACACCTTTCGATTCCCAAAATAGAATCTCACTGAATCACATTTAAATACACATTCAAACTATATCATTCAATTTACTAATTGGACATATCACATTAAATTTCAGATTTAGTGCACACATATTGTTTTAAATTGTATTTTGTTTCTTATAATTGTGCTAATATTTGCGCTTCAACCTAAAGTATTTGTGGCAGGCTAGTCTTTTCTGTTCTTTTCTGTCATTTGTCTGAAAGTTAGTGTAGTGATAAATCCAACTGTCATTGGATTTATTTTGCTTACTCATGCTTGAAGAGCGAGAAACCTAAAATACCGCATTGCGATAACGAAATCGACAGTCATTCATTACTACAATATGGATAGATTTCGATGATATTGTTCGTTCGTTTCGATTTACATACAAGCAAATGTTTAACACCATGTATTTTCCAGTCTGCTGATTGGTCTCTAGCTATTATACTGGCAAAATATTTAACCAGTTTCTGCATATTCGAACTAAAAATTGGGCGGTGGAATAGCAACACGAGCCCCGCAACTGTTTTATATTTATATTGAATCCATAGTGGTTAATAACCACTAGTTATTAACCAAACTCACTTGTCAAATAAAAGAAACAAAATAGTCCGTTCAATAAGTTTTGAACTATAACGAATTCAATATAAGTCTACACCAATAATGCCGCTTAAGAATAAAGACTTGTAACTAAAGTACTTAAAATGTAAACATTCAACCAGTTTGAAACAGTACAGATCCAGTGAAATTAAATGTGCATGAGTGCTGTTTAGAGTTCATTATTATCTAGTCTTAAGTTTACATCACCTTTTAACACACTTCTTACATCTCTACCAAACCAGTACATATGGCTATGAATGCCCAAATCCAGGAGCAAGCAATGAATTAGATTCACTTAACATAAAGCAGCTAAAATTAAAATTGATAGAAAAGAGTTCCGCCGTTCAGCAATCGAAGCTGATTGTCTGGTTATTTCCATTGCTGGTGCTCTCATCACATCTTCATGTGATGTTTACCTCCGTCACGCTGTCCCACAACTGATAATGGGTGGAATCCGAGGCACGTTTTAGATTGCACGTTGTTCATTCATTCAAACGTAAATAGAAGCGGTAAATAGCAACAACAGCTAGTCTCTTTTAGTGCAATAAACAATGAAAATGATGAAATCAGATGGGGTTGATTACCAGATCGCGCCCTATTGAGTCATTTATATTTTCCTTTTAATTTATCTGCACAGGAAATGTTACGAGTGAATGACAAATGGCTAGCGAATAAATTTTCGCTGCATAATCACCACTTATGCAGCTTTTCGAATTTTTATAACAATCCAAATATTCCGAGGATTTTGCGGGGTATAATTAGACCAAATGTGATCATGTAGTAAACTTTGTTTATATTCATTAATATTATATTAATAGCCACATACAAAATATATGCATTTACTCACACATATTACACCTCTCACCAAGTAATATCACAGAAGAATGCTGCCAGTATCAAGAAAAACGCTGACTTTGACAACAGAGTCGATGGGAAATAATTGGTGACTTAGCAGTAAACCCAGATAGCTGTTGTTTGCATGATTTCAGAGCTATCCATATAAGCGGATGTTATGATTATTAAACTTAACCTACCGCCCATTACACGCATACGTAATATCCTCAATGTGCGATAAGTTCGAGAATAAAATATTCTCAATTTTCTCTTTTCTTATTTTTGTTGGTGTACTACAGCCTCCGTCAGACTGCAACTTTTAGCAACTTTCTTTCAACAGCGCCGTATAGACGCTGTTATGCTTCTTCAAAATATCTGTAAAGCTCCTGCAGAACACGGTTCCTACATTTCCGGTATCTGTAATTCAGTGCTTACAGCCGCATGTAGGGTGACGGACCCCCTTAGTCATACGTAAACACAAATATACATTATTTTGAGTTTTAAAAGAATTATATCTGCAGCTGCTCAATTTTCGGCACAAGATGAATCTCCTGTACACGTATACCTATTCAGACAGATAAAATAATGGAAACTTACATTTCTTAGTGAAATAAATTTTCATATTCCAGTTATGTTCATCATACATATCATATCATACTGCACTTCGTCATATGCAGGATTTCTTTCTTCTATCATGGACAAACAGCTATCATTTACAAAAATTTATTTATACATTCGTCGATTCGTGTTCACGAGTTATCCAACTTTCACAAAAAATGTAGAAATACCTTGAATCACAGCTCAAAATTCTACCCCGTATCTACCCCGGCTGATCAGCAGAATCTCAGAGAAAAAAAAATTAGCCCTTCCCAAAAGCAAGTCTAGACCAATTTTTGAAAAAGTAAGTATGCAAAGTTTCTTATTTACATAAACTCTTTAAACACACAAAGTTTCATTGAATTTTGAGAGGGTGCTGTCAACTCCATAGACGAGTTAGCGTAAAATCCGTCATTTTGTAAATTTTTCTTACCGCATTTTCAAAAAAGATGCTTGAGTAATGAGAAACGCTGTTTCAACTATTATTGATAACCTAATGTTTATATCGTATTGTTCGTATAGCGAAATAAAACAACCAAATCGCACTAAATAAACGTTTCCATTTAACTCAGCAACCATGCTTCGTATCTAGTAAATGTTTACGATGGGATTCAAGCTGTCAAAGTATTTATATTTATTTATGTTGTCAAATTATGCAGAATCGGCATTAATAAATCACTGAATCGCACTATCACCCTCGTCACACATTTGCTTCTCCTTGCGAAGGACTACGTCTTTGTTTACTATACTGGGTAGCGCTTGCGAAACTATAACGTTTGAATGAAAGATTCCAAACATCAAAAATAATCTAGTGCTGTATGGAATTCCATCGTCAATATGTTGTTGGATAGAAAAAATGTCCAGCACTTTTGTTATGTTACGATTTTAGCCATTATTCAACTGTTAAGGCCATTAAACCATTTCGCGAAATTTTTTTACTTTTTAGTTAAAATTTGACAGTTTGATAGTTATTTTTCCCCGAGTGGTTAAAATCGATGGTTAACATCAAATTTTTTCAATGCAATCTATTTATTGACTTGCTTCAAAGGACCTTATGTCTAAATGAAGATTAGAAACTGTAAATGGGAAAAGCCGGTGAGTTAAGATTTTTTCCCATTTTTAAATCAGCATAAAAAACCCATTATCTTTTTAACTTTAAACTAACAACTTCTAAGAACATAATCAAACATAAAACATAAATTTCACATCAAGTTACATTATTTCTTATCCTATTTTTAAAAGCAATCGTCAATATCGGAAAGTCAAATTCTCCATAATATGTGCGATGAAAGCTGTGGAGCATCGATATCCGACTTTAAAAGTTGGGCTACGAAGACGGCTCTGGATACGTTTCTCCTTTTACATAGGGCTTCCACATTCAGCAGTTTACAACTGTCATCATAGGGTGGAAGATTTTGATGGTCCGACCACAGAAGATGTCTTAACGCGTGTCCAATAAATCTCGCGTAACTTTTCAAAAGGACCTAAGTAACAATGAGAGATTCTCTTCGTGTCTCTTCTCTTTTATTTCCCACGGTAATGCAAATGCACTTTAAAACACCAGCTTTGCATGAATCGGTTGCTAGCGTCATTATCTAGCTAAACGTGAGGAATTTTTTTGTTGGAATGCATTCATGTCGCCGTAATAATCAGAAGAGAGAGACGCCAAAGAGAGTCTCTCAATGTTACTTAGGTCCTTTTGAAAAGTTACACGAGAAATCTGCGTTGCACAGCTTCGATTCTTGTCGCCCAAATACTAGTGAATGGACTCCATACCACAGAAGCCGTCTCAAGAATGGAGCGTACTAGGGATAAGTAAAGAGCTCGCAAACATAATGGGTCGCTGAAATCTTTAGCCACACGCATGGTAAAATCCAGATTACGATTCGCCTTTGAAATAATGTCTGAGTAATGGTTGTTGAAGGTCATTCTAGTAGAGTTGATGGTAGATTAAAACTTCTCGGTCGATGGTATCTACAGTGGATGGAGGAAGAGGCACAATTTGTGTCTAAAAATAACCCAACTAGATTCGTCGCTACATTAATAGAGGGGGTTGCGTAGTCTCCTTTTGTACAGCGCCTCTATGGTTCAAAGGTACACGGGTACCAGCGAGTCACACGCCCTGGCGGGTGTTGTGTGTTCAAATCCGGTTATAATCTCTGATTATAGCTTGGTTCGACTCATGCATCTTCCAGCATTGGACAAAAGGTAGGAGTCACAACGACAACTTGTTAAGCGTAGCTACCTATTACCCCCCTTCCTTTCCACTCTTTCCCCTCCATTCCCAAAAAAAAAATCATTTATTTCCCCTGCTGTCCCTCCATCAATTGTAGAATAATCGTTTCAAAAAATATTAATATTAATAGTAGAATCAATATATATAGAATGCCAGTGTCGCTGTTTTTCTACAGGACTCATTGTGGTAAACATGATGCTAACAATCTTGATACAGTCTGTGAATCGGGAACTTCATTGTCAAAGTTTCTCATTATTATTTATCTGTTCTTTATCTGTGAGCTGGTTGGTGCTGTCATCAGTGCGCTCATCGCTGTGTTTTCATCCCAGTGAAATCTTTTTAAGGGGAAACCGAAAATGGCTCAAAGATGGCTGGATAAATGGCTACCGTTCCATGCATGTATTGTTTTGTACCTTAAAATGCATATGTATTGGCAAAGCACGTAAGAAGTGCTCCCAGTGCTGTTAGAACTTCCTAAATCTTGTCATTCCATTTATCGACCCGGTATGTATCAACAAACGCTCAGCAAAATATAATTGCTAATGGAAAATAAATTCAACGGATCATATAGATCATTACGTGTTCATAAAACGTATAGTCTGGAATTGGTTAATAGATATTTGGGTACGCACATATTTCGTTGCACTAACGCTTTCGGAAAAAACAGCACCGCGGTCTCAAAGTTTCGCCACATCAATGAGCTTTTAAAGAGCTTTCTGCTTTTGCCGCATGGATAAGCTGAGAGAATATAAACAAACTAACAGCTGACCAGCAATCAAAAACTCGCCTTCAATGCAAACAGATTAATTAGCCATCCTATTGAATGTATAGGATTAAAAGGATTGCTGCTGCAAATCTTGTCTTGTCGGAATGTCTTGATAAAGAAAATAAACCATATTTCGGGATATTCGTAGCCGGTGCGGTTGGCTGCGGATCAGCTGTGTTTATGTTTGCAAGCTCTGCCATTTGACACATATTACCAATACTAGTGCAACATTCAAATAAACGTTTAGGTTTTTAACGAACACATGCGATGTACAGTACAGTGTGTGTCGCTCTAACACAATAACGTTAGCCACTTTCGGTGTCTCCTTAAACGTTTTCTTTTCGTCCGGATGAATTGAATCGCACAACTGAGCCCTTTTACACCGTTTTTTTCAGAAATTTGAACCAAGAGAAGTTTCCTATCACATTACTTGACAGCCATATTTGAAATTTTAAACTGGTTGTCAAAGTTTGACAATGAGATTCCCCTTTTGATGAATCTCAGGCACACACATATATGCATAAATAATGTAAATACATTATCTGAACATGTGTGATGTTCACACACACCACGCGCACTGCAGCGACACTGACATTCTATATGGACCCCCGTGGACCCTCGTTCGTTTGACCATTTTTAATCTGAACATTATTTAATTTGAACCCCGTTGGTTTGCACGACGTGCAAATTAAAAATAGTTCAAATGTCATTCTCAACATGACATCATTTGTTTATGCAGCGTGTTTAATCGGTTTCACATTTCGTTTTCCTAACGATTAAGATAGAAATCCGATCGGAAAATGCAATATTCGCACTTGCAACTGGCCACCAAAACAAACCACCAAAACAATAACAAAGAGCAGGGCGGCCAGTTCACACAGGTTTCAGCATATTTCGGGTTACCACCCAGGTAACCAATAAGCATTTCCAATGCAATTTAAAAGCAAGCCAATAAGCATTTAAGTTGCCTTAAATGCTACTTAAATGCTATTTCGGCAAAATATGCGGCTACTTTACTGCTAGCCCTCTTATAGTGCTGACAATGCTTATTTGCAGCTAGTTACCAACAAGAAGAATTTAAATAGAATTTTGGATGCCAATTTGCAACAGTTATGCAGTCAAAAAGCTGATAAACAACAACCTGCAGTATACGCCAGGAATGCTAATAAACGACTGATTTACCGCTTATTTTAATGCTTATTGGTTACCTGGGCAGTTGTTCAAATTAAAAAGTAACCCCGCATGAGGAATCGTTCAAACGAACGGGGGTCCACTGTATATTGATTATACTATATTAATGCCTGACCGCATTTCAAGGTCGAAGATTAAAAACACGAGTTTGGTCAATATTCTTAAGTTTTTTAAGTATTAGGCTACTTGTTCGAATCGGATAATATCTATTGATTATATGCATAATGCATTAACCCTCTCTGTCCGAGGGTGTTTTGTTGGTTTACAGTTTTTGATCATGTAAAAAAGCTATAAATTAGCAATTCGTCAAACGCAACTATACAGCTTGTTAAATAATGTTTTTACTACGTTATAAAACCAAAATATCCATATTTGAATGCCTCAAAAATTTTGCCGGCCAATTTTAGTATCGGAAGTCATAGAGCACCTGTGCTACCATGGGACAGAGAGGGTTAATATGATACGTAACACAGCCATGATATTTAGGAGTTATGAAACTAAAAATCATTTTCGAGAAAGTTTCCAAATTTTGTGAAAAAATATTGAAAAACAAAAAACTTATTAACATTTCAACTAATTTTGCAATGCTTAACGTTATGTTGACCATTGAATCATTCAAAAAAATAGAGCGTGGGTTTCATATATACCGTAAGCAACCTGCACTATAGGGCCGAATCAAAGTTATTTTTATGCAATACCTAGAAGCAATGCAATGATGTACGCAATTGACTTACGGTTCACCTCAGATCTGTTAATAACGAACTTAACGACATTCAATCAAAACTTTTGAGGCTTATTACAAAACATATTTGAGATACATACATGAAAAGTAATTATACCGTCAATTAAGTCAATTGATGAATAAATCATCTTCATTACTCTACTTATTTTCACGTTTGTGGTAACGTTCATTCTTACTAGTATTAAGTATCCACTTTTTGGCTAGGCATGTACAAGGAACAGAGGCAGCAAAGAAAGATATAACATTGACGCCGGCTATTGATCTCTTTCAGCTCATTTTACGTCAAACCACCTCGACTCCGTTCGCACGGGCAAACCATTTGAGGCGCTATATTTATAGTATTTAACGAAGAGCAGGTAGTGTTAAAAGGTGAACTATTGGACGATTGTGAAAGAAATAATTGCAGCCAATTTTCTTTCACGATTCTACAGTGAAAATTAATTCTGCTGATGAAAATTAATTTGTCGACCCGGCTATTCAGTATAATTCACTTTCCATACTTAATGAGAAAACGAAAACATAACTCAGTTAAAGTCGGAATAAATTGTTTTTTTGAACAGTGCTGTTTTAAAGTATAAAAACATATTTATTAAAGTATTTTGGATATCGAAACCTTTTGTTTGAGCGAATAAACAATTTTTACAGCATTGGATGTGTTGGCTATCGGTTTGAATAATTCAGCACAGACCAAATATCGCTAAAAGTATTATACAGCAAATTTACTTCCAGATGGATTGATATATTTTCAACAGTATCATGTTAAAGTAACCGAGCATTTATATTTTTCCTCTTATGTCACCACATCCAATCAAACTGAAATAATCAATAGCGACCAGTCAGTCTGTAGTACATTTCAAATGTAACTAGGAACGAAATTAGTCTTTCTCCGCTGAGGAAGACTAATCATCTACCCTTACTAACCAACACATACGTAAGCATAGCCGCGGACGCACATACGCAAGCACACTTTTTCACATGTATTATTGCAGAGTGCTTCGAATACTTTCAAGGATTTTCTTATGCTCATACTTTTTTAAAGCAACGCATTTTCCGATGAGCCACGAGCAAGTCGTTTATCATCCTAATATAGAACACCAGGAAACACGTGGGCGATATAAATCGCTACACATCACCTGTTTGCCAAATCTGAGCTCTGCAAAATATTCTCCATGCAAATCGGCACTCATGTAAGGATTAGTTGAAAGGCCTAATCGAACAGCTCTATACTTTACTTATTGGACTTTCAATAAATTGTAGCATATGAATGAGTAAATCCTAAAAATTACAACTCATGGCTATTTAGACTAGCGGTAGTTTCGAAGGAACGCGTTTCAGCATAAAATAAACTTCTTGTTGGAGCTATAATTTTTAAAGCGTGTCAGTTTTCAAAATGTATATCGCGAAGTTGAATGTGTCAGCAAAATTCTATTAGGCTCAACTTCATTGGTATCTTTTCTTTTATGGATTTTTTTTCGCATTTCAGTCGGATAACGTTCACGGTAATTTTTTTTTTAAATTATATAAATCATTCAAATACTTAAAAGACAAGTTATAATTGAATTACCCGACTATGGATAACTTTTTAAGAAATGGTTATATAACATTCGAACATTGAAAGAGTATTAGGCATGTTTTATTGCATACCACGCGCACAATCCTTTATCTGTACTGCAGAAAGACTTCTGTTTACAGTCTAGAAAAAGTTATTCTCATCTTCATTTAGTATTTTCCACAAACTTTACACGGCAGCATTTTCCAGCTGTCTTACGACATATGCTTGGCATAGCAAAAAGATGCACCGTAATCGTAATCCATTTTCAACATCCAACGATCTATACACACGTGCGAGGTGCGACTGCAAAGTGTTGCCTGTGTTTACTCCGAGGCTCAGAACACTGCGATAAATACTCACACAATCTGTCGTCTACCACACATATCACAAGTCCACAGCACCTGGCCAAGACTGTGTTGCCAAAAGTGATACAGTTAAAAATCCAACTAGTTTTTATAATTGTTTCATTGATTATATTGCTGATTGCAAGGAAGATTGTCCAATCAATAAGTGCGCAATCGCACATAAAAGTGCTATTTTGGCTTAAATCGTTTCGGTCTTTTCGGCGCACTTATTGCTTGGAATGTAACGAAAAAGTGCGCCAAAGATACCGAAACGATTTAATGCAGGATCGCACTTTTATAAGCGATTTCGCACTTTGTACGGTAGAAATTTTCCTTGCAATCAGCAAACTGAATTTATTTACTAGAATGCTAATCGATTACAAACATTAGAAAAATGTTGTTTCTCAAATAATTTTTTTCTCTACAGCATAGTACTTAAATGTCGAATGTTCTACTAATTTACGTACTCTTTTTAAAAATAGAACCCTGTATATAAAGCGTGCACAAGATTTAGGATAAGAAGCAAAGTAAACTCTTATTCATACCTACGTTGTCTTGTGATGTCAATGCTCAAGAAGGACCTGCTCGAGCAGGGGGCACGGAGTTTTCAAAATATGAGCGCTAAAAATAATCTTCGGTGGCACACAGGACAACGGATAAACCGTAAACTCGCACATCTATGACGAAGCCAGCTTCCAAAAAGTGGCTAAGGCTGGGCGGATACGATAGGCAGGGCAGTTGCAAGAATACCAAACAGCTAACCTGAAAAGATGGTGTTTGCTTCATATCCGATTGGAACAAGACGACCAGCAGCGCAGCGAATAAGATGGTTAGACCAGGTGGAGCGAGATCTGACGGTGAGTATTCGGTGTCCGAAGAATTGAAAAGCGGTAACCCACAACCGAGCTGACTTCGTTATAAATGTCTAAGACACGTATATTACTGGAAAGGCCATAAATTGATTGTGTGAAAGTTTCTACTAAATTCTAAAAAATTATTTTTCAAATCGAGTGTTATTCATGAGCCGGCACTGAAATTCGAAGAAATAGTTGTTGATATTATAAATACAGCAAAGATTCGCTAATTGCTGGTTCGTTAATTGGGCGTTCGCTAGTTGGGCGGAAATGTCAAAATTCACTATCAAAATGAATCATTTGAGGGGTCTAGAAATGTGATTCAAGATCATATTTATTGCTGCTCATGGGATAATCCACTGGATTCAACGTAACGGATTACGTCTAACTGTTTAGCTAGAGGTAATGTGGTATATTTGCGTTTTGTCGCTGTTCTACTTGACGATACAGCCATTGTCTATTTAAAAACAAATTAGTCATATCAACAGTCGATTATTAATCATCATACTTGAATGCAAAGACAGCAGACGGAAATGTTTACTTACTCCAATTTTAAACTTAACCAGGTTTTCAACATGTATTCCGAGTCCCGAAAGTTTTCAAAATCAGATAAAAATAATTTGTGCACCCCTCAGGAAACTGTCAGTCAGCCCAATTAACGAACACGACTCGATAGTCGTGGTCCAATTAACGAATTCTGGCAGTAGTAGCAAAAATTAAATTCCGCATGAAAAAATAAAATATACAAAAATCTAATTTTTATATAACCTTGACAAAAATATTTCCTTAACGTTATCATACCAGATAGCACCTAGGCTTTGCGTTTTCTGCCCATAAATGAAGAATTGGCTAATATGCCACGAACATGTACTTTTGTCTGTCAAAGAGGTTTTAAGCGGTAATTGCAACGTGTTTATTGTGCATATTACCCGTCATGCATGCCGGAGTCATGCCGTGGAATTGAAACAGCAATACCTGTAGCCGAAAGACTTCCGGGGCACGTTTTTAACGCAGTAGCCATTTTTTCATTTCCCAAGGAGAGTTGACAATCCTGGGAAAAATTTGGCTAACGTGCATACGTTGTCAATTATCTTATGCTGGCGAGTCTTCAAAATGGTTTTAAATTATTTAAAACAGTACGGAAGCATAAGTGACGATGAAATGAATAATGAAACATCTAATCCGTGCACCCGAAGAAGTTGCCAATGAAGCGTGAGATTCGAACGCTTGAAACCAGAAGGCAGAAGCAACTTCATCATGCCATCGTTAATGGGAGCTGCGAATCCTGCCATGTAGGCTGTCGTGGTAATGAAAAAAAATAATGAGATTCGATCCAAAAACTTAGCGATTGCTAGCCTTACGCACGAAACCACCACACCACATGATCGGCTTGAATGTGTGGTGGAAAAATGCTAAATAAGAACACATCGGTTGCTGCGGATGCAATTAAATCATCACGGATATTAGCCATCTTCTCATTTATTTTGGATATTAGCCAAAATTGTTTCACGTCGTGTGCCTCCGGAAATGCAGTTTTTTTACAATCGGCTTCCATGGGGACGTTGGTTGAAGGGTATACTATCATGTGATATTATGATCTCAATTTTGGAAAAATGGCATATTAGCCAATTTTTCATTTATGAGCAGTTTTGCCAATACATTTATTAAATTATGTTGTAATTTTCTCTAGTTTTATCAAGATTGATTACATAAACTAGCGTTCTGATAACTAAAATGTAACATAGGGTAGTAAACATAAGTAATAAAAAGAGATAAAAGCGTTGTACATACCGTGAACGCAGGTAATTCCAACCAGTTTCTAATTCCGATCACTGAACTAGAGTAGTCCATTTCTAGGAGAAACCTAAGTTTCATTAAGGTTCAAATGCGCATCATTGACTACTGGGATTTCAAAAACAGTTTTTATGCTCAAAACAAAAGATATGTTCACGATATTTATTATTGTGTTGGGGCGTCTGTGGTCACATCTTTTGTTTAGAGCATAAACACCGCTTTTGAAATCCCAGAAATCAATGACGCGTGTTTGAACCTTAATGTAGCTTTTGTTTTTCTTTTATGTTTACTGCTTTTCAATACCAATTTCGCCCGTACCGTTCAAACAGCGCCGTGTCCACAATAGCCCCACTGTGCAGACACTGCAGCACATGTACCATCTTTTTTTAAAAATTTAATGTGACTAAATCTCAAATCCTCATGATGTAATCCGGAAATAAATAATAAAAAAGCAAAGCTGGCGCAGCTTAGGTGCTACATTCCGGTTTTGAAACTTGACCTTCTGTTTGTTATTCCATAGACCTTGCAGTTGCAGCCAGCCGCTAGAGTACAGGACAATTGATGGCCTAGTGCTACGATCCTATTTACTCTAATAGCATCTCCCAGCCGAGTTTCGAACAAGTGATAGCTAGCTTGCTAAGCCCGCGTACTTCGAGGTCAATTGGGAAGCAAAGCCAGTAATATATAGGTGAAGAAATTTTCTCATAAGTACTTTAAAATGTCTTCTTATGAAAAATTGTAGAAAACTGGAATTAGTCGTTAATACTATTTGTATACCTGGTTCACCTAATCGTAATCCTTATTTCCAGCGGGGTGCTATCCGTATCTTAACGAACGGTGTTTGACAGTCCACTTAACGAAGGGCGCTATTTCAAAAAATGCAAGAAATAGCGCCCGTCTGACAGGTAGATTTGCTGCCAACCTTTGTCGAGATGTGCTGAGATGTTGGCAACAAAAACATGGCACCCATCGCAAGCCCCTGCTTATTTCCTATTCTTAACAGACAGGGGCTTGCGATGGGTGCCATGTTTTTGTTGCCAACATCTCAGCACATCTCGACAAAGGTTGGCAGCAAATCTACCTGTCAGACGGGCGCTATTTCTTGCATTTTTTGAAATAGCGCCCTTCGTTAAGTGGACTGTCAAACACCGTTCGTTAAGATACGGATAGCACCCCGCTGTTAACAGATCCTTCTTCAGAAACAACTGGCAACACTACACATAAAAAAATTGCAAAAATTGTACGTACATGTATGTGCTCTGCTCAGCCTAGGCTGACACGAAATTCCCATCAAAATGCATACACTTGTTAAAATAGCAAATTAACAACTTTTTAATCCAGAGCACGTTTTAAGATTTATTTCAATGCAATAAAAACACTTACTTGAATGATATTATTCTTGGGCGCAAAATCCCTTATACCAACTGCTTGCTTTTAAGTATGCCGGAGACTCACAAGCCACGTTCAATGTTCTATATAACAAAATTTCACAGCAGTCAAAAGATTTTGCATAAAATTGCACTGTAAACTGACTTTGCAACGATAACTTTCCGAAAAAAAAAACTTAGACGGCTCTTAGCACTTTACCACGCCTAGTCTTTCCAGTATCTATATTGCAGAAACATAAATTGATCCAATTTTCTTGCTTTAATCACTGGATTATATCTAGATGGACTTTAGCTGCAATTACAAACTTAACTACTGTCGAATTTCCTATATTGGACTATGAATGTGGCCGAAAATGATTCGCCGTCCCACACGCACTGTTGAAAGTTATAACAGAGGAAAATCCAACGCACGCGATTTTTTTTTTTCGAATACAACGATGCAGAATGACGACCGAGGTCGAGTAACGAATGCTAAGAAGAGGACAAATAAATGATTCAACTGAATTCGTGCTTGGATAGCGGTTTGCTGGCAGTGGCTGTGGTGACCACGCGACGAAGTATGGGTTTTTTGCACATAAAAACATTACCGGTTCCATCCGAATTTCGCGTTTGCGCAACCAGACACTATTTCTCGCTCACACCAAAGCAGTAATTTTGACAGATAAAAGGAAGTGTTTTGTTTTGCGACGGCGCGCCGGCTTTTTTCCATTCGTGTTGTTCTTTGCTTGCTTCTTCCATCTTCTTTGTCCACGTTGTATAGAGTGACTATATAAAGAGTGACGTTAATGTCAAAACATAGAATGTAAATTCTCGGGTACTTTTTCAAAAGGACCTATAAGTAAATATTATTGAAGATAGAACCATTTCGGATTTCGTTTGAACTACGCAAGGGGTTTCCAACAGCAGTGATTACTACGCACCTTAGAAAAAAATTACTTTTGATTACTTTACTGATTACCTCTGATTACCAGTAATCAATCTCTTGTGATTACTAAAAATTAATCATGATTGCCAATGATTACTTAAGATTATCATTGATTACTATACTGATTACCTTTGATTGCCTAATTAATTCGTAAATGATTACAAAAGTAATCTCTGGTACGCACTGATACTGATACGCCTTGCTGGAAACCCCTTGGAACTACGCCTCCAATCTATAATCGTGCGTCTAATCAACCCTAGGGGTTTCCAGTAAGGCGTATAAGTGCGTAGTAATCAGAGATTACTTTTGTAATCATTTACGAATTAATTAGGTAATCAATGGTAATCAGTAGAGTAATCAATGATAATCTTAAGTAATCATTGGTAATCATGATTAATTTATAGTAATCACAAGAGATTGATTACTGGTAATCAGAGGTAATCAATAAAGTAATCAAAAGTAACTTTTTTCGAAGGTGCATAGTAATCATTGCTTTTGGAAACCCCTTGAATCAACCTTTTCGCGCGCTTAAAGGGAAACTAGCAATCATTTCCTAAAAATAAAAATTAAGAAAACTTATCCAATTTAATTCTACTATGTGTATTTTAGTCACGACAGATACGTATTTCACCTACGACTTGCAGGCTTCCTCAGTTCCTTTTCGCGCGCTTAAGGGGAAACTAGCAATCATTTCCTAAAAATAAAAAATAAGAAAACTTAGCAAATTTAATTCTACTATGTGTATTTTATTCACGACAGATACGTATTTCGCCTACGACTTCCATAGGAAGCTGAGAGTACACTCAAAATAATCCACACGTCCTTTCCACGTGAAAAATCAAGTAATTTTTTCTACAGGCAGTTACGTAGTATTTTCAGCTGTTATTGGAAAAAATAATAGCGTCTATTGCTGATTGCAAGGAAAATTTTATCATCCAAAGTGCGCAATCACTCTTAAAAGTGATATTTTACACTAGATCGTTTCGGTATTTTCAGCGCACTTATTCGTTACCGAGGGGCAAGACACTGTCGAAAATATATTACTTTTCCCTATGGAAATATTTTTCCAACCTTAATATATTGACCTTTCCCACCCATAATATAACCGAAAGCCCTATAAAGTTACATTTATTTATATATTTATAGGGTTTTAATAGAGCCTAATATATTAATATTATATGATAATATTATGAAGTGTCTTGCCCCTCGTTCGTTACGCTCCAAGCAATAAGTGCGCCGAAGAGACCGACACGATTTAAGCTAATATAGCGCTTTTATGATCGATTGCGCACTTCGGATGGTACAATTTTTCTTGCAATCAGCAATATCTGATTTTCACGTTAACGCATTAGTATGCGTGCGAACTACCTGAAATCACGTAAATAGTACAGGACAAACTGGTTGGAAAATATTCACATAACTTTTCCTATGATTTCGACGTGAAATTTATTTTGAGTGTAGGAAGCGAAATAGGGTGATTCACCCTACGCGAATCTATCCAGCTTTCCACGAGCGATAATGGCAGATATTGAGCACAAGTGGGGACAATCTTTTGACATTCATTGGAGGAGCGTCGAGTTCGCCTTGAGTTACTATGGATACATTCATGATTGTTTGTTGTTCGAATGTAAAAATGTAAACATTGTTCAATTTTGCAGATCAGCTAAAGGGGAACATAATTGAACGAACAACAAGTTTTATGGATTGTAGCTTTGCAGTTTTCGCAAATTTCAGGGAGAATGTCCAAATACGCAACGGAAAGTTTCTTATCAAGTTAAGACGTTGTTCGAGAGCAAACTTGACAACGGCTCGATCATCATGAAGTTAATGTGTAATGTTTCGAATGTTTAATTCGCACGATTGTGGAAAAGTATTCTGAGCTAGTGCCTTCAGCAAATTGTGGCCACAAACCACTATAAAAGTTTGAATCCGTTCAATTATGTTCCTCTCCTCTTTGGCTGATCTGCAAAATTTAACAATGTTAACATTTTTACATTCGAACAACAATCATGAATCACAGACAAACAGACGAGACACTCGCGATAACTCCATCGTCCATTAAAAAACAACTTATTTTTCAAAAAAGCATGTTTCGCAACATGTCCACACCGCGGCGCTCGAGTGTTGCTTCGAGTTTCCAGTATAAAACCATACAAATATAAAAACCTACAATTAAAACCCTGCAAATGAAAAAAACCTACAGTATAAAACCCTGCAAATGCAAGCTACTCCGCAACATGCATAACAGAGGACGCTAGTGTGTAAGCAAAATGTGTAGGACGATGGTTTTTGAAGAATTTTCTTCTATGTGTCATGTCAGTTCGTCAGTGCATGAATGTATCCATAGTAACTCCGTCAGGGCGAACTCGACGCTCCTCCAACGAATGTCAAAAGATTGTGCCCACTTGTGCTCAATATCCGCCATTATCGCTCGAGGACAGCTGAATATTAAATAGGGCACCACATCGACATCTCTATAATATAAACTACCCTATTGGCATCTCTATATCGAGCTGCAGTAAGTGACAGCACCAGGATATGATGGGCTCAAAATTTGACAGCGGGCCCAAATCAGACTGCTGGCAGTCGAGTGAAACGCAGTGATGAAATACTATTTCATTTTCGCACACACGAGATGTTGTCAACGAAAACATGGTTGCCTGCCGATGGGGTGCTATAAACTTTTGCACGGTCCCTAAGCTCCACTCTGGTTTGACGTTTTTGTGTGTTTTGTTTTAATTCCCTTTGTAACCTGTATCGCTATACAGTGGACCCCTGTTCGTTTGAACGATTGCTCATGCAAACTAACGGGGTTAGTTTTTAATTTGAACAACTGGCAACCCTAAATATGTTAAAACTTGTATGAATTGGCCGCCCTGCTCTTTGTTATTATTTTGGTGGTTTGATTTAGTTCGCACTTGCAAGCAGTGAATATTTCATTCTTCGATCGGATTTCTGTCATAATCGCTGGGAAAACGGAATGTGAAACAAAATAAACACGCTAGGTTAGTACAAACAAACCGTGTTTATGTGTATTGTCTGCATAAGCAAATGATGTCGTGTTGAGAATGACATTTGAACCATTTTTAATTTGCAAATCGTGCAAACCAACGGGGTTCAAATTAAAAAGTGTTCAGATTAAAAACGGTCAAACGAACGGGGGTCCACGGTAGTGGGTTTATTACTTGCAATCAATGTTGCAAATTCTCATCACGATGAAGGCTCATCACCTGCTCGTCAGCGATTTGAATTCTATCAACTAGCAACTCGATAGTATCCTGATTGCTCGCGATGAATCGCCGACGCAAAAACTGATGAGCAAAATATGAATGGATTACGCTCGCAAATACTCGCTCGGTATCTCTGTCTCACACTCATCGCTAATCATCGTTACTTGCTGTCATCCAACCAAGAATGTATTTTGCGATGAAACGTAAACAAGCATATTTTTTGGCAAATTACAAAAAAAAATATTGCTCGTTCAAAAATAAAACGATATTCGTACCACATATAATAATTAGTAACTTGCCAGACGTCAACATATACTTGCCATACACATGGCGACACACACATACGACACCAGTGACTTCAACCGGCACACGGACGAACAAAATGGTTTCAAGATTTAGTTTCAATGAAATGCAAACCTGGTGCAATATTATTATTATTATTTGGTGGCTAGAAGGTTCGAAGCTATGAAAAATAATACATCTTCTTGTGTGACTAACGATGAAGGTTGATAATAAAAATATCGTCGGCCACTGTTCAAAATTTGATCCTGCCAACAAGTCTGAAAAATCGCTTGTATATTGTAAACATTTGCAAACGTTGCTGGTGCTTGTCATTGTCACGAAAAAAAGATTTATGCTGCACTAAACGTGAATGTAGAAAAATTATGAATAACATGTTGAAATAATTTTATGAGATTAAAAGTCTTCTGGGTGTAGAAGAACGTTAATGTTTTGAAGCGCATTTATGTATTCTGTTGCAAAAATGTATATTCCAAGTACCTCAGGTGCTAATAGTCGAACTAAAAAACCCAAAAACCAACATAAGTGTTAGGTACAAGTTTTTTTGACGGTATAATTCAATATCCGATAGCGCTTTTGCCTGTTTTCCAAAATTGATAAATCATCGCGATGAGTAAAATGCGAGGTTTTCGTTTTTGATTAACATCACTAGCGATCAAATCATTGCATGAAAAAGAGTGAGTGGTAATTCGCTTTTCTCTCACTCTCATTAAATAATTCTCAGCTAGAAAAGCATTGCCAGAGAATTTGACGTTATGAAATCACCTCTGAGTGTGTTTCGAACCGAATCAGTACTTTTATCGATGAATAGCAACATTGCTTGCAATTCGTACCACTTGTTTGTGGATACCGGAAATGCCCGACTTTTCCGAAGCGGAAAAATGATAACAGTTCTGTACAACATATATTTTTGTCATTTTTGCAGTTTTTTGGGTCTGGGCTAGTAGAATCAATATATATAGAATGCCAGTGTCGCTGTTTTTCTATCCAGCTTTTTATGCGCTATAATGGTGGCCGCTATAAATTGTGTTCGTAATATGCAAACAATCTTTTTGACAACTCTGCATACATCAAATCTGGCACTCTTCTCTTGCAACACTACCGTGCTCTTTCTTTCGTTTACGTCAAAGAAGGAAAGCAAAACTGTGCGAAATGTAAACAAAACTATTGCCTTCCTTCTTTTGCGTAAACGAAAGAAAGAGCAACACTGCCGTACAGGAGAAGAGTGCCCAGTTTTGATGGATGCAGAGTTGTCAAAAAGATTGTTCACATATTACGAACACAATTTATAGCGTCCGCCATTATAGCGCGTAAAAAGCTGGATAGGGCTCATTGTGGTAAACATGATGCTAACAATCTGTATCAAGTCTGTGAATCGGGAACTGCGTTGTCAAAGTTGCTCATTGTTATTTATCTGTTCTTTATCTGTGCGCTGGTTGGTGCTGTCATTAGTGCGTTCTCCGCTGTGTTTTTATGCTAGTGAAATGGTTTTAAACGTTCTTTTTCTTTTCGTCCGGATGAATAGAATCCCACAACTGCGCCCTTTTGCACCGATTTATTCAGAAATTTGAAGCAAGCGAAGTTTCCAATCACATTACTTGGCAGCTATAATTGAAATTTTAAACTGGTTGTCAAAGTTTGACAATGAGATTCCCTTTTTGATGAATCTCAGGCACACACACATTTGCATATATAATGTAAATACATTATCTGAACATGTGTGATGTTTACCACGCGCACTGCAGCGACACTGGCATTCTATACCGTGGACCCTCGTTCGTTTGACCGTTTTTAATCTGAACACTTTTTAATTTGAACCCCGTTGGTTTGCACGATTTGCAAATTAAAAATGGTTCAAATGTCATTCTCAACACGACATCATTTGCTTATGCAGACAATACACATAAACACGGTTTGTTTGTACTAACCTAGCGTGTTTATTTTGTTTCACATTCCGTTTTCCCAGCGATTATGACAGAAATCCGATCGAAGAATGAAATATTCACTGCTTGCAAGTGCGAACTAAATCAAACCACCAAAATAATAACAAAGAGCAGGGCGGCCAATTCATACAAGTTTTAACATATTTAGGGTTGCCAGTTGTTCAAATTAAAAACTAACCCCGTTAGTTTGCATGAGCAATCGTTCAAACGAACAGGGGTCCACTGTACACTGAGAAAAAAACCATGGTAATGCGAAACATGTATGCATGGTCATCTTAACTATATTGCAATATTGTAGCGCTTACCATGATTATTGTCAACTTGAGAAGTTTCGTGGTTAAAACTACTATGACAACAAGCAAATCGCTGACTATTTCCGTGGTTAAATTGACTTTTCTCTCATACTTCTAATGACAATATTTTTGCAGCTTGATATAACAATATTGAATTGTCAACAGGACCATAAAATTGGGAACTTACTAACTGTAAGAATATCATGGTAGTTTTAACATTTTTATGGGTTATCGTAACAGTATAAGTTTAGTGCTTTTCAACCGACTATGGAAACGCGTTTCTTGATGACAATTTTATGTTTATTTTGCCCTTTTTCTTTCTGTCATTTGAAACCGCACCGCCATTACGAAAAATTTGAGTCACGAGTGATGTGCTTAGTTGTGAGTTTTTTTGTTTTTATTAAAAAATTTTTGATATTATGAACAGTTTGTTAGTGCAAAACAAATAATAAAAAAAATCTAATCTTTAAGTGACAAATTGTATTAAATTATTTTCTGTGTACGTGAAAACAGGTTGAATTATTTTACTGTGTAGTGTACTAACAAAAACAAACTGCTAAACTGTTATGGTGTAATCGGTGTTATTTATAGCTTGTCTGTTTTATTTTTTTAATTGCGGATGGTGCTGGACTTCCGCTCTAAACAGTTCAATCGGTGGTTTAGACGTGTCCGTGAAGTGTGTTTGGATAAAACGCGAAATGATGTCCAAATATTTCCATTTAACTTGACTGCGGCGAGGGAGCTGCGGGATAGACTGTTGGAAACGTATATTTGGAACTGTAATAAAGGCAATTTATATATCCTATCTGCATGCAGACCATCATCTATAGGTAGTATTCGATATTTTTTGATTGTATGAATTATTGGTATTATCTTTTCTTTAATATTCGTCAGGTATATTTGGATTACTACACATGAGACGCAAACTACTAGGAGCAAATTGTGATAAATAACTTTTTTAGGAAATGTACTGGCTAAGAAGCGTGTAGGGCGCTATATCTCTGCATATTAGCGTTGGTAAGAGGAAATGCTTATCAACTTAGGGACTATATTGGCTCGTTTCATTATCCTTGATTTCCCTGATCGCGGATAAGTTCAAGTTGTTACGTGGGTTTTTGAGCCGTAAATCTCGCATGTGCATAGTATTTTTCGATATAAATTAAATTATGATTGTATATAAGCACCATTGGTATTGTATTAAATTTGTTAAAAAGGTATTTTTTATATCTTAATTTGCGTAGTTACTGACTTTACAAGAAAATTTTCGAATATCCAGCTTAGTTTCATATGACCAGAGGTTGGAAAACTCGCAAAATGAATAGATACGCCGAGCATCGGCAAACGGTTTTTATCATGATAAAACAGCTACACGAATGGTTCAATTCGCCTATAACAATGAGCAACATACACTCACGCTTCATAGCATCGCTGAATATACGATTATCGTGAGCAACGCAAAAGTGTGAATTACTGCCTTCTGCTGCTTGTAAAGCCACTAACACTACTTTAAACTATTCCCTTTTCGTAGTAATATTGCTAATTGCAAGGAAAATTTTATCATCCAAAGTGCGCAATCGTTCATAAAAGTGCTATTTTGGCTTAAATCGTTTCGGTCTCTTCGGCGCACTTATTGCTTGGAATGAAACGAAAAAGTGCGCCGAAGACACCGAAACGATTTAATGCTGGATCGCAGTTTTATGAGCGATTTCGCACTTTGGATGGTACAATTTTCCTTGCAATCAGCAATATTATTTTGAATATTTTCCGGCGTCCCCGGGCATTCTATATCCGATAAATCGAACACACTCAATGTTCAATTTTCAATTTCCGAACGAATTCTGATGTTCACATTGAGGTTCTGTTCGTGATAAAATTCAAAGCTGATGCGTGCATTATCGGCGAGGCAGGCGAATAGTATATGTTCATGAGGGATGTTAATCGATTCAAATGATCACTTTTTCGCGAATTCTCCAACCACTGCATATGACTGATGCTTACATACTTACATTATCCATCTAGCTCCGCCCATCTACTAACAACAATTCCTTTCCCGAAATACTTGTGAAGATGCAGAGGATTCCCTGGTCTTTAGTAGCAACAAGTATTGGACTAACATTCCTTTCCATCCCACCAGGACCCGCATTCGGACGTGGCCGGCGTCGGTATTGATCAGCATGCAGGGACCTGATAAGGTTGCACAATGAAAAATAGCGTGCTGTCCCAAGTATGCTTTTTCCAGCCATCATTTTGCAATTTTCATCGGTCTTGGTCAATAACGGAGTAGCAGCACACGGGCGGTATCCTATGCTTATGCTTATGCTTAAATGTACTGGCTAAGCTATGGCTTTACGATTGCCAATTGCAATCCTTGAGCGTAAAATATACCCTTGTGAATTAGTCAATGACCTGGTGAGTAACGGTTGAAAATTTAATAGTCATAATTTAATTGAAATGTTTTATACAGATCGAGTAATCCTTAAGCGAAAAACATGCTCTTGAGTTAGGCCTTAGAGAGATCGCAATATGTGGAGGCGCGAGTGGAAAAGCACTATCGCAAGCGATTGAGCAGAGAATCATTACTGAACATAGATTGCAAATTGCATCAAAAGTTGCGAAACACAAGAATCTTGCAGACAGGTATGCATTTAATGTTTTTATTGTATTAGCTATTAATATGCTTTGATTTCAAATTCTCTTTTATAAAAATTACTCAATCTGAGCAATTACTTTAGATACATTAATTTCTCTTCCATGAGTAGGTGGTTTGTTGAGTCCTTCAGCAACCGCCAGTTTTAGTTTCATGTATAGCATGTAACCTAACCTAATAACCCAATAACCAACACTCTCTACTTTTAAAAGCCGCAATTACCGTCACCGAGAAAAATTGGAATAATGCGAACGATTGCCATGTCCCCATTATACTATATCTGCTCGATTTTTCGTACTTCTGAGCGATAACACTGATCTTGAATAACTGTCAAGAATTGCGTTATGAAACTCCCTCTTCTGTTGAGTACTCTTACCACTGCGTCCATTATTTTGAACTATTGTGCTATGCCCCGTTTATTTCTTTTACTGTACGCTTCAAGCTTACCTATCACTTGTTAAGTAAGTAATAGGCTCGTAGCTGGAGCGAGACAGGTACCAATCAGGGATGACTTGGTTTTTGAACGTTGTTACCTTGATCGGCGACGCAAAGCAGATCTCCCTTGGCTCTGGTAGACCATTTTTGGGATACTGCACTCTACGTCCTATTAGTGCTCCACAATTGCAGAGCAAGTGTTCCGAGGTATCACGCTCGGCATTACACAAGCGACAAATGTTATCTTGTACGAAACCGAGATTCCGAAGATGGTATTTACTCGCACAATGTCCTGTCACAAGACCGGTAAGCGTGCTGAGATTTCTTGATGTCAACTTTTGAGTAACCCTAATACACGGCGTTATAATTTTTTTGATTGTTTGAGGGATTGTACGGCCATCCAATTGGCCATGCCTGTTCGGCTCTCCCGTTGTGTCAGCTCACTTTTCAGCACACAGTCAGGGATGCAGCGAAATGGATTTGGAACCGTGAATGGAGGGTTAGATCCACATCTGGCTGGTTCGTCTGCAAGTTCATTCCACTCTATAGCGCAATGACCAGGAACCTAGTACAATTTTACCGAGTTCACTTGGCTTAGTTGCCGTAAGAAGCAATTGCAATCCCAGACAATTTTTGAGGAGCACTTAAAAACTTTAAAGGCTTTTAGTGCCGCTCCCATACCAATGAAACACAAATTTCCTCGTAACTCGTGAACTAATCAAGCAAGTGGAACAAAATATGACATATGGGTGTTTTTGGAGACAAGAATGTTTTCTATGATGAATTGAAACCTTTCCCCGCTTCAGGAGAGGGGGCTCCTATACAAATGAAATACAAATTTCCTTATAACTCGAGAACTAGTTAATCAAATGGAACCATATTTGGCATGTGGGTGTTTTTGGAGGCATGAATTTTTTCTATGATGAAATTGGACCCCTCTCGGTTTTTAGGAGGGGGGGGGCTCCCATGCAAATGAAATACAAATTTCCTTATAACTCGAGAAGTAATCAAGCAAATGGAACCAAATTTGGCATGTGGGGGGGTTTTGGAGCCAGCATTCTTTTAATGATGGTTTGAGACCCCTCACCCCTGTGGTAGGGGGATAAGGACTCTCATACAAATAAAACAGAAATTTTTGCGTAACTCAAAAACTAATCGAATTCGAGCAATTTTAGATTCTTTCATAAAACATTAATCTTGTTATTGATTAACCACCAAAAACTATCAATAGTAACATTAGATAATTCAGCGTGCGACGGCCACACGCCGCGAGTGTTGCCGGCGACCTGCAGTCGGAAGCGCCGGCCACTGTGAGGGGCAGCCCCCCGTAGAGATTACCTCTATCTAGGTTTATTTATTTTCCTAGATCTACTGACCTCTATTACTTTCCTTCAGTTGGGTCACCCCTGCGAAATGGTACTTTCTACGAAAAGATTTTCTGTGAAATGGTACATCCCGCGTAAGGTTTTTCGCGAAATAGTATTTTGCGAAACTCTATATTCCGCGTTATAGTCAACCGAGAATTGGTGTTCCGCAAAATGCTATTCGGCTAAATGGTTTGCAATGATGGCGAATATCTAAATGCTATCCGCTTTATTTTATCAGGCTAAGCAATGGGGGAAGTTTGTCGGGTCAGCTAGTTTGTTATATACTACAAAGTTTTAAATAAACATGTATTTTGTTCTACCAGCTCAATAGGGGCAAGATGGGTTAGACTGAAAAAGACTTGTGTGGCACTCTATGTTTGTCCATATATCTATATTTTTGAGTTTATTTATTGTTGTTATTAAATAAGTTTTTAGCTGGCCCGGCATATATTTTATCCACAAAACAGTTCTTGCGGCAAAAGGGTAGTTTTCCGACATTTCACTTTTTGTCTGATATAACTTTTATTTTGTTTCGTTTTATTTATTTTGGTTATTTTTGGATTTATATTATTAGTGATTTATCTAAATAAATGATAAGCTGCTTAAAATTGAATTCGTAGAAAAACGCATCGGGTACTTTCCTTAGGTGACCCGTCTTGCTCCACCTGGCCCTATATTCTATTATAGCTGTTATCGCTGCCTGGACGACTGTGGGCCAGTCTCCCATAGCTACAGATATTCTTGTTCTGGGACCGTACACTCCAGCACCCATTTTGACTTCCATTTTTGACCTGTCGGTATAGAACTTGATTGAACCACTGTGGAGGCTAGGTCCCTCCCCAACTCATACCGAACGTGAGGGTTCGTTTAATGTGTATGGGATGTCATAGTTGGTTCTAGCTTCCATCCAATCACTATTCATTTCCGCAGCTGGACCGACAAACAGGTAGAAGATTCAGGATACTCAAGTGACCGGTTTTATCTCCGTCGAGTATTGTCTTCAATCGTTTAAGTGTTAGGACACTTTTCTTAGCCTCTAACTGAACATGTTGGTTCAGGGGTAGTAAGTGGAGGATAGCTTCTAGAACCTTTGAAAGTGTGCTTTTCATTGCTCCAGTTACGGCCATGCATGATAATCGTTGAAGTTTGTTCAAATTTTCAATAGCTGTGGCTTTTATTAGTTTTTGGCCACCATACCTACGAGGCATAAGCTATCTTAGGTCTCACAACGGCGGTATAGACCCACATCACCATTTTTGGTTTGAGGACCCATTTTTTTCCTACCAGTCTAGAACATACCCATGAGGCAGTCTGCCTTGCTAATTATTAAATCTAAGTGTGCGTGCCAAGATAGTTTAGCGTATAGGATTACTCCTGAGACGAGACTCTACATTTAATTTCTTCCTTAAGGTGTAGAGATTGTAATTTCAGTTTCTTCTTCCTAGTGAAACAACACAAACAATTGTTGTTATAGAGGGATTGATGCCCAGGCCTTCTTTACTACACCAAGGCCCTCTGCATTCTATCCGATATCACGTCGTCGAATTTTCAAAGAACCATGATGACCAAATCATCAGCAAAACCCACAAATTCGAAACCTTTTGCCTCTTAGCTTCTCACAAGATCAGGTCCAAGACTTCCTGCCTCATAGCATTCATGAATGTAGGTTCATTGTTTTTTCAGCAATGTCGATATTGTTTAACGAGAGAAATTCTAAAAGGCACTCATCTCGATTGTTGATGTCGGTGCCAGCGAGGTGGTGTGGCTGTCAAATTACATACATTGTCCATGTCCCACTCATTGGTTTTAATACCTTTGGTGCTGGGACCTACTTAAAGGTTGATTCGTTTTAAAACAACTGAAATTAATTAGAAAGCAGTTAAACGTAGCCTTTTAGTTATAATTTAACTATTATTAGCTGTTATTTTCGATACGCTGGCTTGTTCCAAATTGTCGCCATTCATGGATGTTTAGTCCGCAAAATTTTGACAATTTCACACCCCTGGTCGGTGCTTCCCCACAAAATGCGATAGCGTTGGCATCGCAGCCGATAATACAGTCTTTGTTGACTTCTATGCAGAATTTGACGAACGCCGCAACCTCTTGAGTTGCAACCTTAGGAACGTCTCCAGGAAAATGGGGCGATGCTACGATAATATCGGATTTCCCTTGGCGATTGATACCTCAACTCTGATCGCCACTATGTCTCGTTTGATGAACTCTGTAATGGGCAAACAATTAATGTTTGCGTTGGCCAAGACAGCAGCTCTCGGAGGATCATATTTGTCATCATAGAAGAACTTACATGTTCTTGTTTGAATACCTTGTATTCTTCCTTTGTAGACCCAGGGCTCTTGAATCAGGGGTGGTATTGCGATTTTCGTTTCGAGTGATTTTAGTTCGTTTCGCCCATTCATTTAACGTGGTCGAAACGAACCAAAATCACTCGAAACGAGAATCGCAATGTCACCCCAGGGCCAGGTCCACACCGTGTTCGATAAACCTCCTGAAAATTACGCCCGAAACAGCTTTCGCAAGTGGAAGGTTTATCTGCACTGTATTTTTGTGATTTTTCCGCTCACTGGCATTTAGGAGAGACGGAATTACCGGAGGTTTGGCCTCATGGAGGCCGTAGTTTTCTTACTACCAGTAGCCGAACACACTTTGGATCGAGGGGGAGCTGGCTTCGTGTGGTCTCGCCTTTCCCACGTATATTACCGGAGTTTCCTAGAGACCACTTTTTTGGTTCCGCTCGAGGTTTCCACTCCTAGCGCCGAGGTTGCGACCCCGTTGACGGCCGAGCGTATCATACTCCACCCGTTTTCGAGGGTCGAAGCATCTAGCTTTAAGCGCACGTGTACTGCTATTAGGTAATTGTCCGAGTCGGTATCCGTACCCCGTAGGGAGTGTACGTTGGTGATATTCGAGAAAAACCGGCCCTCGATGTGAATATGGTCGATTTGGTTCGAAGTTCATTGGTCAGGTGATCTCCAGGTGGCTTTTTGGATATCTTTGTGGGAAAAGAAAGTGCTTCTGATCACCATCGCTGGCCGTTGTCGTTCGTATCGGTGTGCAGGCTATGGGACCCGATCACCGGTCTATACATTGCTTCCCTGCCGACCTGGGCGTTCATATCGCCGATGACGATCTTGATGTCCTGTCGTGTGCAGCTGTCGTACGTTGCCTGCAGCTGCACATAGAACGCTTGCTTCTCGTCGTCGGGTCTACCTTCGTATGGACAATGCTCGTTTATGATGGTGTAGTTGAAGAAACGGCCTTTTATCCTCAACACACACATCCTCTCGTTGATCGCTTTCCAGTCCATTACGTGATCCCGCATTTTTCCCAATACTACGAAGCCCGTTCCCAGCTCGTCGATCGCTCCACCGCTCTGGAAAAATTTGGCTTTACCGCCACGGATCCTCCACACCTTCTCGCCTTTGCGACAGATCTCTTGCAGTGCCGCGATAAAAATGTGAGCCAAAATATTTCGGGGGATGGGCCAAGGCCGCCAGGCCCCCCTGGCTACGTGGCTGCTCCCACCATTATTATTACGGCAGATAAAATAAAGCTAATAGTATTTAAATATTCACCGTGATTATATAACATTTCGCCGAATTTTCGCGGAAAACCAATTCTCAGTTGACCATAATGCGGAATATAGTGTTAGCGGAATACCATTTCGCGAAAACCCTTTTAGCGAAAAGTACTATTTCGCGGGTGCGATCCTCACTTACCCGCCGTCGCTCGTTCGGACCCAACTGAAGGAAAGTAATAGAGGGCAGTAGACCTAGGAAAACAAATAAACCTAGACAGAGGTGTTTTCTCTGGGGACTGCCCCCCCCTCGTAGTGGTCAGCGCTTCCGCCGGCAGTACTCGCGACCTGCGGCCGTCTCGCCCTGAATCATCTAGTGTATATAAGCAGTTTTTAGTGATCTTGATATTGACTAATGTTTATGGAAGAATTTTTCTCGAGTTCAATTAGTTTTTGAGTTTTGCAAAAATATCCGCTTTATTTGTGTGAGTACAACCCCTTCCAGAGAAGGGAAAACCCCACCTCATCCAAAATTTGGTTCAATTTGCTTGATTGGTTCTCGAGATATGTAAAATTTGGGTTTTATTTGTATGGGAGCCACCCTGTGTAGTATAGTAAAATATTTATAAACTCTATTATCCGTTGATCTAGTAAACATAGATTCTTGGATATGCTATTTAATATACATACTGGGAAGTACAAACTTTACAACTGGGCGGCACAGACGTATTTTCATTAGCAGCACTAGCTAGTACAATAAGAACCTTCCCTGGCCCTAAAAACCGCATACAAATTTTCACTCCGATCGGTTTAGTAGTTTCCTAGTCTATAAGGCACATGCAGAACAGACAAAATTCATTTTTCTGTATACCCAACAAACATTTTTGTTTAATAGTATATTGTCATTTGCAAGGAAAATTGTACCATCCAAAGTGCGGTATCGCTCATAAAAGTGCTATTTTGCATTAAATCGTTTCGGTATCTTCGGCGCACTTTTTCGTTATATTCCAAGTAATAAGTGCGCCGAAGAGACCGAAACGATTTAATGCAAAATAGCACTTTTATGAGCGATATCGCACTTTGAATGGTACAATTTTCCTTGCCATTGACAATACCTTATTAAAACCATTGTATAGCTAATACCGAGTAGCAAACGCCTGAGAAGTTGTTATATAACAAAAATATTTGTTGGGTACAATATTTTCTTTTTCTTTATATTTTCCGCAACATATTTTTAAGAAAATTTGCATCTGTTACTTGCTTCCGAAATATCGAACATAACCGGATTGCAGCACTTTACAAAAACTAGGAATGAGCCAACACCATCCAGCAATCACAACATTTAGCCTCTATTGTGCGAACGGTATTGTTGCCGGGTCCAAGATCCACGTCATAGATCTTCTTGATTCGTCGTAAATACAATACAATGATCACGGTTTGCTCACCAACAGATGTTTTATATCGGAATCCACAGGCCAGTGAAACTTTTTATTTTATTAGGCCAGTGAAAAAAAAAAGAATCAATCCAAAGTTTTAATCGCCGTCATCATAACTCCATACCGTACGGACTACAGGAAGCACCATTTGTGCTTTAGGTAAAGAAATAGAAAAATCATCTTTTATTATCTTCAAATACACCATAATAACTCTTTTTAGGACCAGCAATGAACTCGATTAGGACTGTTTCAAACGGTTGAGGCTAATATGTTGTTTTCCAGGTACAGTGTTTTACTGGATATTTCAGCAAAAAAAACAGAAGTAAATACGTTTCGACAGAGGAAAGCGGCAATATAGTAGACCGACAGGAATCAAAAGTTAGTACATATTTTTCCTGACCGGTAGAGTGGCAGGTGCGGAACAAGCGTAGCATCCAGATGATCAGACAAACCAGTTCGAACATCCTGCCACACGTACAAACAAAAAGCAGGTTCTGGAACTGCCAACGATGGCTGATTCGTGTCGGGAATTGAGGATTACACTTTCGGTACCTTCAGTCGAATAATTCAAAATGACATCCTATGTAACACCAGCTAGACCAGTGATGGCCAAACTGCGGTTCTTGAATTTGGCCTTTGCGGCCCGCGAACTGGTTTGATAGATGGCGGACGGACACTATAGGTTGAATTTATTAATGTCAGAAGTCATTTAGGGCCGCGGATCTATTGGGGAGATCTGATTTAGCCCGCAATATGCTTGTACCGTGGCCACCACTGAGCTAGACCATCGTCAAACTATTTCCGTCAGCAGACACTGGAGCACAATAGACTTCTAAAACCGATCAGAGTCACAATTAGCAACTCCGAGACTTTGAAATATTTCAATCGTAAAATCTACTTCTACCAGCAGTTATGACGTCCTACTTGATCGGAAGATTTCGGCCGGCCTTTAAACTACCCCGAAACTACGGCATATCCAACGAACGAACGAAGTGAGTATTTAATTTTTGTCGTATTTCAATGTTTATTCAATTTTGTTCATTTCAGTCGTCTGTTATTCAAGTTGCTGACACACTACGAACGGACATAACGAAAACATCGCTCACAGTCGATGGTATTTATTATGTGGTTAATCCAGGATTTGTTGAGCAAAAAGTCTTCATCTCAAAAACTAGAATGGAACGTAAAACGCTTCCGATGCTGGTTCCAAAAATTTAGCGTACCGATTTGACCACAATGATATTTCAGCTGGGAATTAACGATTTCCTGCAGTTTGATTTTATGGATGCTCCGCTAGTTGAATTACTGTTGCCTGCTTCAGACCTATTGCACTCTTTATCTGCATTAGACAACGAAAGACAGCCGGCATGATTAGATTGCCGTATGACAGACTTTCCCTTAGAACCGAACATATATAAAATGCTAATTATGTCGGTTGTACCAACCTGTTCTGATGAAATTGATCAGAAACCAATTGTTAAATCACTTGACGGAGATCACCTTTGCTTGCCGTTTATAACAGTTGAAATAACAATATTTTCAATGCATGGTGCACGGTGGAGAATCTTATCCTGTAGTTAATTGGCATCATGGATAGGCTTAAGTTAGACGTGTTGTCTGCAGTCAAGAATACGGCATATGTCCAGAAAACTATTTCCAGGATTATCGATTTTCCCATCCGTACAGGATTCTGCTGCATAATGCCCCCGGGAGATGTTTCCAATTTATTCGAAGTCCCAATAACCGATGATCGTCATTGGATGTACCATCATGATAAGGATTTTTAGAGTAGTAGTTACACGGGCTCGACAACTTTGAGGTAAATATTGGTATGTGTTAGTTTAGCACACGTCTAAAACCGCTTCTCATCCCAAATAGGATAACGTGAAGTCTATGCCACATTCGATTAATGTTCAGGCAGTTCAAACTAATAGGTAGCCAGTGGTTTCACTTCAGTATATTCCAGCTAAATATGCCAGATCTGACCGGCTCTGCTGCAGGCTGAACATCGCAAATTGTGGTTTTAGCCGCGGATGAATCTATACTCGGAATGCAGGTAACCACAGTCAGCAAACCTACACTGCAGAGCCACACCAAAAACGTACGTAAAATTCCTGTTAAAATTATAGTAATCTACGATATATATGTATAGACATAACCGATTGTTTGTTATTTGGATTGTGAAATAATGAGAAATCCGCTAGGAAATCCGTCTAATTTATTTATATATTACCGTTCACATTATGCTTACTTCGAAAGAATCATATGAATCTTTTGCAATAATTGAATGTGGTGCATCTGCAAGTATACTTGAAAGTTTCTCTGCAAGTATACCTGCAGGTGCACCACATTCATTTATTGCAAAAGATTCGTTTGATTCATTCGGAGTAAGTATAACGTGAATGATCATAAAAACTATAAAATTTATAGTTGAGATGACTACGTTCATGGTTATTTCAACAATAGTTAATAACGTCATTTTTACCACGAAATTGTCACGACAACCAACTCGTCCCGTTCATTGCGTGTTTAAGATGACTATTTTCTTGTCAGCAATATCACAAAACCTGGTCATGATAACAAAACCATTGTCATGATGACAATTGTATAGTTTTAAATTATAGTTGTCCCAACCATACATGGTCATTTTTACCATAAAATTGTCACTGCAACCAGCTAGTTCCGTTTATTTTTTTGTCCAAGATGACTATTTTCTTGTCAGTAAAACTATACAAAAAGTGGTTAAGATAACTAAAGCATTGTAATGATGACAATTTTATGGTATACAGATTATAGTTATGCCTACTATGCGTGGTCAACCGTACCATGCGTCCATTGTTCAAGCTTATAGTCGAAATAACCATGAAAATGTTGTCTAGACCAGTTTTCCCAGTCGGTTGAAAACCACCATACTTTTCTGGTCAAGCTTACCCCTAAAACGGTAGAATTTACCATGAAATTTTTCTGTGTGTATATATTGATTATACTTCTGGGCTGGGCTGGGCTGGTCTGGCTTCTGGATCTTGCGAATAAGTAATCAAAACAAACCCCACGACACTGTCAAACCTGGGACTGGGACGAAAAAAAACTCACTGACATCTGCGTACAATGCTTATATCGAGCTATCGAGCTGCAATATCTTGTGCAATAGGCTGCAATGAACGTCAGCGACAGCATGTGTTGGGCTCAAAATTTGACAGCGGACCCAAATCAGACTGCTGGCAGTTGAGTGAAACCCAGTGCTAACATGCTATTATATTTTCGCACACACGGGATGTTGCCGGCGAAAACATGGTTGCCTGCCGATGTGGTGAAATCACGGGAATGACACTTCCAATACCAACCTGTACAAAAAAAACGTAGCCAACATAGAGCGGGCCCAAGCTGACAGCTTCATAGATGGGCTCAAGCTGACAGCCGAGTCGGATGTGTAAATTGTTAAATTTTGTTAGTTTTAGTTTGATTTTAGCCAAGGTTTTAGCCACCCCACTGTCACAAATGTCATTCCCATACATTTTTCGTGTAGCCAACATCTCATCTAGCCCATAACAAACTTTGCCCCGGACCAAATGTATTTGTGAGTAGCCCGCTCTAACTTCAGCCTCGGATGAATGTGTATCCAGCTTTTTACGCGCTATAATGGTGGCCGCTATAAATTGTGTTCGTAATATGCGAACAGTCTTTTTGACAACTCTGCATACATCAAATCTGACACTCTTCTCTTGCAACACTACCGTGCTCTTTCTTTCGTTTACGTCAAAGAAGGAAAGCAAAACTGTGCGAAATGTAAACAAAACTATTGCCTTCCTTCTTTTGCGTAAACGAAAGAAAGAGCAACACTGCCTTACAGGAGAAGAGTGCCCAGTTTTGATGTATGCAGAGTTGTCAAAAAGGTTGTTCACATATTACGAACACAATTTATAGCGTCCGCCATTATAGCGCGTAAAAAGCTGGATTGGTAAGCGCTCGAACAAAATTAATTTTTTGCTTTTTTTCTTCTTGTGTCGGACGTGTAGGAAGCGTAAAAAGATGTTAGCCGCATCTTTACCCTTCAGTTTCATACGCCTGGTTTTAGCATCACATAGATAGTGCCAGGCAGGCAATCAATGCGAAATACATGAAACTGTGAAAATGGTTAGTTAAATTCGTTTTGTGAAATCGCTTTGCGTTTGCCGAGTATAATCAATATATATAGAATGCCAGTGTCGCTGCAGTGCGCGTGGTAAACATCATACATATTCAGCAGTGGTGGGCACCGTTAACCGAAAATTTAGCGTCGCTAATCGCTAATCCGCTAACCGAAAAAGTTAGCTCGCTAATCGCTAAACGCTAATTGATAAACCCAGATTAGCGAAAATTTCGCAAATCGCTAATCGCTAAATCTAAATTACCTAAAAAATACTACATTTTTGTATTAGCATATACTATATTTAGCACAAATAACTGTCGACAATTCATAATTTTTGGACATATTATGTACAGTACTGGACAATATAAAGTACGCACCCGCTCTCATACTATATAACACGCGGTATCTTTTTTATTGTCAAACATATGAACTCGGTATATTTGGACAAATTGTAATATTTTCAATGCTTTAAACGATTTATGTATCGTTAAATATAAACATTAGCTATTTTGATCAAGCTATTGTATAGTTCTAGAAAAAGTCAATTTTTAGTTGGTCATAATAAAGTACGCACTACTAATATAATGACTGCACAACGCCGTCTACTGCATACGAATAGTTTCCTTGCCATCACACTGCAACGAAGTGTCAAAACAAATTGTTTATGATTGATTTTTCATTACTGGTGCGCGTTTTTATCTGGTACTTCTCTGGATATCCGTAAACTTATCGTTAAAAATCGTAAGGAAGGTTTCTCGAATTGAGAAATTGCTCGAAGATATGAAATTAGTGAGGCAGGAGTACGAAAAACATTGAAAAAATATGAGGAACGTTTCATCGGTCATGACTAACGTTCCGGCTAACTGTCGTAAGGCCGACCGGCAGGGCGTCAGGGCTTAATAGAAGTAGCATTCAAGGAAACCTTTTGTAGTTATTTTCATCGCCGTCCGTATTTTGTTTATTTTTGTAATGCATATGTTGTCTTGTATCTTGAAGTGCTATCCATAGAGAAAGAAATTTAGAAACTAAGTATCTAATATCCAGAAATGTTTCAGTTCCATATTGCATGCTTTATCAGTGTCGGTTTCTTATATTATTATTGCCGGAAAACAAATTTCGATTCAATTAGAACTCGTTTGGACTCGACTTGTCGGGAAACGCTGAGTGGAACTCTCGGTATATCATAATACTTCCTCTGTCATTCACGACTGTAATACTATTATTTTGGTGATTCAAAGGCATACAAACTTGTTAATTTGTGACATTATTTCTGACCAATGCAATGTAAAAACGGCGAGGTAAAGTTTGAATGATCTCACAATTTTCATGCAGCCTTAGGGATTTAGCGGTTAGCGATTTCAAGGGTTTATTTTTAGCGAAGCTAACGGTTTCGCTAATGTACTCCAAATTTAGCGAAAACGCTAATTCGCTAACCAGAATTTAGCGTCGCTAACTAGCGATTTAGCGGATTAGCGAAATTGTGCCCACCACTGATATTCAGATAATGTATTTACATTATATATGCATATGTGTGTGTGCCTGAGATTCACCAAAAGGGGAATCTCATTGTCAAACTTTGACAACCAGTTTAAAATTTCGAATATGGCTGCCAAGTAATGTGATTGTAAACTTCGCTTGATTCAAATTTCTGAAAAAATCGGTGCAAACAGGTGCAGTTTTGGGATTCAATCATCCGGACGAAAAGAAAATTGGCGTTCAAAAACATTTCACTGGCATGAAAACACAGCGATGAGCGCACTGATAAAGAACAGATAAATAACAATGAGCAACTTTGACAATGAAGCTCCCGATTCACAGACTTGATACAGATTGTTAGCATCATATTTACCACAACGAGTCCTGTAGAAAAACAGCGACACTGGCATTCTATCCAGCTTTTTACGCGCTATAATGGCGGACGCTATAAATTGGTTCGTAATATGCGAACAATCTTTTTGACAACTCTGCATACATCAAATCTTACACTCTTCTCTTGCAACACTACCGTGCTCTTTCTTTCGTTTACGCCAAAGAAGGAAGGCAAAAATGTGCGAAATGAAAGCAAAATTATTGCTCTCCTTCTTTTGCGTAAACGAAAGAAAGAGTAACACTGCCGTACAGGAGAAGAGTGCCCAGTTTTGATGGATGCAGCGTTGTCAAAAAGATTGTTCGCATATTACGAACACAATTTATAGCGTCCGCCATTATAGCGCGTAAAAAGCTGGATATATATCACCCCATCGACATCCCTATAACGAGCTGCAGTGAACGTCAGCGACAGCATGTTCTGGGCTCAAAATTTGACAGCGGGCCCAAATCAGACTGCTGGCAGTTGAGTGAAACGCAGTGCTGACATGCTATCTCATTTTCGCACACACGAGATGTTGGCAGCGAAAACATGGTTGCCTGCCAATGGGGTGATATATATTGATTCTACTGTTTGCCGCAAGGGAATGCTCCATTAAAGAGAGCAGCGAGTACAACATCGAACAATGAAACTCGATGTTTTGCTTTTTTCTTTTTTTTTTCCCCGCTATGTTACTGCATTGAAATTTGACACTTTTGGAAGCGTGGACAGTTTTGGAAGCGCGATGTTATCCTCTGTCAAATACATAGCAAGGGATAGCACAGCGCATCCCCTCGGTTTGCCGCCTTTTTCATGTGAGCAATGAAAATGTGACGTCATATCAGCCCCCTGGGTGAAATAGGGCGAAAAGCAGGAGGGATTTTTTATGAGGAAAACACCCACTAATGTCAAAAAAGTGAGGTTTGTTCGTCCCGTCCAGAGATCTGAAGAGTGAAGAGTATAAAGAAAAAGGGAAAAAGATAAACCACCAAAGAAACGAAAAAAATGTACGCTAATGAATACGAAAGCTAAATTGTAAGTTGTGTTTTGGTGATTAGTATTTGAACATTCTTATTAAACTGTGTCATTCAATGACTAAAATTCAACCATGAGTGAAACTGATAAAACTATGTATGGTACTACATTGTCACTAGAGTCTATTAAGGTAATAGCCGAAAGTATTGGTGTTGGAAGCCTTCCGGATGATGCGGCAAAGGAACTTGCCGACGATGTTTCTTTTAAATTAAAACAAATTGTCCAAGATGCCGCCAAATTTATGCACCACTCAAAACGCATGAAGATGTCTATTGCCGATATTGATCATTCACTGAAGGTTCGTAATATTGAACCACAATACGGTTTCGTTTCACCTGACTTTATACCATTTCGATTTGCTTCTGGTGGAGGCAGAGAGCTACATTTTATTGAAGAAAAAGAAATTGATCTAGCAGATGTCATACAAACTGCTCCACCAAAGATTCCATTAGATATCACACTGCGAGCTCACTGGCTCTGTGTAGATGGAGTCCAACCAACAATTCCGGAAAATCCGCCACCGCTCTCTAAAGACGTCCAAGCACTAGATTCAGTAAACCCGGTCCATAAACTTGACAAAGCTCACATTAAAGATACTACTGGAAAACCTGCAATTTGGAAAGCACAAAAGCTAAAAAATGTCGAGACTGTTCATGTGAAGCAATTGGCAACCCATGAACTGTCTGTAGAGCAACAGTTATACTATAAAGAAATTACTGAAGCCTGTGTTGGATCAGATGAAGCTAGGAGAGCAGAAGCGCTCACATCTTTAGCCTGTGACCCAGGATTACATGAGATGTTACCTAGAATGTGTACTTTTATCGCTGAAGGTGTGAAAGTAAACGTGGTTCAAAATAATCTCGCTTTATTGATCTACCTTATGAGAATGGTTCGAGCTTTGCTGGACAACCCCGCATTATATTTAGAAAAATATGTGAGTTTTGATACTGCTTGAAATGATTGACACTGATTTTGGTTTGTTTTCAGCTTCACGAAATGATTCCATCTGTCTCAACTTGTATCGTGTCACGCCAGCTTTGCATGCGTCCTGAGTTGGATAATCACTGGGCTCTGCGAGATTTTGCAGCACGACTAATGGCTCAGATATGTAAGAATTTTAACACTTCTACAAATAATCTGCAAACGCGAGTTACTAGATTGTTCAGTTCTGCCTTGCAAAATGACAAAACTCCACTCTCTTCTCTTTATGGTGCTTTGGAGGGATTATCTGAGCTTGGAACAGAAGTTATAAAGGTTTTTATCATTCCTCGATTAAAATTTATTTCTGAACGAGTAGAAGTGCACCTGCAGGGGAGTAATATCAGCGCCACTGACAAAATTGCTGCTGGTCATATTAGGGCAATGTTGCAAAAAGTCTGCTCGCCAATTCTAAAGATTCTCCGTAACCAACCAGATGTTGTAGAAGAGTACAAGTAAGTATTATCTTTATCAAGGTAAAATTAGTTGGCATTTCAAAAGCAGTTTTTTTTGTTTGAAATAGAAATTCTGTTCATGAAAATATATTCGCTGTATTCAGATTGGCAAGAACAATGCATGTGAATGCATGCATGCAGTGAATACATTTTAAAATACAGAACGCATGTTTTGAAAACTGCTTCCGAAATTTGGTTTTCCTATACGAAAAGTTAATGACTGCTAATTTCCCTTTAATACGTTTAAGTTTTATGTCAGTTGTTTACTTTCGTCTGCAGAAAAGATTATGGTTTTCTTGGACCAACATTACATCAAGGCGTTATTAAAGCCAGGACAGCTCCTCCAACTGCACCAGCATGCACAAGCACCAATACATCCGCAAATGTATCAATCGTAACAACAGCATCGAACACACCAGCCAGACCGCAGACACCACTTATCAGTGGGACTGGTAGTGGCGTTACCAAAAGTAGCTCAGGGACTCAAAGGCAAAATTCTACAGGTGGACAACCTTCTACGGGTGGACAACAACAGAAATATGTCATCGTTACGCAGCGCCAACAGACACCGTCTCCGTCACAAGGTAAGTTGCAATAGACAAACTCTGCTGATTTGAATGAACCATAAAGGCTTATGAACGCACAGGTCGCATAAAGTATGAATATACGTGGTATGAAAGCTAGGATAATGAGGAGCTCCCATATGAGTATACCCCCCAAGGGATGTACTATTGATAAGTTAACTACCAAGGATTGCAGTATCCCCTCGGGGATACAAAAATCGCTCGGTATATATGTGTTTGTGTTTGTCCAAATCCTTCATCCACCCCTTCCTATTTGTCCTGTTTTCCTTCCCGTCCTTATCAGGTTAATGATGACACTGGCACATGATTGTGAGGAACGTGTTACTCGAGCCAAAGATACTGAAGGAAGGGCAAGATGGGTCAGTTGCATTAACATGAAAGTTTTAGCAGGTTAATGATTATTGCTTAGGATAAAATATAAGTTACAAAAGAACATCACTGTAGGTACTACTACAGTGATGTTCTTTTATAACTTATATTTTATCCTTTTTAATAGAAAAATTTGAATGCAAAATATCTGCAGTTCTTACGCGGTTATCGCGTTTAATCTATTTAGAAAAAAAAACTCGGAAAAATCGGACTTGTTAATCTTAATCAATCTATATTATTATTATTATTATTATTAAATCAACGGGCTCGATTTGGCCCCAATGATTGTCAGGGTAACATAAAAATAGTCAAGTCGAATTAAGTGAGTAAAATTCTATCAAACGTATCCAGCTTTTGACGTAGGACTACGTCTTACGGCAAGTTTTGAGATAGGGTGTCATTCCAAAAAATCAAAAAATGCGAGCGTCACGAAAAATGAAAGGTTTTGAGCGCTAATAGCTCAGCGGTTTTCCGATCGATTTTCAATATTCTTACACCAATCGATCGGAAAATCTTTTAAGAATTGACCCAAATGTAGGAAAGTATGGATTCTTGATGTTGAACTATTGAAAAATTGAAATAAATGAACCTATGTTTTACTAGAATTCTCGCTTCGTGATTACGGTAATCTAAATCTATACTAATTTGATATCTGTGCTTGGGAAGTAAGCCAAAACAAGTGACCAAGCTCCCTCATTTCAACAAGATTTCTTAACACCGCGATTAAACCTAGACCATTTTGATGTCCTTGCTTGGGAAGTACATCAGAAAGAGTGACAAAGCCCCCTCGTACCAACAGATTTCTTACGAACGTGATTAAACCTAGTCAAATTTGATGTCTGTGTTAGGGAAGTGTGCCAGAAAAAATGACACAAGTTCGTTGTCCCAATAAATCACAAATTCTTTACTGCGAGACGATTAAACCTAGGCGAATTTTATATCTGTGTTGGAAAAATGTGCTACAGCTGTAGTGTTCGGTTATAATACGACTCTGTATGAATACGCATGCTTGCCGTTTCATTAGAAGTGTAGTGAAAAGATGTGCTGTTGATAAAATAGGATTGAATTGGTAAAATCCCTTCAACGTGGGGAACCATGGGTAATAAAAACAATCTTTAATTTCAGTAAGGTAGCAGGACAGCAATAGTTTGTGTTCTTGATTTTGTTAAATTGTTTTCAAATGCACACAGAAATAACTCTGAAGAATTGAACGTATGCAATATTACTACTTTGATAAATGTTACATACAACGCATGTAGCATGTATATATGTTGCATATAGCATGTATACATGAAGAATCGAATGATTACGGTGGACCCCCGTTCGTTTGAACGATTCCTCATGCAAACTAACGGGGTTAGCTTTTAATTTGAACAACTGGTAACCCTAAATATGCTGGAGCTTGTGTGAGCTGGCTACCCTGTTCTTTGTTATTGTTTTGGTGGTTTGATTTAGTTGGCAAATGCAAGCACCGAATATTTCATTCTCCAGTCAGATTTCTACCATAATCGTTGGGAAAACGCATTTTGAAACAGATTAAACACGCTAGATCAGTACAAACAAATCGTGTTTATGTGCATTGTCTGCAAGAGCAAATGATGTCACATTGAGAATGACATTTGAACCATTTTTAATTTGCACGTCGTGCAAACCAACGGGGTTCAACATAAAAAGTGTTCAGATTAAAAACGGTCAAACGAACGGGTGTCCACGGTACAAGCATGAATACATGCTACTATCACTACAAAGAGACTTACGTAGTCCTGCGTCACCTATATATGCGGTCGTGTCTTGTACACAATCCCTCTGATTTTTCTACGAGCCATAATGGCGCACGTGTTCGCAATATTTGAACAGCATTTTTGACATTTCTCTTAATACACCGCACTTTTCTTTCCGTACATTCCTTTAGTTTTACCGTGAACGCACGGAAAGAAAACGTGCGATGTATTAGGTCAAAAATGCTGTTCAAATATTACGAACACGTTCGCCATTAAGGTTCGTAAAAAGCTGGATACAAATAGATCTTAAAATAACTGTATCTTCTTCGATAGCGCCGTTCATGCTGTAGTTAGTGCGACGAGGTGGCAATCTCAACATTGCATTTTTCCGCCGCGCTCGTGGTTGAACATTTATGTTAATCTGTCCCAGCAGCGCGGGGCAGTCAACTCTCCCTTGTGAGCTAATCGCGATAAACAGTGCTCTGGAGCTAGCCCGACGAACACGGAGAGGTTCTAGATCGATCAGTTGACAACGGCTTCCATAGCTAGGAAGACGGAACGGGTTTCTCCATGGCAATTTTCGCAAAGCGAATTTAAGAAATCGACGCTGAACGGACTCGATTCTTTCAGCGCTATTGTTGTAGTTAGGATTCCAAACAGACGAATAGTATTCCAGAACTGACGGCACCAGCGAACAGTATAGCGATTTGGGGCAGTATATGTCAGAAAAAAAATTCGCGATCCTAAAGATAAAGCCTAAGGACCTTGAGGCTTTAGCGACAACATACGAGATATGATGTTTGTACGTTAACTGCGAATCTAACATAACGCCGAAGTCTTTAATATGCGAAATACGTTCAATTACTGTGCCCTCGAGCGTATAACGAAACAGGATGGATCTTTCGTACGGGAAAATGTGATTGCTGAGCACTTCACCGGGTTCACTATCATACAGTTCACGTCGCACCAAGTGTCAAAGGCCTCGAGTTGATTTTGAAGAAAGTGACAGTCGTCAGTCGAGCGGATCCGGATGTACATTTTAAGATCATCTGCATACGAGAGTCGTGGGCCCTTAATGACCAAATTAACGTCGTTGAAATAAAGCAGAAAAATCAGAGGACCTAGATGGCTTCTTTGAGGTATACCTGATGGGGCTGGATAACTATCGGATCGACAATCTCCACGGCAACCACCAGCTGACGATTGGTGAGTTACCTGCGAAACCACTACAAAAGGTTACCGTTAACATCCAGTCTATGTAGTTTTGCAATTGTGATGGCGTGGTTTATCTTGTCAAAGGCTGCCGACAGGTCGGTGTACAAAACATCTGTAAATATATAAATAAAATATATGGGTTAAAAATGAATGCGCAGTGAAACGCATCGAATGTTTTCCGTAGGTAACCCGTCTTGCACCATACCCTACTTATCAACACTCAAGATATGAGTAACGGAGTTTCGCAATATTATTTTAATTTATCATTTTTGATTTAGCTGAGACTTTTCATAGATGATAGATATAGATCTCTTTAAAAAAAAGATGTCATTTTATCATATCACTTATTTTTTTAAGATCTAGACTGCCTTTTCAAAAGGGCCTAACCAAAAATGGTTTTTTGTTAGGGGGGACTTAGACTACTTTGTCCATTGAATTGCACTTTTGTAGTAAAAATGGTACTAATGAATTAAATATTTTACATTGAAAAACGGTTTGTTTAATCAAAATGGTGTCTTCAGAAAAGTTGTAGATAATAAAATAAAATATTTACACCGTAAAAAATATTTTTTTTGTTGGCAAAAAATAAGGAAAATAAAACTAAAAAGCTAAATATCTAAAAAAGCGCATTTTTTCAAATTTTTATTGTTTGACTATTCAGCACATCACGTGCAACATAGTTGTGACACACAGAACAAGAATAAAACCGAATGTCGCACGTCGATTATTACAGTTTTCAACTGCAACAGCAATATAATGAACCAAACTGACTTAACTAATGATGTGCAACATGTGATTGTTGTATCAATATATTAACTTAAAAAATTCTCCATAAATTTTGTACTGTTCCGTGGTGGCTGGTTTCCGTAAATTAATTTCGTTCTAATTCTAATCCTTTACTAGGTCAAGATATTAATCTCAGTTTTTGTTATTAGTGCTCGATGGTTAGGTTCTAAAAAATTTTTTGTTCCGAAATTCAGTATCGCTTGCTTTCGTATCTTGTTCAAAGCAAAATTTTTGACAATAATCGTAAAATCAAGCGAGATATATTCAGATAATGAGGGTTGCTAGTGTGTGACTGTATTGGTAGTTTGTGTGCATCGGGAAACGATTTTGCTATAGAAAAAAAAAATTCGCGATGAATACAAATCGCGTGTACGTATACGCGGCGAAGTGTGCGTAAGATAAATGTCAGCAATCTTTATAGCTTTTCACGATTACTACATCTATATTTCTATTGTGAATAATGTTCCTTGCAAAGCAATACAGCAAGGCTCTTTCAAAATTGTGTTGAGTACGTTGAGAGTACGCAATATTCGTGACAATTTCAAAGTTTGTAACGATGGCGGTGTGCCATCGTTATGGCGCTTTTCGCGGAAACAACTGATCTCTTTATGTTAAAATTATAATCAAAAACTACACTGAAAAATAATTCAGAACGCGTATATTATTAGATTAGAAAACCTGTGCTAATTCCATAGTGTACAAGTGACACCTAAATCGCCTCAACTTACCAATATGATTCAAACGCAGTTTTTTTTCTCTTTCTGATCCATACCAATCGAAAGATGATTTTTTAGGTATTATTCAGCATAGCCAGAGGTCTAGCGGTAGCTCAGTTGGATCATCGCAGCCACCGTTGATAAAAATCGAACCAAGTACGCAGAAGGTAGTATTGCCGCAAGGTCCGGCAGCGAATGTTATTACCAAACCGATATTTGTTGGTGCAAGCAGTGGTACATCGGTAACCGGTACTACGCAACCCCCACCGCAACTCGAGCTTGATGATTTATCTCACTTAGCATAAGTATAAGCATGGAAAGTTCAGGTATGTTTTTACTTAGTTGAACACGGTCAATCATAAGACGAAATAAATATCGAAATAACATCAGTGATTCAAAATTGGTTTAACGACTATACACGAATTTCTCGAACGCATGACTTAGAAGGCTGAGTTTTAGTTACTATATATATAGTTCAGCGGATTAAAAACCAGGCTAATGGGCATCCCTGATTTTTGAAATTAAATTTGAAATTATGAAGAAATGTACCGGTTTTTACGGAAGCGGGTGTTAAAAATGACTGGTTCTATGAAAATAAAATGTGTTTCTTAAGATTACCACTCCTACATTTCGGATTTTGAAAAACGATTGGCTCCGCTTTTGACGTTTAAATTGGCATTGGCTCCCGATTTTGTATCCGTCGAACTATATATATAGTAACTATAGGCTGAGCATGTAATGTGCATAATGTTAGTGATTTGTCTCTTTAGAAAAGAAAGTTCCTTTATTTATAACGTATATGCAATTTATACATAACAATTTGCTTTGCTTAGTATGTTCAAGAGAGATTAGAATTTAAGTAGATAAATCTGTAGATAAAATGTTAGTTATGCGCAAATGTAAAGATTGTAAAGTTTTAATTAATTTTTTATGGACAGATAAATTTATTGAAAACTCCAATCGCGTGTAATTGAAAAAATTCGAATTTTGGCGGAGCTGGAATCCCACTGAAAGTGTTTTGAAGCATACACCGTTTCTTCATTTATTCGATATCTGGCAGTTACTGAAACGGTCGAGGTAGAAATTAATTAAAGAAGAAATAATATACGCAGTTCCAAATATTAGTATGTACTTACTAAGTAGTTCCAAGAAATCACTCAGAGTATCTTGATTACGTTCGGTACAGGAAAGAACAAACTTGCATTTATTGTTCGCAAGCGCAAATGCATAGTTAATTGCAATTAGTAACGGCTGAAACAAAGTGTGATCGTAAACTATATCGGCGCCAACCACCACTTCCGGTTCAATTAGTTGATGTAAATTCGACTCGTTAATGTAGCTCCAATTAATGTCCATCACTGCCACCAGTGAGTCTCCATTATCGATTAAACAACTCACCAAAGGATTATCGCAATCGACCTTAGCACCTTTGGGAAAATTTAGCTCAACGTTTTGCTTCAAGGTGCTTATTACTGAGCTGTGGCAGTCCGATAGAACCAGCATCGAAGGCTCGCAGTACTTGGCAATAAAAATACCAGTAAGGCCGACGCCAGATCCTAATTCCAGAATGTTCTTTCCGCGAAAATCTTCCAAATTATGGGTTATGAATTCACATAACGCCTTTGAAGCCTGCCAACTGCACAAACCAGTTGTACCATCCGATATGAAAGCACTCGATTCTTTCAACGTTATTATATCGTTACCAGGTATTTCGTAATGTTTGTAGTTGAATCCTGCTTGATCTGATGGACCACTTTGATTATTCAGTAGGGCGCAATATTTGCCGTAAAGCTGATCGTGTTGTTCTATATTCATTTTATTTAAATGATGGATAATGTGTTTCAAAAACGCTATCTGATACGTAACTTTTACGGGGTAACGAATAACGAGAGGATTACTAACAGTGAATTCTAGTAATTTTTCTTGGTTTTCCCAGCTGATATCATCCAAAATACCCTGGAAATTAAGATTGTAGCAATTTTAAGCGGTAGATTTAGCTTTGACTTACGTGCCAATCAATTTGAAGTACTGGTGTACAACACAAAAAGTTCTTCCTCACTAGTGCTACAGCATCATCAAAGTGCATGGTTTTATTTTTACACTTTTGAAACATTGCTTCTGGCGCACTGCTGCGCCACTTGAAAACAACCTCCGCGGCTAGAATACTTGATTCCACCTGACGAGCCGATTGTCTTTGAAGCACTACGGTTTAGATTAATTTCGAACCAGCCAACAGAAAACATGTCTGTTGAATTTAAGTCGTTTCGAGCAGCTAGAGCGCCAATTTTGAGACAAAATTTGGAATGTCAGCGAGCTTGTAATAATAAATATGATTGATTATTTTTAATTCAATGCGGACTTTTCTGGCGTGCATTAATTTATTTAATTAAATGAACACTTGTTATTTAGACAAATGTGATGGCATTTGCGTTGTCAAAATATTTTGCTAGTGATTTATCGAGAGAAGAGAGGAATCTTTCTCTTCACGTTGTAATTCTCTTGTGTGTCACAGGTATACAGATGGAAAACTCGTTAGAGACTTCCTCTTGAAAGTAATGTTATGTTAGTTAAAGTAGGTACGACGATGTTTTTGCGAATTAATATTTATTCGAATACTACAGAACTCAACACTGGGCATAGTAGAAGATCCGCATATACATAATAAAGGACGATAAATTATCCCAACTTCTGTTTGGAGTTTTCCGCCGCCATGGCAATCAATTCTAGATAGAATTAACAAAAAAGCGAATGTCGCAAATGTAAACAAACCGGGTGAGAGCTACACTCTTAAATGATTCTACCTGTAAATAGGTCGGATTTAGTTAAAGCTAGGTTGAAACTACTCAAAATGCCCTTAAAGTGTACAAACTCAAACTTTGGGTAAAAATTTCAACCAATTTTGCCTACTTGCTACCGATAATTGAATTATTCTCTATGACAAATAACGCAATTTTAAGTTCCTACTACCAATTTTTTAGTTGAAAAACTACTCAAAATCTGAGTTTGTACACTTTAAGGGCATTTTGAGTAGTTTCAACCTAACTTTAACTAAATCCGACCAATTTACAGGTAGAACCATTTAAGAGTGTAGGGTGAGAGTTATTTTTTGCTGGACCAGCATAGGAAAATCAACCCTCACTCGGTTTGTTTACGCTTGCGACATTCGCCCTTTTGTTAATTCTATCTTCAATTATGACAAACTTTTCCTGAAAATATTTTTAATGGACAACTACATAATTTAAATAGATACTACTTGTATTTACACTGGGATGCTTGGTTCCTGAGATACGTGTTTTTGAAGTAAATTATAAAGTTTCAGGATAATTGAGTCCTCTGGCCACAAGAGCCCATTCACATATCACGTAACACTTTTAGAGGAGAGGTATATGTATCGATGTGTAACACGCTGAAAACTCATTTTACAAAATAACTTTACGTAAGATGGGTTGAAACATCATTAAAATCTGCATTATGAAATTTATCAACATTGCCGGATGAACTGGGGAAGGCCAACGAGAAAACGACCAACATAGTTCTTGCATCCCAAGCTCCTATTTGACGCCTCCACTCGGCCATACCCGGTACTACTCTATTGAGTAGCTAAGCTATAGCTATAAGCTATGGCTATTCTATAGAAGGTGTGATGCTGTGTGGTTCCCAGTTACCTGCCTGAACTGAGATTTTGGGCAGACAGCTGTGCCATACGGCCTTGTTAGCAGGTAAGCCTAATATGTTATTTTGATTATTTGTTTCATTTTAGCACAGACAAACAGACGAGACACTCGCGATAATTCCATCGTCCAATCAAAAACCACTCATTTTTTTAAAAAAAGCATGTTTCGCAACATGGCCACACCGCGGCGCGCAGGTGTTGCTTTGAGTTTTCAGTATAAAACCATTCAAATGTATACAAAACCCTACAAATGTAAGCTACTCCGCAACATGCATAACAGAGGGTGCTAGTGTGCAAACAAAATGTGTCGGACGATGGTTTTTAAAGGATTTTCAGGAGTGTCATGTCAGTTCGTCAGTGGTTTTAGCTTATTAAGTACCTTCTACTGTACAATGATAACTTTGGCCGTGACAAGTTCAAATAATGCACATGGATATCAGAAGGCAAAAATTGCACTGATGGAGACTCAGATGACGCAATAATATTTTATTCAAAGGATTGCATGTGAGATTGTTCTAGTTTTGCCTATATATAGTCCATTTCATTTTACTTTTTAGTCTTATACATTCATATTTGATAAACTGTATACACTCAAGTCACTTGTTTAAATTCCAAAAATCCATCGAAATGTCTGTCATTTTTTTCAATCAGCATAAACAGTTCGTTCCTCATTCATAAGGTTGCTATGTGACATAATCACCAATTTTCGAGCAAAAAATGACTCGTACATAAAAGATCAAGCTAGGTTCTTTACGATTCAACAAAATGTTGGTTGTTGCCAATGACTTTCCTGTAAAAATAAGTAATTTTCAAAGTGATCCATAATATGGACCAAAACAAGGTAAATTTTTACAAATTCAAACAGTTTATCACCTATTACAAACATTTTTTAAGCAGAATAGAAAGTTGCACAGAGCTGAGTTTTTGGAAAATGCTGTTTCTGAACTACGCAGTACAGGAAAGTTTCGTAAGGCAGTAAAACGCTATGATGATTCATATGCAACGGTTCATCGCAAAAGTTAAACGAATGGTAGCTCTCATACAACAATCTAAAACGTTAATTTTTCCCTTAACTTTTTAGGGAGTTTAACTTTACTGGTTCTTTGAGCTTTCGGTCACATACGCGCGATTTCCTTTTATGTTTATTTTTCATTTTTTCGGTTTATTGTCGCCTTCCCACTGTTTTATACAGAGTCGCATCATAGCAGGGATTAAATTAAACTCTTGCATCGATTAACTTTTCCGAGAGTCCACTGTATCTACATCGTTAATAACAATTCGGAAAAAGAAAACTTTATCCTATACTAGTCTTTTCGGAGCCAACGCAGCTGGTGAGCCTATAATTCTTTTTCCAAGACAAAAAAATTGTCGTAAAATCGCGAAAAGCATTCCCAAAAGCTGATCGGTAGGTGTCTTCGAAGAAGGACGGCAGGCATCTAAAGACAGACCAAAAGCCACACAAGGTCTTTCATACGATTTGGAAAATGTCATTTTTATGTTATTACATGATTTGAATTAAGTTCATTGAGTGAATTCGCTGCAAAAAGTGTATTTTTATTTTGATCCATAATATGATTGATGAAAATTGTTTGATAATTGTGACCACTTCCAAAAGTGATCCATAATTGTGTATTTGGTGAGTCATAATCTAAGCTTAATTTCCGTGGAAAACTTGCGCTAAATGGGTTTAATAACTGAATCAATTGAAAGATTGCATATTTCTGTAACTAAAAAACATTTATAAACTACTTTTAAACAATAGTATGCGCTACAATTGATTGTTTTTAAATCATACTTCTGCTTAAATGGTCCATAATTGTGGGGGAACTGTACTCGAGTTCTTTTGAACATAAAACTAATGAGTTTGTCGTCATCATCAGCACGACATACTGCCAAAAGCAAAGCGCCTGCCTACAATACAAAACTATGCTCTCATATCACGCACTGTTCACTGTGTTGGTGCTATGGAAATATAGAATGGAAACATATCTGAGACCTCCTCCACAGCATAGCGCATAACCATGTTTGAATGTAAGACCTCTGTTATAAGGTAGGCACAATATATTGCGACAACGGCGAAGTCAGCACATTAGTGTCATAAATATTGCTCTCAGCCATAGCATAACTATAGTGTAGGTACTATGTCATTATTTTACATTTTCACTAAAACTTTTTGCCTTACTAAAACAATGTTTATATTTTTATATGTTGAAATTTGGCTTCAACACAATGAAATGAACAGGATTGTTTTCCTATAGAACAATTCAATAGGGCCGAAGTCTAACGTGTAAACCAACCAGGTGAGGGTTAATTTTTCCATGCCGGCCCAGTAAAAAGGGACCCTCACTCGGTTTGCTTAGATGTTGGATTTTGGCCCTATTGATTTTTTTTTATTTGTGTTGTCACTGAGCTCACTGAGACGGCTAAGACCATCGTTGGTCCATCTCGCCAAGCCCTTTTGAATTGTTCGTTTTCGAGATTACAGAGCTTGATCCCGCAACAGATATTTTAGTTTTGTTGTTACTAAATAGATGAACAAGCAACTATTTGATGAAAATGTTTCAATAGCTTCTCACCATCTCAATATTATTGATACTGAAGAAGATGATCACGTCAAGATAGGAATGCTTATTTACGGTTAGACAATAACATGGTAAAAGAATTAAAGGATAGCAATAATTTTTGTTTTCTTTCTTATCTTTTCAATAGTTCCGTCTTACCAAGATGAGAAAGCTGGCCCGGCATTACGAACATGTCCGGTTCGAAATGAACCAAATGTTGACTGGGTCATTCCGAAGCTGAACAATGAGCACCAATATGCAAGCAACAACAAGTGCCTGAAAATGAATTTACCAACATACTCAGCCAACATATTCGTGCGTGTATGGGGGCCTTCGCAGTTGCAAGATCATAGTATAGGCCCAAACACAATGCTTGCGGTTTTGAACGCGTTGCGGAAATTTGACAGCTTTTCCGAGAGCTTTTCGCCGAATTGCATTGTGCTTGGGACTTAAATGTGTAGTGTGTGTAGTGTTGTGTTACCGCGTGCCCATGCTCTCAGGCGATTCATTCGTTCGAGCTCACTTCCACTATGTCAGCAACCAAGTTTCGAATGGCTAGCGGCACGGCACCTTTATTTATTAACCAACCAGTCTGTTGGCAGCAGCCTTCAAATATTGAGTTGTGAACGTAGACTTTGTTTCTGTAGTCGACTGAAATCAAAACAGTAAAGTATAGTTTTAATTGTGCATCGCGTAAAAAAGTTCTCAGACTTTTCGTTCATTCGTTCGTGTGTTTGTATTTAGTTTATTATGGTGTAACATGTCGAATTTTCATTCTTTATGCTAAATATACAGTGTATTAATTATGCTTGAGAAAGTTAACAGATTTTTATATAAGGCATCTTACACTTCCTGTGCTTAGTTCCGTAAATTAAGGCATTGACAAGATGGTCAGAGTATATACATATTGGTGTTTATCGTTATATAAAGCATAACATAGTAGAAAAGTGAACTAAAAGCTTCGATCTGCGGTGTCAGCTTTTTTTATTACAACTAAAGTGAAAAACAATGTTTTTATCCAACAATAGAAAGTTATTACTAGAAATTACGCTATTTTTTTTATTTTTGAACAGTGATTAAATATTTCAAATATCAACGAAAAATTACTGGACAAGGGAATTCATAATGTAATGCTACATAATTTTTAAAAAATAAACAAGTACTCTTCACTAACAATTGAAGCTAACTGTTGGGAGTCTGCTGAATAAGATATTATATTCTTCGGCCAACGTAGCGTTTAACTTATACCCACATACTAGTATAAGCTGTCCATCGGTGGTGAATCATCGTCACAAGTTTGGCTTGAAGTCAGTGTCAGTACGTACTCAACGGAGTCGAAGTTACCCTGCTAAAGTAGTTAGTCTCTTCGTGTCATATGAGTTCTACATATTTAGTATACGTTTAAATTAGAACGTATGAGGCAAGCTTAATTAGAAAGGTGGAACATAGTTTGTTTTAGGCATGGTTTCCCGTGATCAATAGGTCAAAAAAGTTATAGAAAATAGAAACACACGTTTCCATTTGACTAGCGCCATTGAAGAGAAGACCATTCTCTTTTTCACGCTTATATCATATACACATGAAGAAGAAGAACATATTATTAGGAAATATACAAGTGTCTTTAGTGGTACTTTAGTGAGTCTGTAGTGGTTAACATTTGTTGTTGTTTTTGCTGGTAGTTCGTTGGACAGTGATGGACCTTAGCTACAGCCACAGCTCAGCTCGCGAGCGCAAATCAAGCTAGTAGTCCTACTTTCACATCAGTTATCGTACGGTCGTTTAATGCCATTACCTTTCTGTGGCCGATGTTGATTTCTAGTACATCATAGTTATATTTTTCTGTTTTCTGGTATCCACAGCATGTTTATGCTGCAGAGTTATCATAGAGAGTACAGTGAAAAGCAAACATAAACTTATAAAAAAGTGGAAACAAGACAAAACAATTGTGGTCAAATGTTTATGATTTAATGCACATGAGAAACCATTTTGTGTAACAAAGTACGTGTTGCAGTGCGCCGCCCGTTCGAATGTTGTTTAGTCGCTGTTATTAAGGTGGCGGCGTCGAAGCGGAGATAAAACATAAAAACATAGAGGCAGTAGAAAAACGAAACAATCTGGTGCCAGGCAGCAAATAAGGCGAGAGTCACCGAACCGACCATTTTCCACTCACATGCAACTAGCCAGCGGTTCATAGTGAAGAAAAAGTTGATGTTGACTAATCTTGTATTAGGTGAGTGGAGATATTCAATTCATGATGCGTGTGCGCCGGTGGCTATACTTAAAATCCTGCTCATTGAACCGCGAAACACATGTTTTGTCTTCATCAAGAAAAGGCTGCAATTTCGTCCCAAAAGTAATCTTTGTGGTTAATACTTGCAGAAACGATTATATATCAATCGGCTTGGGTTCGATGTCTGTGCAAATACATGTATGTATCTGGAAATTAAATAAAAAGAAAACTTATCCAATTCAATTCTACTATGTATATTTTATTCTTGACAGATACGTATTTCGCCTACGACTTGCAGGCTTCCTCAGTGTCTGTTTTCGAACTTCAGACACGAAAACAGACACTGAGGAAGCCTGCAAGTCGTAGGCGAAATACGTATCTGTCAAGAATAAAATATACATAGTAGAATTAAATTGGAAAAGTTTTCTTTTTATTTAATTTCCAGGTTTTGTATTCTACTAAGGTGCCAAACAGAATGCTGCGTCAACGCGTCCGTCAGCGTTATTCTGACAGTACTCCCATAGGTTTACTGTCAAATTGACGCTGATGAACGCGTTGACGCAGCATTCTGTTTGGGCCTTAAGACGCTCCTAAAACTTCAGACATGTGTTTATACCAGCAAATATGATTTACTCGAAATGCTCAACAAGTGTGGATCGACTTTACCTAATGTCTCTATGCAAAATTTATTGTTTCTTTTTTTTATAATGGTGAAAAACTGATTTTTGCTACAGAGATTGGACCTATTTTTGACGTTCATAGTGACTTTTGAAGCATCCCAGTTGATCTTGAGATACAACACTAGTTTAACAACCCATGCATGTTCGAATCTCGAAAGGAAGAGGCTGTGAGAGATGGTAAACCAGGTCAGCAATTGTCGCTGGCTGCGAAATGTGTCGTACAAAAACAGAAAGGTTTCGAAATATGTAGCACCTAAGCTTAGGCTGGCAAATGAGTGAACATGTGCAAATATATCAACTGTGTTTTCTAACTCCTATCTCTACCTCCACAAGGTGCCGGCTGGGGAACGGTAGCCAAAGTTGCGCACCTGGTGGTACGCAACCTTGGTTGTTGTATGCAGACAGAGAAGGTGGAACACTCGCCGTGTGGTTTCCGGCTACCTAATCATGCAGTTCGGCGTAGGTTTTTTGGAGGGCGCGGCTGCGGGGTGTGAGCACACCGGGAGAGAGTTATTTTCTCAGCTGGTCTGTTTTACACAATCTGCACTTACGCCCTTTGGCGGTTGGTGTCGAATTGTACGTTTGGGCAAAAATTGAGCCACGGGACCTGATCCTGCCGGGAGTCGGCAAATCAGATGCCCCTAAGTCAAGGTCTATCTCCGTGCCGATGACTGAATGGCTGGAGGAGTGAAAACATGCCAGTCGCGAACGGAGTGCTTTGGGCATCTTGCCCCTACTCTGCCATGCGGGGCTCTGGTACGGTCGATCTTTGTTATCCCTTGCGTTTCGTGGGAACAGCATAGTAGTCCTGCCCAATTTCCCTTATGGGTTTTACGCCAAGTGCGTTCTGGCCAACTTAATTGGTTTCGCTTACAATTTGCTGTCTGATCTGTGTTGGAGATTGTTTGTGCATATACTCCGCTAGTCAAATAGTTAGAGTCGCACATATAAATCTTCAACACAAACGGGCAGCAAATTTGTATTTATGCGAAAAACTTTTTAATGGCTCTGTCACCATCGCATTGGTTCAGGAGCCATATTTTCGCAAGGGGTACTTTCATTCGACGGATATCGGAAACCAGAACTTTGCTGTTTTCAGCAAAACTGGTATGACAAATCCTCGTTTAATGCCCAGGGCATGCATATTGTTGCATAGGTCAATTAGTGCATGCCTTGTCTCTGAGTTGACTACTCGAAATATTTGTGCAGTCACAGTAGAACTCGTCGTGGATGATGTCCATAGGCGCTATGTCTACTGTTCTGCATATTTACCACACGATGAACCGTCTCCCAGCGACGATTTCAGAAATGTGGTGAGATACTGCCAATCTAATGGGCTTCCGCTCATTGTAGGCAGTGATGCCAATACCCATCACATCATTGGGGGCAGCTCGGATATCAATCTGAGAGGCTCTAATTTGATGGAATATTTGAGTAGTACCAACCTTGGAATACTCAACATTCGCAATTGTCCAACTTTCATACGAGCTGGTAGAGAGGAAGTGTTAGATATAACACTCTGCTCTAACAGGATCAGTCATGAGTTGGCACAATGGCATGTTTCAAATGAGACACCAATATCTGATCATTGCTTTATATATTTTGACCATTTGAGTGTCTCCTTGAACGCTGCAACATTTTGCAATCCGAGATTTTCTGACTGGGAACTCTTTGAGGAGGAACTGGCGATGAAATCTCAAGGATTCGAACCGACGATCGATCGACTTGGATGTGGCTGTAGATGTCACAACATCTTTTATTGCGGAAGCTTTTGAAGTAACCTGCCCGCTAAAAACTATTAAAACGACTAGAGGAACACCGTGGTGGAACTCTCATCTAGCGGAACTAAAGAAACGATGCTGGAGAGCCTGGAATAGACGTCGGAGGGATGGCGTGGAGCCTTTCAAGCAGGCCCGGAAAGCCTATGCAAAGGCTCTACGATCTTCAGCACGCACGAGCTGGCACAGGTTCTGTAGCAACGTTTCCAGTTTCGGCGAGGCAAGTCGACTTAATAAAATACTGTCAAAATCGAAAGATTATCAGGTTAATAACATTCGAAGTTCGAACGGTGAATACTGTTCGAATGACAATGAAATCCTGGAATGTCTCTTTTATAGTCACTTTCCGGGCTATGTGGAACCTGAAGTTCGAAACGATCCAGAAATCGTTTTAGGTGGCTTAGACTCATGGGCTTTTGCTCGGAGACTTGTCACAACTGAAGCGATTGAGTGGGCCGTGAACAGCTTCTCTCCATACAAATCTCCTGGAACAGATGGAATATAGCCTATTTTACTGCAAAAAGGATTCAAGTACTTCAAACACATTCTGAGAAGGATGTTTGTGTGTAGTATTGCTATTGGGTACATCCCAACTCAATGGCGTGAAATAACCATTAAGTTTATTCCTAAAGGTGGACGCGCGACATACGAGCAAGCAAAAAGTTTTAGACCAATCAGTCTAACGTCTTTCTTGCTTAAATCACTTGAGCGGATTGTTGATCACCACATCCGCGAAACAAGCTTAGTAGAAGTTCCTCTTCATTCAGCACATCATGCTTATCAATGTGGCAAGTCTACAACCACTTTATTACATGATGTGGTGGATAAAATTGAGGTTGCTTTTTCACAAAAGGAATCTTGCTTAGGAACTTTTTTGGATATTGAAGGCGCGTTTGATAACGTATCTTTCGCTTCCATTTTGGAGGCTGCTCGTTATCATAATGTGCCTTCAATAATCATAAAGTGGATAGAACAAATGCTTAGTAACCGATTGCTTTTTTCGTCCTTACGGCAAGCAAGTATTTGGAAGCAAAGTGTTTGTGGATGTCCACAAGGTGGCGTTCTCTCGCCTCTTTTATGGAACCTTGTGGCCGATGGCCTATTGAGAAAACTCAATGGTCTAGGCTATCCGTCATATGGTTTTGCGGATGACTATCTCATCCTAGCAGTTGGAAAGTGCATAAGCACATTGTTTGACTTAATGCAGCAGGCACTACGCGTCGTAGAAACGTGGTGCCAAGAAACTGCACTTTCCGTAAATCCGAGCAAAACATCTATCGTCTTATTTTCAAGACGTAGAAATACCAATGGAGCTCGCGCTCTGCGCTTTTACGATTCGGATGTTGATGTTGTGAACGAAGTGAAGTACGTGGGTTGATTCTCAACTCCAAGCTTGACTGGTCCACAAATATTGATTTCCGAATTAAAAAAGCGTGCATGGCCTTTGGGCAATGTAGACGAGCAATTGGCAACTCTTGGGGGCTTAAACCCAAATACATACACTGGTTATACACGGTCGTTGTCAGACCAATACTGGCGTATGGTTGTCTTGTATGGTGGCAGAGAGGGGAAGTTGTGACTGTCCAGACAAAGCTAAACCATCTTCAAAGGATGTGTTTAATGGCAATGTCTGGTGCATTTACTACAACTCCTACTGCCGCCCTAGAAGCTATTTTCAATATTAAACCTCTACACTTCCACCTGAAGCAAGAGGCACTAATATGTGCTTATCGACTACACGCGATTGGCCTTTGGCATTCTGTGGACGGTTCCACTGGTCATACTCGATTGTGGTCGCAAATTGTTGCTGAGGACAAGTTTGCCCTTGCTCCTAGCGATGTAACGCTCATGCGTACTTTCCCGTATAGGACTTTCTCAAGTGACTTTCCCCCTAGAGAGGATTGGATGTCAGGCTACATGGAAAGGAAAATTTCCGACTATGTGGTCTGTTATACCGATGGTTCCTTGTACGAAGGTCGCGCGGGTGCTGGTGTTTACTGCCGTGAGCTGGAATTGGAGGAGTCCTATTCGTTGGGTAGTTACTGCACCGTTTTTCAAGCTGAAAACTTTGCAATTATGTGCGGACCTCAGTTTGAACTTCAGAAAGAACTGATAGGCAAGATTATCTACTTCTGTTCTGACAGTCACGCCGCTATAAAAGCCCTTTGAGCGGCTAATTCTAAATCTAAAACAGTCATCGCCTGCCACACCCAATTAGAAGAACTAAGCATTCTAAATGCCGTTCATCTGGTTTGGGTTCCTGGCCATTCTGGTATAACCGGAAATGAATGGGCTGATGAACTAGCAAGATCTGGAGCAGAAAAGTCGGTTTTCGGACCGGAACCTGCTTTACCAATTGCGGCATGTTGGATAAAACAAAAGATTTAATCTTGGTTTTCATCTGAACATGTACGTTATTGGGAAAATCTTGAAACTTGTCGTCAAACGAAAAGTTTCATTGTTAAGCCTTGTGAGAAGGTTGCGAAATTTCTTTTGCAACACTCAATGGTAAATTGCAGTATTCTTGTCAGATCACTGACTGGTCACTGCATACTAAATTATCATATGGCTACGATTCAGCGAACTGAATCGTTTCATTGTAATTTATGTGAATCCGACTACGGTACACCATATCACGTAATTTGCAACTGTCCTGCAGTAGCACAATTGCGTCATAGGATCTTTGGATCATACGTCTTAAATGAATCGGATTTTAGGAAACTAAAATTACGAGACACTTTGATGTTTCTTACCGAAAGCGGTATTGAGCTATAAGCTTTTATTTATCATGAGTATACCCCCCCAGGGGGTGTACTTTTGATAAGTTAACTACCAAAGATTGCAGTATCCCCTCGGGGGTACAAAAATCTCTCGGCATCCACCCCTTCCTATTCCTCCTCATCAGGTAAATGATGACACGGGCAAGATGAGCAAGGCACAAATCTTCCACATGATTGTGAGGAACGTGCTGCTCGAGCCAAAGATGCTGATACCTGATACCTAAGCTTTGCTTTGTTTTAGTGTTGCAGATGCAACAAGGAAACAATATTTCCGAAACTTCAAATCACGTATACTGAGCCGTGAATCGCATATCAGTCCCATTTTCTATGGAGTCTCCTAGGGGCTTTTTTTTTTTTTCCTTGTTGGGGACCTTGGACCACTGCGACCAGTTCTTTGATCTATTGTGGTGTGTCCTCTTTTGCTGTATGTCTTTACAGCTACTATATTGTTTAGTAATTGTTATTTTAATTGAAGGCTTCATCCCAACACGGTAATATGTTGAGAATAAATTGTATTACTTTCTGAGGAGAACTAGCCCATATTTCCGAAGGCTCCAACAGTCCTTTATCAAGAAATTTGCGCCTTTTATTGAATAATGCCGTGCATTCGCACAGTATATGATGAGCACTTTCACACTCTAGATTGCAGAAACGACATCTATCATCATTAAGCTTTCCTATTACCTTCAGATGATATTTGCTTGGACAATGACCAGTAACCACTCCGCTAAAAGTACTCAAATCTTTTTTTGAAAGATTCAATAGCTTTTGCGTGATTGAGGCATTTGGCTTAATAAACCGTTTTGCATGACGAGCTGATAGAGTATTATTCCAGTTCAATTTGACCTGATTCTCTTCCCATTTTTTCAGTTCCATCTTGCACGTACTATTGGATACCCCACAGAAAGGTTCGGGACCTATAAATTCCATTGCAGATCCAGTTCTGGCTAACTCGTCTGCTCTTTCATTACCTTCTATACCACAGTGCCCGGGAACCCAAAAGAGGTTTACCCTGTTGTGTGTAGATAGCTGTTGAAGCAGTTTTGCACAGTCCCAGACTAATTTGGAAGTGCAAGCAACAGATTTTAGAGCTCTCAGAGCTGCTTGACTGTCTGAGAAAATACAAATATTTGCATACCTATATTTTCTCTTCAAGCAGATCGAAGTACATTCTAGAATAGCATATATTTCGGCTTGAAAGACCGTTGGCCATTTGCCCATTGCCACTGACCTATTCAGTCCAGGACCAGTAATGCCAGCCCCCACTCGGTCTGCCAATTTCGAACCATCAGTGTAAAAAGTTATTGAACCATCTCTGACATAGGGGCCCCCTCGTTCCCATTCACTACGATCTCCTAGGGGCTTCCAGTAAGGCGTTAAAGTGCGTAGTAATCAGAGATTACTTTTGTAATCATTTACGAATTAATTAGGTAATCAATGGTAATCAGTAGAGTAATCAATGATAATCTTAAGTAATCATTGGTAATCATGATTAATTTGTAGTAATCACAAGAGATTGATTACTGGTAATCAGAGGTAATCAGTAATCAAAAGTAACACTTACGTTTGTGCGTTTTCTAGTTTACTGGATTGGATCGTCGTGGATCAGCTTAGATTAGAGAACGCAGCAATATCTAATTTGTAAGTGTACCACAGTAAGATTTACATTTTTATTTAGCATGCAATTAAATCATCTTACTTTACAGGCTACAGAGCTACGTAGTTTAATCTTTTTGCACCAGCATTTCAATGCCTAACCTGTAAGCTGTATTAATTTTAGATTTAAGTTTGATTTGCCTAATTTTACATTTTATTCTTAATTTTCACTTTAATTAAACACTCACGTAGCGTAGCGTAGTTTTAGGTAAGAATAGCAAGTAAGATCTTAGGCCTTAGCATAACTATAACAAGTATAATCTTCAATTTAAACAGTTTGCACGTCCTAGGTATTCACTAGCGACTTTGCGCAATACCTTTTCTGATGACACAGGGTTTTTTCTATTCGCAGTTTGTTCTCGCTTTCTTCACTAACAAACTAACACTAACAAGCCAGCCTTCTCTGACAGTATGAAGCAGCGCCGCGTTATCAATGTAACGTATGCGTAGGTACGGCCGTACGGCGTAGCACATAGGACATACGCAGCAGTCCCCCCAGTAGCTGGACTCTGGTCCGGCTCACTCTCCTACGTCCAACAAGGCAAACTTAGTTGCATCAGGGGTGACATTGCAATTCTCGTTTCGAGTGATTTTGGTTCGTTTCGACCACGTTAAACGAATGGGCGAAACGAACCAAAATCACTCGAAACGAGAATAGCAATGTTACCCCAGGTCTCTCGTACAACTTCGTAGCAGTCTGGACGACTGCTGGCCGCACTTGTCTATTCGCAGATGTATTCAATGACTCACGGCATCTTGGCAAATTTGAAAGAGTTTTCACGATGGTTTGTCTTACCGTAATCGGCCATATCGGGTAGAACCTTTTTGTTCGACGACGGATCATAGGAAGGTGTTTTGCCATCCACAGCCGCCGAAAAACATTCTCAGGAGCCTGTAAGACCCCCGCACGTTGCAGTGCCACTGGGCACTTGTTGTACTGGATCGGTAGATTTGATCCATCTGTATTGCGTGGCATGCGTTGACGACCAATAACGACGAAAAACGGCCCGAAAAAATGGAACTCATGTTCAAAATCAGGCGAATACGTACCGCTGACACGCACTCCAGAAGATAAACCAACACCGGTTGACCTGGAGCAGAACGTTGAAACTTGCAAATCTGCCAATCTCGACGAATTCGACCGTAAACTGTGCGACGTTGGTCGCTTGTTGCCGTTGTTAGAGTATTCGCATAGACTTTCTCTCCTGATTTGGATCCCCTTTACATTGAGAAGCTCGTCCCTAGAGTCCCTTTCGATTATTATTCGTGAAACGAAGCATGGCACGCCGTAAATGGCGTTTCAGCGAAGACCGCGGATACTTTGCAGATTATGGGGGTCAATAAACCCAAAGATTCGTTGACGACAGATCTGGTTTGCGCTCTTTTTATACCACTATATTCCGGAAATAGGCCCACTTGATACTGCTCATTCGGGAATGTCGATACAGCGTGTGACTTCGACAATACGCGTATAGATTTCTTGATTAACCGACTTGACCTTTTGGCTGTCTCGCGCCAGATGTGAAAGTTGATATGGTAGCTGTACGGCTCGATATGTGACGCAGGGGTCTTCAGGCGAGCGCCGGGTCTTGACTACAACTGGTTCGTTCGGCTTTCCTTCGCGACTCTCCAAGGCATGGACCAGCCGTACGTTGTTCAGTCCGATCAATAACTTAGGTTGAACGTCACAGTAGGATTCTATCGGAAAATTGTTTTTGGGCAAGTTATTTTTGGGCCAACCATCATTCGTCAAGAGAAACACGCATAGCATGTTCTTCGTAACGGCAAGTGTCAGCCGTCCAGCGAAGACACAGTGGATGCTTTTTTTCTTAAAAGTACAGTTCCTTCGCCAAGCTCTCCTCCATCAGGGTCAGAGATGATCCGCTGTCTAAAAATGCGTTCGTGTTCACCTTGTCTCCGTTGCTATACAGCGTGACCGGAACGTATTGAAACAACACGGGTCTGGTACCTTCACGATGAGTATTGCAAGGTTTGGCTTCTCGGGAACTATTATAAGCGCAATAGTGCATTATAGAGATTCAGTTTGCTGCTTCGGTTCTTTCGAAGACGTAACATACTTGTCCTTGACGTCATTGTACATGAGCCGATGGTGCTTATACTCATAGCCCTTCTTTCCGCGCGGTTTTCCGGACCTGCACGAGTCTCGATGACTGCCCAAGCAATTGCGGCATACTTTATGTTTACGAACTGCATCCCAACGTGCGGAAAGATCCATCGAAATGAAAAGCTTGCATACCTTCATTGTTTCGCAGTTACCACTACAGAAAACACCGACAGCGCTTGATGTATGTTGCCGATCAGTTTTAGTGTGCGCGTCCAGAAACCCTTCATCTCTCCGTCCACGGGGGGTCTTGCTGCATTCGGTACTTGAGAACTGTGGTATCGTTATTGCGCTTGCTTCTGCCAACTTGTACAGCTAGTCGCTGAAGTCGGACAGAGTTACCAATTGCAGAGACTGACGATGAGTAGCCCAGTTTAAACGAATAAGCGGTGGAAGACGTTCACAGCCTAACGTGAAGCTGCGTTAAATTACATAAATGCTCCTCCAGCTCACAAGCCTTCACGGTTGCAATCATATTGCGAACAGCTACCGCAAAATCGATCAGTGAGCCCAAGCGTTCCGCATTGGGGAGAGCACTTATCTTCCTGAGCAGCGTGTGCATGATAATCTCCGGGCGACCTAAAAATATTTTTAAAGTAGAAAGAACGTGTTCCAAATTGGTTGGATGTAACAGCTGGCATTTGACAACTTCTAACGCTTTTCCTCTTAGACATTTCTGCAGACGAGCCATGTGCTCCTCTGGTGAAAATCGCCAAAGATTCGTCGTGTTCTCGTAAGTAGCGAAAAAGAGCGGCCACTCTTCCGGATCACCACTAAAAATTGGTAACTCCATAGCGACTGCATGACGTGCGGCGATTTGGCTTTGATTGAGCAACGCCGTCCCTCCCGAGGTGGCAGGGAAATTGTAAGAATCGTACGGGTAAGATTCTTGTGCAGTATGACGCGGAAAACCAGTACATTGCGCAAACGCGGAGACGTTAGGGCGCTGAGCGCGGTTCGGAAAAGACGATCGCGTATATGGAAGATTTTCGGTTTAACGAACAATGCTGTATTGGGTCTTAGAATCACTGGTGGCGGTTCGTGTGCTGGAATGTACGACCGTTGGTCAGTATGAGGAGGATCGATTGTCGAGAACGTGAAAAGATTCTGGACAACAGCGTGCAGCTTCGTGGAGCGAATGGCAACTCTTGTCTATTTTGCACAAGCGAGGCGATTGTATATCGATGACCGTTCATGGTCGATGAATGAAAAACGGGTGGTTCTCTAGCACCGTGACTTAGCTGATTATTCATAAAACCGTTACCTTGTTATCTCACCGGGTTGGCATTCTATGCATCGAGTAAAAGGTGGAACCTATGGCGCAGAAAGTTGCGTTCCAAAGCCTCTTCCTCCTCGAGTAACTTAATACGTAGCTCTATCGGAAGTTTGCTCATCAGATTGGGATCGACTGCAGGGGGAGCTGGCGGCATGGTGGATTGCACAACCGGTGCGCGTGGAGTGCGCGGACGTGGAGCTGGTGGTGCTGGGCTTGGCGATGTATGCTTACCGAGATTGCATCTCGGTTAAACTGACAGCATTCGGTTTGAAGCGCAGGTTAAAACTGTCTATCATTACGGTTTGCGGGTCGATCTGTCAAACTGCTCGTATCGTTTATAAATTTCGGGTTCGAGTTAGCACGAACCCAGGTTAATTTATTAATTCCCTATTAGATTAAACCTTTTAGGCTGTGAACCATTTCGCGAAATTTTTAACTTTTTAAGTTAAAATTTTACAGTTCGATGGTTATTTCTCCTCGAGTGGTTGCAATCAGTTCAGAATGCGAACCATTTCGCATTTGACAGATTGATAGTTGTTTTACTCAATGAGAGCATGTATAAGGTGAGGATGAAGATATGTTTCTAACTGTCAAAACTAACCATGCTCCCGAGCAGTTAGACTTAGAAAACTAACCGTGCCCTGTATTGGCCTAGCGAATACACAGTTAAATAAGTAAAATTGGAGCACAAAGAGTATGACACTGGTTTATACACAAATAAAAAAGACGACTATGGAATATATTCCATGATAAAACTATTACAGTTTTTCTCACTTTCTCATTACGCTACAGTGGCTACACTAAACACTATAATTATTTTACATTTTTGAGAAAATCTTTTCCCATTTCCCATTTCTTCGTAAGATTATTGAACAATGAACAAGATTTGGCTGTAAATACCGACGAAGAATTAATTCGTGTAACAACTCAACAATGAGCCTTTCCTAACGAACGACCTCTTCCTTCCATTCTGTCCCTGTCATTCCCTTGTCAACCCTCCTAAAAGCAAACTTACGTATTACCCATCCAATTAAATTTTTCTCTAATCCTGCCACTCCTATCCTTATGTCTGCATGTATTGCCCGTTTCTTTGGTAACAAAACGCGCTGCTCACTTTTTTGGTAGCTTGAAATCGTCGCAGAAAGAATCTGCTTGGCTGTATGTAAGTTATAAGGATATATTATGCTTGTCTAGCTCGTAAGCTATTGATTTACTTGCCAAATAAACGATATTTGCTCCCGCGACGATTCTGGCGACGGTTTCGCCCGCGACGGTTATAATTGATCGCGTATGAAAGGGTGGAAAATTGTCAATAACCTCTCCTAAAAGTTAAAGCCGTGTCAGGTCATGATGGCGATTGATGTTGCTGCTGCTGTCTGATATTGTTTTCGACCGATGCTGCTTGGTGCTGTGGCTGTCTAATGCTGCTTGTTGCTGTTTAATGCTGTTGCTGTTTAATACTATTTGAACACCAAACGTTAACTTAATTGGAAATTATTATGAAGAAGTACAAAGCATTCTGCTTGCATGATCTAAATAATGTAATTTTGGTTATAGAGTAATTAGTTCAGTTTGAAAATGTATTTAAAAGAATTATCATATATAGTTAGTAAAATATTCTACAGGCACTCCCTTTTGGTCCCTACACTCTTAAATGATTCTACCTGTAAATAGGTCGGATTTAGTTAAAGCTAGGTTGAAACTACTCAAAATGCCCTTAAAGTGTACAAACTCAAACTTTGGGTAAAAATTTCAACCAATTTTGGCTACTTGCTACCGATAATTGAATTATTCTCTATGACAAATAACGCAATTTTAAGTTCCTACTACCAATTTTTTGGTTGAAAAACTACTTAAAATCTTAGTTTGTACACTTTAAGGGCATTTTGAGTAGTTTCAACCTAGCTTTAACTAAATCCGACCTATTTACAGGTAGAATCATTTAAGAGTGTAGGTTGATTGCGGGATAATGGCTAATGTTGTTAACACCTCTACAAATATGTGCATTCCAGGCTAGTAATGAAATCCGCGTTATTCAAGGAAAAACTTTCTATATGCTGCGTTAATTCACAAAGTATATGTGCGAGAAAACTGTCTAAAATAGATGAACTACGTAATATTGCTGGTGTTTCTAGTGTTGATATAATCTGCATATACGAGTCATGGCTTAATGAGAAAATCCCGGATGATGTGTTGAAAATTGACGGATATTATATTATCAGAAATGATCGTGTAGGTAGACTTGGTGGTGGCATACTTATCTATGCGAAGAAGTGTATTACGGTCCAGATCCTAAATAAATCCAATCACGAATCGCCAACGGAATATATCTTGATTGAAATCAACTTGGATTATACCAAAATGCTTGTAGGCGCATTTTACAATCCGCCTCCTACAGATTGTTCAGATCATTTAAATGAATTTTTTTCTGACCTCATGTATCAATATGAAAATATACTATTATTAGGGGATTTCAATACGAATCTTTTGGATATTGCATCAGAAAAAAAAACGAAAAAATTTAAAAGTGTGATGTCGAATTTTGCGTTTGTGTCAGCAGGAACTATACCAACGCATTATCATAGAACAGGCTCCTTGCAAATTGATATAATTTTATCGAATAGGAAAGATTTAGTGTTACGTTTCAATCAAATCAGTGTCCCATTCATGTCTAACCACGATATGCTGTTCGCTTCGGTAGATATTAATAAAACAGTTACTGAAGAATTTATTAGTTATCGTGATTACGACCAATTGAATCCAACAATGATTATCGATTTGTACAACAGAATACCTTGGAATAATTTTTATAGAGAGCAAAATCTTACTGTTCAAGTAGACTTCTTCGACACTAATGTCAAACTAATGTATGAGTGTGGTATTCCCCTTAAAACATATAAAAAAAGAGCAAAATATAATCCTTGGTATAATTCTGAAATTTCTAAAGCGATTATAGACAGAAACATAGCGTATCAGAAATGGAAAATGTTTAAATTAGATAGTCAGCATGAAATATTTAGACATTTGCGCAATAGAGTTACACGTTTAATCGTTAATGCCAAGAAAAAATATTTCAATCATAAGTTTCCGCGTGAGTCTGATGTTAGTAATAGATGGAAACATTTCACTTCTCTAGGTCTCAAAAAGCGGAATGATGTTCTTAGCACTAATTTGACACCAGATCAAATTAATCATCATTTTGTTAACTGCTTCACCAACTCAGTACGAGTTCTGTACCTAATAACACTATCGAATCATTTAATTTCGAGCCTGTCGAAGAATACCATGTCGTAAATGCGATTTACGATATCAAATCTAACGCAGTTGGACTTGATGAGATTCCTATCAAATTCTTAAAAACAGTTCTTCCATTATTGATTATACCAATATGCCATCTTTTTAATCAGATTATCATTAGCGGTGTTTATCCTTGTCAATGGAAAGTTTCAAAGATTATACCAATTAAGAAAAAACAATCAATTAACTCTCTAGAAAATATGCGACCAGTTAGCATTTTGAGTGCGTTGTCGAAGGCATTTGAAAGGATTTTGAAGAATCAATTACTACAAATAGGCAAAATTTATTACATCCACTTCAATCAGGTTATAGCCCAGGCCATAGCACTAAAACCGCAATGTTAAAGGTGTGCGATGATATTGGGCTCATACTTGATAAAAATTCTTCTGCTGTTTTAGTTTTATTAGATTTTTCTAAGGCTTTCGATACAATTTCTCATGACAATTTATGCCATAAACTCATCAATACTTTTGGATTCGGTCAGAGTGCTGTAGAGCTAATGCGGTCGTATTTGCGTAACAGATCTCAAAAAGTTTATGTGGGTAATACTTTTTCTGTACCATTATCTGTTACTTCAGGAGTACCGCAGGGATCGGTGCTTGGTCCCTTACTTTTTTCACTTTACATTAATGATTTACCTCTCGTTGTGGATAAATGCGGGATTCATATGTTTGCAGATGACGTCCAAATTTATTTTGACTGCTCAGATTTGGAAAATTATACTGTAGCCGATTTGATAAATAAAAATCTAGCTTGACCAAACTCGTGACTTTAGTCATGACCTTGAAATGCGGTCAGGCATATATAAATATTTATTTTGGAACGATGATTCTACAATTGATGAAGGGACGGTAAGGGAAAGTAATGAAGAAGGATTTTTTTTTTTTTTTTTTCGGGAATGAAGGGGAAGGGTGGAAAGGAAGGGGGGGGGGGTAATAGATAGCTATGGTTAACAAGTTGTCGCTGTGACTCCTATCTTTTGTCCAATGCTGGAAGGTGCATGGGTCGAACCAAGCTGTAATCAGAGATTATAACCGGATTTGAACCCACAACACCTGCCAGGGCGTGTCGCTCACTGGTACCCGTGTACCTTTGAACCACAGAGGCGCTGGACAAAAGAAGTCTGCACAACCCCCCTTATTAACCATAGCGCGACATGGGTTGTTCTATTTTTAGACACACAATGTGCCTCTTCCTACACCTACAACTGTAGAAACCACCGACCGAGAAGTTTTAGTCTAACGTCTTTTTACTTTCAGGACGACGACACTATGCAGGCCCTTACGACTTGCAAGGTACTGCGTGTGACGCTGTTCGTCCGAAAGCGTGTTAGTCCGCGTTTCTCAGCGCGGTTATTCGGAGAAAGGCTCCGTTCCTATGAAAATTGACCAAACTCGTGACTTTAGTCATGACCTTGAAATGCGGTTAGGCATATATAAATATTTATTTTGGAACGATGATTCTACAATTGATGAAGGGACGGTAAGGGAAAGTAATGAAAAAGGATTTTTTTTTTTTTTTCGGGAATGAAGGGGAAGGGTGGAAAGGAAGGGGGGGGGGTAATAGATAGCTATGGTTAACAAGTTGTCGCTGTGACTCCTATCTTTTGTCCAATGCTGGAAGGTGCATGGGTCGAACCAAGCTGTAATCAGAGATTATAACCGGATTTGAACCCACAACACCTGCCAGGGCGTGTCGCTCACTGGTACCCGTGTACCTTTGAACCACAGAGGCGCTGGACAAAAGAAGTCTGCACAACCCCCCTTATTAACCATAGCGCGACATGGGTTGTTCTATTTTTAGACACACAATGTGCCTCTTCCTACACCTACAACTGTAGAAACCACCGACCGAGAAGTTTTAGTCTAACGTCTTTTTACTTTCAGGACGACGACACTATGCAGGCCCTTACGACTTGCAAGGTACTGCGTGTGACGCTGTTCGTCCGAAAGCGTGTTAGTCCGCGTTTCTCAGCGCGGTTATTCGGAGAAAGGCTCCGTTCCTATGAAAATTGACCAAACTCGTGACTTTAGTCATGACCTTGAAATGCGGTTAGGCATATATAAATATTTATTTTGGAACGATGATTCTACAATTGATGAAGGGACGGTAAGGGAAAGTAATGAAGAAGGATTTTTTTTTTTTTTTTTTTTTTTTCGGAAATGAAGGGGAAGGGTGGAAAGGAAGGGGGGGGGGGGGGTAATAGATAGCTATGGTTAACAAGTTGTCGCTGTGACTCCTATCTTTTGTCCAATGCTGGAAGGTGCATGGGTCGAACCAAGCTGTAATCAGAGATTATAACCGGATTTGAACCCACAACACCTGCCAGGGCGTGTCGCTCACTGGTACCCGTGTACCTTTGAACCACAGAGGCGCTGGACAAAAGAAGTCCCCTTCATTCCCGAAGAAAAAAAAAAAAAAAAAAAAAAAATCCTTCATTACTTTCCCTTACCGTCCCTTCATCAATTGTAGAATCATCGTTCCAAAATAAATATTTATATATGCCTGACCGCATTTCAAGGTCATGACTAAAGTCACGAGTTTGGTCAATTTTCATAGGAACGGAGCCTTTCTCCGAATAACCGCGCTGAGAAACGCGGACTAACACGCTTTCGGACGAACAGCGTCACACGCAGTACCTTGCAAGTCGTAAGGGCCTGCATAGTGTCGTCGTCCTGAAAGTAAAAAGACGTTAGACTAAAACTTCTCGGTCGGTGGTTTCTACAGTAGGTGTAGGAAGAGGCACATTGTGTGTCTAAAAATAGAACAACCCATGTCGCGCTATGGTTAATAAGGGGGGTTGTGCAGACTTCTTTTGTCCAGCGCCTCTGTGGTTCAAAGGTACACGGGTACCAGTGAGCGACACGCCCTGGCAGGTGTTGTGGGTTCAAATCCGGTTATAATCTCTGATTACAGCTTGGTTCGACCCATGCACCTTCCAGCATTGGACAAAAGATAGGAGTCACAGCGACAACTTGTTAACCATAGCTATCTATTACCCCCCCCTTCCTTTCCACCCTTCCCCTTCATTTCCGAAAAAAAAAAAAAAAAAAAAATCCTTCATTACTTTCCCTTACCGTCCCTTCATCAATTGTAGAATCATCGTTCCAAAATAAATATTTATATATGCCTGACCGCATTTCAAGGTCATGACTAAAGTCACGAGTTTGGTCAATTTTCATAGGAACGGAGCCTTTCTCCGAATAACCGCGCTGAGAAACGCGGACTAACACGCTTTCGGACGAACAGCGTCACACGCAGTACCTTGCAAGTCGTAAGGGCCTGCATAGTGTCGTCGTCCTGAAAGTAAAAAGACGTTAGACTAAAACTTCTCGGTCGGTGGTTTCTACAGTAGGTGTAGGAAGAGGCACATTGTGTGTCTAAAAATAGAACAACCCATGTCGCGCTATGGTTAATAAGGGGGGTTGTGCAGACTTCTTTTGTCCAACGCCTCTGTGGTTCAAAGGTACACGGGTACCAGTGAGCGACACGCCCTGGCAGGTGTTGTGGGTTCAAATCCGGTTATAATCTCTGATTACAGCTTGGTTCGACCCATGCACCTTCCAGCATTGGACAAAAGATAGGAGTCACAGCGACAACTTGTTAACCATAGCTATCTATTACCCCCCCCCTTCCTTTCCACCCTTCCCCTTCATTCCCGAAAAAAAAAAAAAAATCCTTCTTCATTACTTTCCCTTACCGTCCCTTCATCAATTGTAGAATCATCGTTCCAAAATAAATATAAAAATCTAGCTGACATTGCAACGTAAGCTGATGAAAACTCACTAGTTTTAAACGCCAGCAGAACGCAAAACGCGCCAGCAAATTTTTATCACACGTTCGAGACGTAGTCATGAAAAACCTCAAATTTTCATTAATGGAAATCGTATCGAATACAAGAAAAGTGTGATAAGTTTAGGAGTAACGATTCAAGATGATTTTGAATGGGACACGTTTATTTTAAAACAGTGTGGAAAAGTATACGCCTCACTAAGAATACAGCGTTTTAAAGCCGATTTTCTGAATTCAGCAACAAAGTTGATATTACTTAAAAGCCTGATTTATCCGCACTTGGTTTTCAGTGACTTTGTTTTCATGCAGGCTAAAGCTCAATCTTTGAACCGTATGAAAGTTGCGTTAAATTGCTGTATCAGATATATTTTCAATTTGAGCCGTTTCTCAAGTGTATCACATTATCAATCTGCACTAGTCGGTTGTTCATTTTTGAATTTTATCAAATATCGTACTACTATACTTCTACACAACATTATTTATAAAAAAACTCCACCATATCTACAACAAAAGTTTATTGCTCTAAGAACGCAAAGAGGCAAAAAATTTAAAATTAGGCGTTGTACTACTTCATACTACCGGAACTCCATATTTGTTAGAGGTATTATATTATGGAATTCGATTCCCAATGATTTGCAAAATAAAATGTCAAATATAGGATTTAAGAGGGGGTGTGTAGAGTATTTTAACAATTTGGTGTAAATGCTTGATCTATGTTCTTTGTTCTTAGTTTCCTGTTTTTATAACATGCTTCTTCCTGCTAAGATTTGGTAACGAGAACACAAAAGACTAAAGTCTTATGTTCAAATGTAATTATAATAAATAAATAAATAAAATAACTAATAATTTTCGCATTTTTACTAAAATGTAGAGTTAATTATTATTTACAATATTGCTGAAGAAAGTATAGTTTTAATCTTTTGCATTTAGAGCGCTCTATTTGTTACCAACGATATTAGAGCCCTATAGTCCCCTAAATTTGAAAGGTATTCAAAACAGCACAAGAGCATGTTAAGTCTGATAGAGATTAACAGTGCCATGAGAAAATTTCCGGAAATGTTAGTGATTCCGATAAGGAAAAGTAATTCATAGTTCTAGTTCATAGATCCGTAAATCTACCAGAGGAAAAGTATCGATAAAATATTGCGATCGTTCAGTCTAATCCCGATCAGACAATAAAAATTCCCCTCAAAGATATCTAATAGAATATATTCACAACCGCAGTAACAAAATTTTACCTCACACTAATCGCATGGAGACAACAGCATAACCATTTATAGGCGCATGAATTGTTTGAGACCAAAGGTATGAAGGCAGAACGTGAGTTCGAAAACTTTATACAATAGTGGAATATGATGAATCAGGCAGAATCGAGAGATGGGCTCAGCACGCACGCTGCCATTCATTCGTACGCAGACAATAAGGCTGACCTTCAGCGGCATTCAATGACTGTCAAGGATGAAGCACATTGAAAAATATCCTCATTTGGAAAGTAAATATTGCAAACAATGACGACGGTCAGTAGAGTACAGCGGCATAAAATTTGGACAGAACCTGAAATTGAAATGGTTGAAATCAATAGCTTGGATTTTGCTAGTAATTGACAATTTTTGTCATGAAAATCTAGTACTTTATAGAGTTACATTTTTCTTTTCAATTTTTTTTTTTTTTCAAGTGTAACCCGCTTCTCTTCCATATGTAATTGATGTCGTTGATTAAATTTTGAGATTAGTTTAATGTCCACTGTTATCGCAGATAGCGGTTTTATAGTTTATATATGACTGTGGCTGAGATGTACCATATACAACGTTACAGCCAATATCGTTTGTGTCTTGTTTGTTATACTACAAGGCAGTTATTGGTTCATACGAAAAAATATTCATGGGTAACAATAAACCTTTCACCTTACTAATCAATAAATCAATTCGTGAATCAATAATTAATGTTAGTCGTTGAACATTAGACCCTTGAAATGAAATTAAAGCATTCTAGTCGAGATATGATAACATACGCTTAAGTTGATTTCAACACCAATTCAATAGTTTTCATTCAACATACAGACAAATAGCAACCAACGGGGTGGCACGCTAGGATTCCAGCGTAACGAACATCAATCATTCCGGTTTCACCAAAACTGGATAAACTGTTGTCGTATTTTCACTCATTCTACAGAAAAACATTATATGATGTATAATATATTACGAAACCGCAAGAATATTTAGCAAATTGTACTAAACTGCATAAATAATCTTAAACTGTCATCATTTGGTACTGCCAGTAACAAGTTTTGTTACCCGATTTAACATTGCTTTAGGGTGAACAGGCCATTTTTCGGGTGCCAGTGCCAGTAATGTCGGTTACGCACCAAATATATGGGAGATGACAACCTTGCCATCCCGTTGATAGCAACAGTAAGTAAATCGGCTATCCAACTTTTCAAAACTGCTCAACTGCAAAATGTAAACAAACCGAGTGAGACTTTATTTTTCTAAGAATTTACAGAAATTAACTCTCACTCGGTCTGTCTACGTTTTGCAGTTACGCCCTTTTTGAAAAGTCGATACCGAAATGTTCGTCTGGCTCGGAACATTTAATAATTAAATTAAATTATTGTCGTTGCTCGTTTATTCCAATCCCAAAGGTGGATGCTTTTACGTATTGACGTTACTTTGGAGGACTTCTAGTCAACATAACGTTCCTATTGAGCCGTACACCGTTAAGTTAAAAATTAGAAAGTGAATTTACTATACTGGACAGTAAGCCACCGTCACGATAGCATAATGACTGTTCAATTCAGTTTCCAAAAGCGAAATGTGCTTTTTTTACGCCGTTGGAACTGTCCTGAGTTGTTGCCTCTGTGGATAGATTTTTAATTCATTTATTTATTTATTTATTCGTCGTCAATGACACGTAGACCATTTCAATTGCATTGTATACTTTACTACCTAACATAAGACTTTTTTACCGCACTTTTAGTTCAAAAATTCACAATAAAGGTTATATATGTGGTAAAAACATTGCTATAAAACATTGTTAGGTTCAGTAGAATTCAATGGTGAGAGAGTTTTAACACTATTTTTCAACAACCCAATATTCGCTGAGGTTAATAACGCAAACCTGTTTTTAACTAATTAACCGATTTTTTGTTGTAGCTTTTTCAATTAGTTCACATATCAATAAGTTCTATTTTTGTTATATAAACGTTTGAGGCATGTGGACGATATCTTGAGCAGAAATTCTTGAGCATTATTAACGATCAACATTGATTAATATTGTTTTACTATTTGCACAAACCTTTCTATATATACCGAAGGCCACTATATAAACTTTGAACAGCAGCGTATGACCTTCTTGAGCACTAGTGAAGTGGCATACAGCATCTGGTGTAATTATCTATGATTGGCAAACAGCTTAACCCTCTCTGTCGCAAGGGTATTTGGGTGGTTTACAGTTTTTGGTCATCAAACATAATTATTAATAAGCAATTTGTAAAACAAAACTATACATCTTATACACCAATGTTTCTACTATGTTCTGTGATCGAAATATCCTTGAAAACTTTATGGGCTGATTTTAGTTTAGAAAGTCATGGATCACCTGTGCTACCATGGAACAGAGAGGGTTAAACAAGGTTGTCTGTCCCTTCTTCAGCTTTGTCACATGTATGTTTCGCAATTTTTGCGTACTTTACCACTGCATTTATCAAATTATATCATTTTGCTCTACAAGCAGTAGTTTAAGGGCACCCTAAATCAGAAACCCTTTGTCGATCGTCACTCGGTACCTCATTGTTTTTCTTCAGGTCATGACTCTGTTGGATGAGAATATCTATCTGCATGATAATCTTACCATTTGCAGTAAAATACTCTTCACATAGGTTCGAGCAATTCATTGCCACTAGAACATTGAGCCGAGTAGCATACATAAGTATGTTTTCATGGTTTTGTTGTTTCATCTCTTCATCACGAAACGGCAGTGAAGCTACTTGTTTCAATAACGTTATAGATATATAGGAACCTGGCATACCTAGTTTTTACGAAAGGGTTATTGTCCGACGTCTTTCAATAAATCAGTTTTTTTTTCTTTCCTTGCAGTAAATAGAAAATTCTTGCAGTAAATGGAATATCCCAGAAACATTCCTTCTAATTTTTAAGCTTTTTCTGTTTCAATTATTTTCAATTGAGCTCTGGGTTATTCTGAGTCCACCATTGACTTTGGGCTTATTTGTAAGTCTCCCCAAGTAACCACGAAGCTTTATATCAATTCAATTGTAATGCTTTATAGTGCGCTACAAAACATATCATATAATGTATTGCGGAGTTTCCACCTATTTAGAGTCCCACGCGAAAATTATTAGCGTGGTTATTTTCTGCGTTTACCACGCATGCTTGCAATTTAGCAATTTGAGCTATCAGTTTTTCGTTATTGCCTCCCCACTGCACCCCTCCTTGCTTAACAAACATATTTTCAATGTATTTAGTAAGTACAGGATCCTAGCCCCCCTCTATATTAAGAAAACTGTAAATACCTACTAACCCCAGTAAATCGGGTGTATCGATCATACCTCCTAACATTTTTTTTTTCATGTGTGGACTCATTACTGCGACCAGTATAGTTGATCTATTGTAATATCGCCCGGGTGTTTGCTGTATGACCTGCACTGCATTTCTTTTTGCTATAATCGCTATTGAGTGAGCGATATGCTTATTTTAAATTGTATGCGTGCTTGCGTGTATTGGGGTTTACCCTTCCTTCAAAGCTTGATCTACTTTACCCACTTATTCCTCGCTGTCAGCACTATCCCATATTATAGCCGTCCCTGGCGAGGACTCATTCGTACCTGTGACCAGTACACTTAACTATAGGAGGGACATTTGCACTGTCAAGAGGCCTCAGAGGGTAAATATAGAATTCAGCGCGAAGGAAGGGTAAATGGAGGGGCCTGAGAATAAACCCATGCTAAAGTCACTTAACAGCGAATGGCTTGATTCTACTAAGATTCGAACTCACGACCACTCGCTTGTCAAAGCAGACTCGGTAACCTTGCGGCTACGGAGCCCCCTTACCTCCTAACATAGATGTAAGCAGTGCTCCTCGTGTACTATTTTTATAAAAGCCTTTCGGCTCCGCTAAGCTACCGCAAACGAGCCAAATAAAATAAATGATATTAATAAAAAAGTAAGTGCAGGATAATTATTATTAAAAAAAGAATTTGCGTAGGACTCGTTAAATTGATGCCAGGTGCAATATTATTTTCTTACATGTACAATAAATGCAGTAATAAAATGGAAAAGGGCGCCACTATTGTCAAATTAAAGCTGCATTATAATAGCAATTGCTGAAGCATCATTAAGGCATATATTAAACATCGTTTCGCCTGCATTATCAACATATCGTTATTTTTAGCTTGTTTGCGAAAAAAAATATAAAAACATCAATTCGGCCGGCGCGTCAAAAGACAAAAATAAATATATTTTCAAATTTATTTTTTAAAGCCACAGATTCTAGCTGCTTCTCAAGCTATGCGTTACTCGATTATTTAACGATGAATGAATTGTTTTGTTTTACATTTCAAATGTTACCCTTCATGAGACTCGAACCTGGGTGCGTATATCCCTGCATCGTTCATTTGCTGGCGCCTTTGATATCTCAACCACAGCTGTTATAGATGAGTGGGGTTGTAATTAGTCGTACTTAAACCATCGTTCGTAGTTTCTTTTTAGAACTCAGTTGGATGAAAAGAGATAGCGGCTGTTAGGTGAAACAGAGCATGAGTAGTGGCCGTAAATAAGCAAAAACGAAGTCAGGTATAAGCATTTTATTAACACTTACGGTCCGTTTTAAAGATTTGTCCAAAAGCTTGTAAGCCACATATTGTAACATTATATACGCAAATAGTGCTTTTAATGATACTAATTTACGGTAATGCTTAAACGTATTAGCGATGTTTATATAAGTGTTATAACTATGCGAAATGCTGATATGCCGCTGTCTGGTATTAGCGATGCCGAGCTACAGCCAATATGCGTTAATGCGTTGATGCTTGCGGTTACTTGGGTCGTAATAAATATTACCTAATATTAAAATCTTAGCTGAATTCGTTTTCTGACTTCCAGAGGAACAAAAATTCTCATCATCAACACAATTGTGATAGTAATAAATAAAAATAACTTGAACGCGAGCAGATAAAATAATATAACACTAGCATGAATTCAAGCTAGCGGCATTGGTTTTATCAATCATATTTTCAACCTTTATCATTTCTACAAACACTGGGTAATCTGTTTACATTCCGTCTAATAATAATTATCTTATCGTCAGCATCATGTTTGAATATGCTGAAGAAAGACAAGATTATCAACTAGGACCAACACGTTGCAGCGGTGTCCAATCTGTCGTTTCTCTATCGAGCCCTATGTAACGTACATGTAGTAATCTATACCTATAAAGAAGGATTTCTGTCTGTCTGTCTATCCGTATGTTCCTTATAGAATCGAAAACTACTGAACCAATCGGCATGAAAGTATGCATGTAGAGGTTTTTTGGGGCCAGGAAAGGTTTTAGTGATGGTTAGAAACCCCTCCCCCCACTAAGAGGGGGGGGCTCCCATACAAATGAAACACAAATTTCTGCATAACTCGACAACTAATCAAGCAAATAGAACAAAATTTGGGATGTGGGTGTTTTCGGTGACAAGAATTTATTCTATGGTAAATTGAGACCCCTCCCCTCTTTATAAGAGGAATTATAATTCCTCTCCTCTTTAAAGGGGGGGCTTCCATACAAATTTCTCATAACTCGAGAACTAATCAAGCAAATAGAACCAAATTTGGCATGTGAAGGTTTTCGAGGGCAAGAATATTTTCTATAGTAAATTAGGACCCCTCCCAACTTTAAGAGGGGGGGCTCCTGTACCAAAGAAACACAATTTTCGTCATAACTCGAGAAGTAATTAAGCAAATGGAACCAAATTTGGCATGTGGGTGTTTTTGGAGACAAAAATTTTTTCTATGATGAATTGGGACCCCTCCTCGTTTTAGGAGGGGGGGATCCTATACACATGAAATACAAATTTCCTCATAACTGAAGAACTAATCAAGCAAATGGAACAAAATTTGGCATGTGAAAGTTTTCGAGGGCAAGAATATTTTCTATGGTGAATAAGGACCCCTCCCCACTCTAAGAGGGGTGGCTCCTATACAAACGAAATACAAATTTCCTCATAACTCGAGAACTAATCAATGGAACAAAATTTGGCACGTGGGTGTTTTTGGAGACAAATTTTTTTTCTATGATGAATTGGGAACCCTCCCCACTTTAGGAAGGGGGGCTCCTATACAAATGAAATGCAAATTTCCTCATAACTCGAGAATTAATCAAGCAAATGGAACCAAATTTGGCATGTGAAAGTTTTCTAGGGCATGAATATTTTCTATGGTGAATTAGAACCCCTCCCCACTTTAAGAGGGGGGCCTCCTATACAAACGAAATACAAATTTCCTCATAACTCGAGAACTAATCAAGCAAATGGAACCAAATTTGACACGTGGGTGTTTTTGGAGACAAAATTTTTTTCTATGATGAATTGGGACCCCTACCCACTTTAGGAGGGGGGCTCCTATACAAATGAAATTCAAATTTCCTCATAACTCGAGAACTAATCAAGCAAATGGAACCAAATTTGGCATGTGAAGGTTTTCGAGGGCAAGAATATTTTCTATAGTAAATTAGGACCCCTCCCAACTTTAAGAGGGGGGGCTCCTGTACCAAAGAAACACAATTTTCGTCATAACTCGAGAAGTAATTAAGCAAATGGAACCAAATTTGGCATGTGGGTGTTTTTGGAGACAAAAATTTTTTCTATGATGAATTGGGACCCCTCCTCGTTTTAGGAGGGGGGGATCCTATACACATGAAATACAAATTTCCTCATAACTGAAGAACTAATCAAGCAAATGGAACAAAATTTGGCATGTGAAAGTTTTCGAGGGCAAGAATATTTTCTATGGTGAATAAGGACCCCTCCCCACTCTAAGAGGGGTGGCTCCTATACAAACGAAATACAAATTTCCTCATAACTCGAGAACTAATCAATGGAACAAAATTTGGCACGTGGGTGTTTTTGGAGACAAATTTTTTTTCTATGATGAATTGGGAACCCTCCCCACTTTAGGAAGGGGGGCTCCTATACAAATGAAATGCAAATTTCCTCATAACTCGAGAATTAATCAAGCAAATGGAACCAAATTTGGCATGTGAAAGTTTTCTAGGGCATGAATATTTTCTATGGTGAATTAGAACCCCTCCCCACTTTAAGAGGGGGGCCTCCTATACAAACGAAATACAAATTTCCTCATAACTCGAGAACTAATCAAGCAAATGGAACCAAATTTGACACGTGGGTGTTTTTGGAGACAAAATTTTTTTCTATGATGAATTGGGACCCCTACCCACTTTAGGAGGGGGGCTCCTATACAAATGAAATTCAAATTTCCTCATAACTCGAGAACTAATCAAGCAAATGGAACCAAATTTGACATGTAAGTGGTTTTGGACGCAAGATTTTTTTCTATGGTGAATTGAGACCCCTCTCTTCTTTAGAAAGCGAGTTATGGCCCATCTCCCCTTTAAGAGGGTGGGCTTCCATACAAATGAAATGCAAATTTCCTCTTATCTCGAGAACCAATCAATCAAATGGAACCAAATTTGGCATGTGGGAGTTTTAGATGGCAGAAATTTTTTCTATGTTGAATTACGACCCCTTCCCCTTTTAAGAGGGGAGCTCCCATACAAATGAAATTCAAATTTCCTTATAACTTGAGAACTAATCAAGCAAATGGAACCAAATTTGGCATGTGGGAGATTTTGGAGTCTTGAATTTATTTTACGATAGTTAGAGACCTCTCACCCCTGTGGTAGGGGGATATGGACTCTCATACAAATAAAACAGAAATTTTTGCGAAACTCAAAAACTAATCGAACTCGAGAAATTCGAGACTCTTCCATAAAACATTAGTCAATACAAGCCCACAAAAACTATCTATAGTAACACTAGATCATTCAGGACGAGACGGTCGCGAGTGTTGCCGGTGACCCGCCGTCGGAAGTGCCGCCCACTGGGGGGCTTGCAAAACTCGAGATTGTGACAAAGATCATCCGAGATTCATGATTTATGTACAACACAGGTTAATTTGTGGCAATACGAAGTTTGTCGGGTCAGCTAGTTATAGATATAATTTAAGTATATATGCTAATAATCACCTCCTTTCAACTTTTCCTTTAGAGCTTCATCTGGTTCTATCTTTGAAAATGTTTTCACTGCATTATTCTTGCCAATCTGAACACAGAGAATATATTTTCATGAAGAGAATTTTTGTTTCAAACAAAAAAACTCCTTTTGAAATGTACAAAACCAGTGACGACTCATTTCACCTTAAAGTAATATTAATAATATTTTTGTTTACTTTTTTCCAGATTCCTTAGTATGTCAGAACGCCGTGGTACAAAAGCTTTAGAACTATGGTGTCGACGCGTCACCGAAGGTTATAAGGATGTTTGTGTAACAAACATGAGCACCTCCTGGCGAAACGGACTTGCTTTTTGCGCAATTATCCATAACTTTCGCCCGGATTTGATGTAAGTTTTTTTAGTCATCTTGGAAAAATATTGTTCTACATGATATATTTATAGATTAACACCTAACACTAATGTTTTTCTTTGTGGAGGTTTCAGGAAAAAGAATTTTGTACTGTATCATTTTTCCGGTTTTTTGGTCATTGTTTTCTGATAATATTCATTTTATAATTTACTAGCTGACCCGACAAACTTCTTATTGCCACAAATTAAACTGTGTTGTACATAAATCGTGAATCTCGGATGAACTTTGTCACAAGTTTTGCGTAAGCATGGGTAGTTTAATATACAAATTTGGAATTTTTCCTCACAGTAAAGTAGGAAAAATTCTGCCTTCCAAAATCCCAACATGCCAATTTTGGTTCCATTTGCTTGATCAGTTGTCAAGTTATGAGGAAATTTGTATTTCGTTTGTATGGAAGCCCCCGCTTCTTAAAGAGGAGAGGGGTCAAAATTCCCTTTCTAAAGAGGAGAGGGGTCTCAATTCACCATAGAAAAAATTCTTGCCTCCATAAACACCCACATGCCAAATTTGGTTCCAATTGCTCGATTCTCTAGTTATGCAGAAATTTGTGTTTCATTTGTATGGGAGCCTCCTCCTTTTCGAGAGGGAGAGGTCTCTAACTATCATAAGAATCTCCCAAGTAACCAGTAAGCACAAACACTAGTCCTTTGACAACATTGTATAAGCATACAGAACTATGATTAAAAGCTTAGTTTTCTTTATATACTTCTGTAGAACTCACATAAAGCTAAAAAGGCGAAATAGCGGGCAGGGTGGCCACTCAGTCGGGAAAACCGGGAAAAAGTCGGGAATCACTAACAGTCGGGAAAAAACCGGGAAAAAGCCGGGAATTTCACAAATAAACCGGGAAATACCCGCCCGAGAAGTTTTTTTTCAATAGCTGCATTTTTTCAATCAAAATCTTCAGGGCGCCTTTCAGGTTTTTTTCATCTCGCCACTTCAGTTTGAGTTCAGCTCAGTTCATTCGGCTCACTTCTTCGGAATTGTGATTTGAACCCGAACCCCGCTCCACTATCCTCTTGGTTCGATTAACAGCGTCCAACTGACCGAAGTGTGTTAGTTCGGCTGGTCAATACGTACTTCGTTTACTTACGAGTTAGATCAACACCACACTAGCAAATGGCACCTTCACTAGTCGTTCACCGAGCGGAAAACAAAATATTCCAAAATCTTATGGAGACTTGTGAGGCATTATTAGGGCCAAATCACCCATAACCGGACACTTAAGGATTTTGAAATATATAAAAGCAACACTGCATAACTTCAGTTTTTTTCACTGGAAGAGTAATATAGAAAACTATTTTCCAAAAAAAAAGGATACACGTACTTGAATCACTAATGAACCATTTTAGAAGCGAAATGAGAAATCGATAAAAATCATTACTTAAAAATTGTGTCTCCCAATACCAGACACTTATCAGAACTCATAATGTAAACCAATTAAGGACTTATATTTCTGAATAAAACATGCCAAAATGTTTAAAATCTCTTATTGCTTGCATACTTGCATACTTGAATGAAACAGGCTGCTTTGCTTTTCCCGTGTAAATCTTGTGGGAGGGTTTGCTCTAACTCTTTTATTTGTGGCACGTGTCCCACCCCAGTGTGGGATAGAACCTTGACACGCCAGTAATTAACCTTCTAACGGGCAACATAGAAAAAATAATGTGAACAAGCTAATGAATATTTTTTCATGAAATTTAACTCAAAATTTGATATTCATGCAAAAATGCATGCATATCATACATTTTTTCACGAACTTATCCGCTAAAACAAACTTGCATCCGTTAAGAACCATCCCGCGAGTAGGAGCTTTGAAAAACTTGACCCCCGATAATTGGTTGTAATCGACTTTCGCATAAATTTCTCCTCCATGATCCATTGCGCTTCGTTAGCACCTAGTCGTACAACTTACATGCCCGAATTCTGGCCTGCTCGGTACCACCTGTCGCCTTTCAAATTCGCCGTACAGTGTAGCAGCCATCTTCAGTTTTTTCTCCAAATCAATCTGAGATATTGGGATTAACCTTAACTTTCCGAAAAAAAACTATCCGAATGATCTTTACCCGCAGTTGACGATCAAGGGTTTCACTCCCACGTTTGGTTTGCACTTTGCGGGCAGTCGTGAGAATTTTCTAACATATTTTGTTAAAAAGTTTTGGATAATTCACGCCTCTATAACTTTGGGATAATCCAGCAGTTTTGCCTGCACCTGAGTTGACGCTGATGGATTTTGGGGTTGACTGTGTCAATCATTTTTATTTTCTCCTCTTGCATGATAAATATTTCGGAATCACATTAGTTTTAGACTACAAAAAATATAAATCAAGCAGAACTGTTTACAAGCAACATAACGCAGTCAAAAACTTGCATATCCGACTGAGAGCACCGCTATCGCCAATATACATTGCCCCATTTCTAAACGATCTAAGCTTAATTTATTTAAATTGAACAATTATCTTTATCAAGACTTCAAAACGGTTTCTCAAACGGTCAAACAATTTTAAAGTAATCCGACCAGTTGAAAAATTTTTTCGGTCGGGAAAATCATGCATAAACCGGGAAAAAGTCGGGGAAAAATCGGGAATTTGAAATTTGAAATTGAGTGGCCACCCTGAGCGGGTTATTTATTTAAATGCTACGCCACAAGCATTCAATAAATATTATTAGTGTTTGTTTGAGGCTTAATCGAAATGTCATTTTGTCTACATTATCGACGTATCAAAAAAGTATCGACGGCATATCGTTTGCTTGTTATGGAAAATAAAAATAGATTCGGTAGGGATTTAAAAAACTAAAAAAGCAAGCGATTTTTTTTGCTGCATCTAAAGGGGAGCAGCATAAACAAAATCATTTTTTGAAATGCTGAATAATGTTACCACCTAGACAGGGCTCGAATCGGGAGTTAGTCATGCAACCTCATTCGTTTCCTTGCACCTTTGCTATCTAAACCATAGCGGACGTGATTGAGTGAGTTGAAATTAGTCGTATTTAAATGTTGGTGATATTCCCTCTCATATCATAGCTACTTGTCCTGCATTACCAATATGGTAGAAAAAGACGGCATCCGTTAGATGAAAGAGGGCACGAATAGTGGCCGTAGAAGAGCAAAATAAGAAGTCAAGTACAAGCCGTTTACCAACACTTACGGCTCGTTTGAATGGAATCAACTAAATGCATTATATTGTTACGTTATATGTGCATATATTGCTTTCTTTAATGCTGATTTACGTTAATGCTTCTATGCATCAACAATGTTAATATACGTTGTATAAGCATTAAGATTGCTAATATACAAAAGTTCGGCACCAGGGATGCAGAATTATTTCCAATATACGGTTTTGGATTCTTATGGTTACTTGGGCTTCCCCGGCCCCAAAAACCCCTACATGCAAATTTTCACACCGATCGGTTTAGAAGTTTTCGTTTCTATAAGGAACATACCGACAGACAGGCAGAAATCCAATTTTATAGGTATAGATTTTGATAATAATATTGGAACCCTTAACTAGTTTCACAATTGTCATGATTTTATCAATTGAATCTAAAATTTCATTCAGCACCATTGACCCCTATAGCTCAGAAAATATCAATGTACATTTATTTTTATTGATTTTAAAAAAAAATGCTTCATGCAATGGATCATTGAAAAAGCTAAAAAGTTTTTGCCACCATGTCCGACCCAAAGACGTGCAAGATCGTGATTCGTCCTTCGTCTTCATACACCGTGTATGTTGACGAGCAGGTAGCGAAGAACCTTGTCGGAGTTCCCTGCGAGATTCAGAATAACCGGCGCGAACGGACTCCCTCCCAACGGACTCGCCTACCAAATATGTACTTTCGTTTTCTGTTCAACCCAACCCCCGGCATCTACTATGTTTCCTGAAACCGCCACAAAATGAGGTGGCGCTACGGGCGTTTGTTTTAAGCTATCAATCGTACGAAATCATTTTATATCTCTGGCTAATTGCAATATTTATGTAATCTGATTGGGGTAAAATGTAGCTTAGAAAATTCTTAATCGTTTGCTGTCATTAACTTTTTTTTTTAGTTTTGCTGCTTGGTCCGATCTGATTTAACACCGACCAGTTTATACTCTTACAACAACTCATCTTGCACAGAGAGCGCACAACTACAGGCTGAGATAATCTTTTCTTCATACATTGGAGACTAGAGACTATTTGCTTCGTATGCCAAAGGACATTTCGTTGTCGACAAACTGTTATCTTCTGTTGTTTATATAGATAGGGTTTATTTCTAATTCCCGTCGTCGTACCGTTTTAAAATCCGTCCATCAAAATTTTTCATCGTCCGAACTAAAAATCACAACAATGTTTACGAAGCTGACGCGCATGTATTTGTGTAGGACGGCATGACAAATGTTATTCTGCAAAATTTCTGCAGGTCAGGCAAGTTTTCCTGGCTGTAGAATAACGACAATGCCCTGCGTGAGTTATTTTCATTTATGAATGACGGAAATTAAAACGATTAGTCGACATTGTCTTCTTCATCGCACGAAAAAACGTAGGAAATTCGGCTGGTAGGACTTTTTTAATGATAAAAAGCATTTAAATCGATCTCAGCTCACTTCGATTGATCGCGTATGATGGACAACAAACTAAAATATTAGCGAATAATTAGTTTTGCATTGTGTGTCATTAAACTGCTGATATTTTTTAATAATTTGTGTTGGATAGGACGGGAATAGGCAATTACGATGAAGCAGCAACATACCCTACTCTGAATTTTCACTTCCTATTTCGCGGTGGGCACATAATTAAGGGGGCATAGTACTTTTTACACCATATTTTTTGCCTTATTTCAAATATTTTTTTCTCGATAACGCGAAAAGCGAATCGATTCGGGTTTATTGCTTGCTAAACATTGCACTTTATACTAATATTTGCAGTTTTGTTTGCATATGTGAACCTCTTCCCCTCTCTCCTACGGCTCCTTGAACATGATCATTCGAAAAAAAACATGATTTGCGGTACCATGGATTGGCGCTGGGGGGCTTATCCGAATTGAAAAATTCCAATACGACATGAAAGAATATTAAATTATCTCGTGTTTGACCCATCCTTTTTTTAAAATTCGAACGCATAACAAAATGGAGGACATTCAAACATAAAAGTAAGGTTTTTAGCCGAAAAAATTGACTTTAAACATTTCTAAAAAATACAAAAATTGTAATATCGAAAAAAGGATGGGTCAAACACTAGATAATTTTGTTAGCTTTGAAACAAAAAAAGAATCATGAGAATTGCTTGAGCCGTTCTTGAGATATTTATGGTACCGACTTTCAAAACCTGGTTTCGAGAAAAACGACGTTGAAGTTTTTATTCGCTGTGTAATCGCTCCAGACATGCGCGGTACAAATAGCTGTAACTTTGTCAATTTTTGGAATTCATCGAAATGACTTGAAACACATAAGGTCAAAATGTTAATCTTTCGAAATAATCAATAAAAAAAATTTCGATTTTTTTACATTGAAAAAGTACTATGCCCCCTTAAACACGTCCTTAAATCGTACGTTAGCTCGGATAGCAGCGGTAGCATCACTTTCCTTGGTGGATCCAGATTAACAACCCACCACTAACACCTCGGTCTCTAGTAGCAACAAGTGTCAGACTAACATTAATTTCTTTCCCTCCTAAATTGACCTGCATTGGATCAAGTTAGGTGTGTTTTTGCTCATCATAAAGAATGATCACCTGAAGATGCACACTGAGTATGATCCTAGCATCATTTTAATGATTCTTTGCGCAATCTCAGCTGATCATGTGCAACACACAGAAGGGCGGTCAAACTATGTTATGCTACGCTATGCTTAACTAGATTTGAACATATTCTACAGAATTAAACCATGCGGTTATAAAAAAACATACTCTTTAACTCATTTTTTGATCTCGCACAGAAATATGATGCATTGCTTCTCCAGCCTCCTAGTTGGCCTCAAAGTGCGACAATTGTCTAACAAGCCAGTCAGGGCATGTTTGAATCTCAAGTGAAAGAACTTATAAGAAAGAATCAATAGGACCGTATCAATAGCCCTTAAATTTTCCTGTAATCTACCAGTTGGTTGCGAAATCTATCAAACAAAAACAGAAGCTCAAGCTCTGAAAACGGATTGTAGCACCTAGGAGGAATTGCTATTCAATGAAAACTAATAGGGGGCATGTAGCCACAAGGTTACCAAGTGGCAAGTCTGCCTTGACAAGCGAGTTGTCATAGGTTCGAATCTTAGTAGAATCAGGCCATTCGATGTTAAGTTACTTTAGTTAGTATGGGTTTATTCACATGCCCCTCCCAATTGTTCCTTCTGGCATTTTACCCACAATTAAGCCTTCAGGCAAGTTATGAGAGTGGTACCGTGAAAGCACCTAATTCCGATCACCTAAGGCATGATTCAACTTTAAACCCTCACCGAAAAATAAAGCTTTGACATTTATTTACATGGTATGTGTCTTTAGCAAGTATTTTCAATTATGTTTCATGGAAAAATATGAAAATGCCTAAATTATTTACCGAAAGTTACAAAAAATGCATCAAAGTATGGTGTATCAGTGCACCTAATTCCGATCATCAATTTTAAGGGGTGCTTCTAATTCCGATCACAGGTGTATCTAATTCCGATCACGGCATGATGAGCTGTTAAAGTATAAAACGATTGTCAACTTATACCAAATGGGTCTGAAATGTTTTGGGTTTATTAAGTCTAACGACAATCCCCCTACCAGTCACCTTCTGCTTGCGTTAATGATCATTATTATCATTAGATTAATATTCAAAAAATTTGTGTACTCGAGAGCGAATTATGAAACATTCCCCTTCTATCTTCGTTCAACTGTTACAATTATAGTAAAATTAGGCCACATTTGACGTTTTCATGTTTTGTTCATAAATAATAGTAAAAATCAAACCAGAAAGATTGTGTTCCAGACATGATCGCTAAGTTGGCGTAGAACTACGTTAGGCTGGTTTTCGTGAAGAAACCTCGAATATTAAAGAAAACGTTTTACACCATTTTGATATAGGTGTAGTGTAAAATTGCGTAATGTGAGATAAAACAAGCAGCATAATAGTAATATTATCACGCTTAATAAATTGTATCGTATTTTTGGTAGGTGAGTTATTTTTGATATCAAAAACGAATATTTTTACCAGTGCCAGTATTTCAGTATAGAAATTTGCCTCACGCATCCAGCTATTAACAAAGTTCTATTAGAAAATTTAATTGAGGACTTAAGTTTTCTCCTAGAACTTTGTTAATAATATATTTTGTTATAATAAGAGAACAGGCATAATGAGATAGTCCATAACTGCATTGTTGCTATCGCTTGTTTGCAGCGTTAGAGTCTGAGTCTTTCAGTAGGCCTTCAGTGGTCTGAGCCTTTCAGCTGGCTTCATGGTACGGCACTGGTCTAATAAGCTAGACGTCGCATGTTCGAATCTCTACTGAAAAAGGTGGTAAGAGTCAAAGGATTTGTGGCACCAGTCCTACAATTGTCTTGTACTCTTTCAGCTCTTTCAGATTATAAGATATACTTGCTTGGGGTGCGAATAAAGAATCTTGTCTAAGGGCAAATTAGAACTAGTCTCCGCATTTCCTGGTTAGAGAGCATCGATTGGGTGAAAAGTTGGAAAAATTATAAAAGAACAAAACCGACACTTAAGCACGGATCGCTCATTCTATAGCGATACTGCAAAAAAAGAACGAAATGCGGAATACAATAATTGGACGCTATCACAATAGATCAAAATACTGGTGGTAGTAATAATGCAATGAGGTATATACAGGTGTGATACGATGTTGGTAAAGTGGTGTTAGTGCCATGAAGAAATTTTATCATGGTGTGGGAGAAATCGTAAAACGACCAATCACGATCAAGCGTGGCGTCAAACTCCAAAAACAAACCTCATTGTTCGGCGCATCCACATTGGTGATAATGTCCACACAAAAAATCTATACCTATAAAGAAGGATTTCTGTCTGTCTGTCTGTCTGTCTGTCTGTCTGTCTGTCTGTCTGTCTGTCTGTCTGTCTGTCTGTCTGTCTGTCCGTATGTTCCTTATAGAATCGAAAACTACTGAACCAATCGGCATGAAAATATGCATGTAGAGGTTTTTTGGGGCCAGGAAAGGTTTTAGTGATGGTTAGAAACCCCTCCCCCCACTAAGAGAGGGGCTCCCATACAAATGAAACACAAATTTCTGTATAACTCGACAACTAATCAAGCAAATAGAACAAAATTTGGCATGTGGGTGCTTTCGGTGACAAGAATTTATTCTATGGTAAATTGAGACCCCTCCCCTCTTTATAAGGGGAATTATAACTCCTCTCCTCTTTAAAAGGGGGGGCTTTCATACAAATTTCCTCATAACTCGAGAACTAATCAAGCAAATGGAACAAAATTTGGCATGGGGGTGTTTTTGGAGACAAAATTTTTTTCTATGATGAATTGGGACCCCTCCCCACTTTAGGAAGGGGGGCTCCTATACAAATGAAATGCAAATTTCCTCATAACTCGAGAATTAATCAAGCAAATGGGACTAAATTTGGCATGTGAAAGTTTTCTAGGGCATGAATATTTTCTATGGTGAATTAGAACCCCTCCCCACTTTAAGAGGGGGGGCTCCTATACAAACGAAATACAAATTTCATCATAACTCGAGAACTAATCTAGCAAATAGAACCAAATTTGGCACGTGGGTGTGTTTGGAGACAAAAATTTTTTCTATGATGAATTGGGACCCCTACCCACTTTAGGAGGGGGGGGCTCCTATACAAATGAAATTCAAATTTCCTCATAACTCGAGAACTAATCAAGCAAATAGAACCAAATTTGGCATGTGGAGGTTTCTGGAGGCAAAAATATTTTCTATGGTGAATTAGGACTCCTCCCAACTTTAAGAGGGGGTGCTTCTACACAAATGAAATACAAATTTCCTCATAGTTCGAGAACTAATCAAGCAAATGGAACCATATTTGGCATGTGGGTGTTTTTGGAGGCAACCATTTTTTCTATGATGAATTAGGACCCCTTAATTTTTTAAGAGGGGGGGCTCTCATACAAACGAAATACAAATTTCCTCATAACTCTAGAACTAATCAAGCAAATGGAACCAAATTTATCATGTGGGTGTTTTTGTAGGCAAGAATATTTTCTATGGTATATTTTCTATGGATTACCCCAGTTTAAAGGGGGGGGGGCTCCTATACAAATAAAAAACAAATTTCCTCATAACTCGAGAACTAATCAAGCAAATGGAACCAAATTTGACATGTAAGTGGTTTTGGACGCAAGATTTTTTTCTATGGTGAATTGAGACCCCTCTCTTCTGTAGAAAGCGAGTTATGGCCCATCTCCCCTTTAAGAGGGTGGGCTTCCATACAAATGAAATGCAAATTTCCTCATAACTTGAGAACTAATCAATCAAATGGAACCAAATTTGGCATGTGGAGAATTTTAGAGGCATGAATCTATTTTATGATGGTTTGAGACCCCTCCTCACCCCTGTGGTAGTGGGGGCGGACTCTCATACAAATGAAACAAAAATTTTTGGGTAACTCAAAAACTAATCGAAATCGAGAAATTTCAGACCCTTCCATAAAACATTAATCAATAACAAGACCACCAGAAACTACCTATAGTAACACTAAATGATTCAGGGCGAGACGACCGCAGGCCGCGAGTGTTGTCAGCGACCTGCCGTCGGAAGCGCCGGCCACTGCGGGGGTTAGCCCCCGGGATGTATGTACAGCACAGTGTCATTTTTGGCAATACGAAGTTTGTCGGGTCAGCTAGTAAACTAATATATATTGATTGCTGCAGTGCTTGGTTATTACGTAATAAGGAAATATTATGCTTATGCACCTGAACTAGTTCATGTGATTGTGGCACTGGTAGCGATAATATAAATTTCCATTAAATTTATATCAGCGAATCCTAAATATATTTCATTTGAAAACGTTTATGTATTATGTTGTTACTTGATTCAATAAAGAAACTGTATTTTTCCGCTTATCGTAGTTGTGTATCGGAGAATGGCAATGATAACATTGGTTCCATGCGTGAATGCACTAAAGAATAAATTGAGACAAGAGCAATACAATGCACCAAGGTTGCACGCCATATACTGTAGTGCATCTCTGCATAGGTTCGAGGGTTGAACTCAAACTGCTCTGTAGCCATTGTATTCGAACTGATTTCCACGTATAATTCCGCACTATAGTTTCCCGTCTGTGTCGTTACAATGTTTACATATTGTAATAGATACATTAATAGGTTATGTTTGGGAAAAAACTTACTCGTATTGCCTTAGCCGTGCTGTAAATATACTAGACAAGAATGAGTTCAACCTTCGTAAGACATTGATAACAATATAACCCGAAGCACAGCTTTAAAATGCTATATTGTACCTTGTAGCAATTTTATGACTCCTACGCAAATTCGTTATTTAATAATGATTATCCTGCACTTACTAAATACACTGAAACTTTGCTTGTCCAGCAAGAAGGGGTGCAGTGGTGAGGCAATAACGAAAAACTGATGGTTCAAATTGCTAAATTGCAAACAAGTGTGGTAAACGCAGAAAATAACGACGCTAATAATTTTCGCGTTGGCCTCTAGATAGGTGGAAACTCCGCAATATAAATATTCAGTTAATGTTTTTACTTCATTCGAAAAGCTTTTTTATTTGTCAAAAATGAGTTGTTACGTGAAAAACCGGTACTCCAAAACAAAGGAATAAAAGCTTGAAAATCGATGAAAGTTCATAATATTGCGAAAATCAATGTTGAACACCTAGAAAATCGTTAATCCTGATCTACATGCTTTTCATTCATTGTACTTTTCTTGTAAGGTTTACGCGAATTTACATCAAACGATCTATTGGCATGGAAATAAAATAAATATTTAAACATCAATTTTGTTATGAACAAGGTTTCTTGTACCTTGCGATTTTAGAATATGGTGTAACGCCATATTTAAAAGTTCACGTTTATTTTCTGTCAACAATATTTGTGTAGTAATTTTCCTAAACCTCCTTTTTTAATCTGGATGTATGTACACTCTTAAATGACTCTACCCGTAAATAGGTCGGATTTAGCTAAGGCTCTAGGTTGAAACTACTCAAAATGCCTTTAAAGTGTACAAACTCAGATTTTGAGTAGTTTTTCAACCAAAACATTGGAAATAGGAACTAGAAAGTGCGTTATTTGTCACAGGGAATATTTCAATTATCGGTAGCAAGTCGCCAAAATTGGTTGAATTTTTTACCCAAAATTTGAGTTTGTACACTTTAGGGGCATTTTGAGTAGTTTCAGCCTAGCTTTAGATAAATTCGACCTATTTACGGGTAGAATCATTTAAGAGTGTACTACGAGTTTCACTCAATCATAATCCAAAAAAGTTTATTCATACTTATTATTAACAGCATTATTGCATAAGTTTAACCTAGTCATGTATTATACTTTCTGTTCTTCTTCTATTTGGTGAATGGATCACAGGTTGATGTAGAAAATAGCGTAAGTTACAAAACTGTGTAAATTATATGAGACTAAATACACATTAGATCGATTATTCGATGGGACATTTCGATTCAATATATTTCAAAATTTTATTTGCCTTATGAATTCTGTGTGCAAAATTTTAGCTCAGACTGACATGTCTACGCGCGTCGTGACCAAAAACCAAGCCAAAATAAACTCACAAAATCAGTACCGTCGTGCTACTTTTGGTACTAGGGCCTACTTTGAACTTACTTAACTACAGTTATATATCGTAGAAACAATTGCTGGTTAGGTATACAGGGATACCTCGATATAAGACAATTTATAATTTCAAAAAGTTGTCTTATATCGAAATTGTTTTATATCGAAACATGATTTTTTCAAGTATTTTTGCATTAGCACACGCCAGTTTTGCTCTGTGTTGTGTGTTAACATTTTTTGAACTATTTATTATTGTTTGAGCTATTAGTTTTTTACAATTTTTAGCATTATTTAGAAATCATGAAAATCTTTATGACGCCGCTTTTGGATTGGAAAATTGGCTCAGGTGTCGTTACCAACTATAACAAAGGAATTTGTCTTATATCGAGGTAAAAATTGTCTTATATCGAATCGTCTTATATCGAGGTTGTTTTATAACGAGGTCGTCTTATATCGAGGTATCCCTGTACTTCCTAATATTTTAATTTAGTTTGCCAATCATCACTGCTCAAACGTTTACATGTCATAAGCCATTTGCAATAATTGTTCTCGAACAGCTGCTAAACAGTGCTGCTAAACGACATCAAAAATAAAGGTACTTTCAGTTACACTTTTGGCTCTATCTCCACTGATTTTCAATGGATTTTTATGCAACTGGTCTTAAAAGAACCACATTAGATCGGCCTTCAATGCTGGTAAAATGAAAAAATGAATGTTGGAAAATGAAAAAATATGCTGGTAAATTACGGTTCCACTTTTTCCGAGGATATTCCAGATCGCGGTGGGATTTTTTTGACGTCATAAGTAGCAGATGAAATAAAACTAGAAATCTGCTTAATTGACTGCGCCAAAGTTATTTATTTTATTTGCAGTCACTAATAACGAGTTTTACACTATCCTGTCGAGCGCTGGCTTACGCCTCACACTCCGGAACATCCGTTGTCGGTTCTACCGGAACTCAAAAGTGGTCATTTGCAATTCTCTCCGAAAACATGACAAATGGGGTATCAAATCAAAGGATTTTTCAACACTAGCTCTTTATTGAACATTTGTATGTATTTTGAGTCGATCTGGACATTCAGGAACATCCAGCATCGGTTCTACCGGAACTCAAAAGTGGCCATTTGGAATTCTCTTCGAAAACATGACAAATGGCGTATCAAATCACAGGATTTTTCAACACTAGCTCTTTAGTGGACATTTGGATGTATTTTGAGTCGATCTGGATATTCCGAAACATTTGGCATCGGTTCTACCGTAACTCAAAAATGGTCATTTGGAATTCTCTTCGAAAATATGGCAAATGGGGTATCAAATCAGGATCAGGGTATCAGGATTTTTCAACACAACCTCTTTAGTGGACGTTTGGATGTAGTTTGAGTCGTTCTGGACATTTCGGAATATCCGGTACCGGTTCTACCGGAACTCAAAGTGGTCATTTGAAATTCTCTTCGAAAATATAATAAATAATATAATAATAAAATGAATAAGTTTTGCGCAGTCAGTTTAAAGCAGATTTCTAGTTTTATTTCATCTGCTACCTGTGACGTCAAAAAAAATCCCACCGCGATTTGGAATATCTCCGGGAAAATGGAACCGTAATTTACCAGCATATTTTTTTATTAGAGGCCAATCTAATGTGGTTCTTTAAAGACTAGTTGCATAAAAATCCATTGAAAATCAGTGGAGATAGAGCCAAAAGTGTAACTGAAAGTACCTTTATTTTTGATGTCGGGGACGTAAAGATTAAGCGAGTTTATTGCATAAAATAAATTACGCTGGAAATACGTGTTACATTGAAAATTGCTTGTAATTTATTGACAATTGCTTCATACATTCATTAAAGGTTGCACAATCAGAAGGTTTACAGAAGGTTCAGAAGGCAGTGTCATAATCCATTGAAATATTGCTTCGATGGTGTTATACAGTGTGAAATGAATCAAAGTTGATAATTACAGTCTGATGCTGTACAGGTTCTGATCTGCAAACATACACATAAACGTTTTTGTAAACAAAGCTTTCCATGCTTTCATGCACTGAAGAAAGTCAAGTAAAAAAATCTTCCCACAAAAATCTTTCGATTACCGAAGTTAGAGCCAAAGGTGAATCTTCAAATGCAGTTTAATCTAACACTATATGGTATTACTGAATTACCAAAGTATTTCTAGTACAAATGCTGTTTTCACAACTACTTTTGTAGTTATGTAACCGTAAGCAACTCATAAAATGATACGCAACTACTTTTGTAGTTATGTAAAAATTTGGCGCTTGAGACATTTTTGCCATTGTGTAAATATTTTGAGGAACCGGTTCCCATGAAGGGACACTTCAACATCAGTACTATATCCGTTCCGTGCTTGCCTTGGATCAGAAAAGAAAAGAAACATGTCCAATCATTTTACAAAGTTAAGTAAGTTATGTCCGAGATACTACCGCAGGGTTAACGTAGGTTTGCGATAGGCTGTCTTGTAGAAATGTAATTCAACTCAAAATAACTAATTCACTAATACATCTGAAAAAGAGGAGCCAGTTCAGTGACGGATTGATTGTTTTTGGTTTGTTCTTCTTGTTATATTTCATGCAGAAAATTCAAATAGCAACTTTTAAATCAAGTCAGTATAGCCCCAAACATAATGCATACGGATTTTATTACGTTGCGGCAATTTGGCAGTTTTTCCATGGGTTTTCTGTCAAATTTCCGCAACGTAGTAAAATCCGTATGCATTGTGTCTGGGCCTTATGTTCGGGTTTGTGTGCGGTTTTATCGTAATTTTATCGCAAGCAAATACTTCCCTTATTTTATTCAATCAAGTTAGCCTGATTTACAGTGACAGATCTTACCCGGTTTCACCCGACAGTAAAAAAAGCAAAGCCTAGGTACTATATCCCGTTATCGAAACTTGACCTTCTGTTTTTTTATACGACAGACTTCGCCGCCAACTGTTAGAGTGCAGGACAATTGCAGGGCCAGTTGCTACGATCCTATTGACTATAACAACCTCTCCCAGTCGAGATTCGAACATACGACGACTGGCTTATTAGGCCAGCGTCATACCTCCACTTCGAAGCCAACTGGGAGGGAGGGTTCACCCGACAGTTCGATGCACAAAAACAATCCCAGGTGGCTCCTCTCTCTTAGATTCACATGGCGCAGTGGGACGGATTCAAAAAAGGCGGACTGCAGCTTTTAGAGAGAAACTTTTCCACATTAGTAACTTCGCAATAGTTTCTTGGCTTTTAAACCTTTTTTTGCTCTACCAAAAATATTTGACATTGGAAGAGATTTAATAAATAGATTATTTAATTGTTTATTTAAAGTAAGTCAGAAAAATAAAACGCCTAAAAAATTCTAGACGAAATTAATTAAAGAGTTTTTGTCGAAGGATGAAAGTTTCTATTTTTTAAGGAAACGGAATTCTTGTGCTGCCCTAATAAACCCACTTAATATCAGTTTTATTTTGTTCTTTTCACATGTGCATAATTTGGATGTTCCAAATCCAAGTTTAAGATGTGTAGAAAATACATGTTTTGGCTGAAGATAGTGTAGCTCTAACCTTTTAGGTTTTTGAGTTGTTACAGATGTGAAGAGATCCATCGGGTAGAACTTTGTCATGCTGAATCTCATGATGTACTTTCTATTTGAATTTACTACACACTACAATTGATTCGTGATGGTATCTTCTCAGTTTTCCTGCCACTTAAAGAACTAAAATTCATTTCATAAATCTTTATTTAACGATATGTATATTGGTCCTGAAAAGGAACACTTTATTTTGCCAATACCAGAGAGTTAGAAGGTTCCGTCTAGCGATTGCGTTCGTTCGCATATTTATGCCTAACTCCTGCGTTATTCGCGACTGACAGTAAGATGCAGGGTTAGTGATGGTAACTGAGAAGCTGCTGTTGGTAATCCGATGCTGCTGCTGGAGTTAAAAAGGCAATCTTATATGCTGATTATATTCTATGACAGAGTGTCAAAATAAACAGTATTTGCAAAAAATGATCTTTTACATTTATTTGCATCATTTCATTTATTCATTTAAACAGTCATTAGGATTTTTAGGTAAAAACACATTCTCAAGTTTGATGCATAATAAAGGGCTGATTTTGTGATGTTCTCTGATTAATTATTATGGTTGTGATTTCTAATTGAGGGAAAATTTTCCAAACAAGGTTTTCAGCCTTTTTTGCGGGATGATTTTTAAACCTAGATATGTCCCGTCTGTTAGTATTACTGTAGCTGTTGTAGTAGACATAGCATATTTATACTTATAACTTTTCAGAGATCGAAGAAATTTAACATTTTTATTTTTTCAACAGAGACTTCACAACTCTTAACAAGGAAAATATCTACGACAATAATGAATTAGCTTTCACTATTGCTGAGAAACATCTTGGAATTCCTTCTCTGTTGGATCCTGCTGACATGGTAAAATACGAAGTGCCTGACCGATTCTCAATACTAACTTATCTATCGCAGTACTACCGTGTGTTTAGTAACCAAGGTATATTCTAACGTTCTTGAAACATTGCGTGACAGTATTTTTATGCTACTTTTTTTAGAACCTGCTAACAATAACAAGAAAACAGTAACGAAAGAGCCGAAATCTGATGACTTGGTAAGTCAATATGTTTCCATTCCACGAAAGCATGTTACCCTTATCTGTAACCCACATAAATATCAAGGAAATATTAACTGTACGTGATCAAAATACTAACCTGCTTTGATGCCTGCTTACTCTGTTGTGCATTTGTTTCCTAGAGCAATAATTCTGTTCGTCATCACCATTATCATCGTTGTACAATAGTTTTTGTCATCGTTACATTATTCATTATTCATTATTCATGTGTTGAAGAGTGGCAGATTGTAAGAACAAGTCATTGGAAGCAAAACTTTTCTGCAAATCAAGTGAACATAGAACTATCAAATAGATAGTCGCAAATAGTAACGAACGAATAACAACCTCTAACAAGACACATTCCGGTTGTGGTACTCTATATGTAAGCAGAAGATGTTTAAAAAAATAATGCACGCCTTTTTCTCGTAAAACAATTAAGAATTTTCCAGACTCTAACAGCAATATCTAATTCTAATGAATGTTATGATCTGTATGAATCTTTAAATTTTTCATATGTCAACTGTGTTTTCTGAAACTTATTTGTTTATGTGTGATAAACTTGATACGGTGCACTGAGAAATAACAATACTATAGTTGGAATTAGTTTGTGTAGACACTTTAATTTTCATTTTAACAGCATCAATACTCTAACGTATTTCGATCGAAGTTGTTAAACCGTTAAGTCTTTTCTCGCAAATTCTTCCGATCAATCAAATTCTCTGTACATGTTTGTAGTATAACATGTACGTAACAAGGTTTGGAATTTTTAACAGTAATTATTTTGATAACCCAATAATAGTGTAGGTTCTAATATGCGAAATAACCTCTTTCAACCACCATATCACTCACCCGTGTTTGTTTCTTTTTTCTCTCTCTTTCTCTTTTTATATCTTTCGCCATATGTAGGATGAGAATAGTTTGGATATTGTGGGTCAATATAAACCAGAAATTTTCTGCTAAAGAACAGCGAAAATAAGTCCCACAACATCAAACCAGCCAATCAAACAAGAGCATAGATTTAGTCATATTTCCATTTCGATTAAGATCAAGCATATCAGCAGTGTAATACCAACTTAGATAATTCAAATCCTATTCAGAAAGAAATTTAATCGCAAACACAAACATTTTGGCGAAGTCGACTCCTCGTCGTTATTTAGTAGAAAATTTAGACAGCTGGCAGAAACGTGTGGTGATTATACAGGTAATTGTTCCCTCATTCAAATATTTGTAGAGTTTCCTATAAAAATAGATGCAATAGATAGTTGAACCCGAAATAGTCGAAAAACCAATAAGAATAACAAAGGTAAAACTAAAATAAAAACTTAGTTGTTTGTAGGTCTTCGCAGCTAAGAAAATTTTTACGTACTTTTACGCTTTCATTGTTTTTTGATCGCTTTCAACTTTTTCATGTTGCATAGTTGTTGGACTTATCTAAAGTGCCGAGAACGCCTGTTCTCGTAGTCTCTAATTATATTATACAGTATATTTTCTAACATCAATAAATATCGTTACTAATTTTTCGATATGAATAAGAATTAAAAAGATGCGATTAGGCGGGTACGTTGGTAATTCATTCATTGATTTTGATTTTTGATTTTCATGCTTTTCGGAAATGTAGTTCCAAGAAATGAAGCTGTTTAAAAGTTTCGTTACGAAAGAAGGCTGCAGAAGCCTGACTTTCTATAACATTTTATTTTATAATGCATGATACATGAGGACACTTACTTACTTCACTTGTACGGCGTACTCTGTGTATCGATCCTACGCCTCCACATCATGGGCTGCCATTCTCCAATTGTTCCGAACACCCGCTGCTGGAGCACCTTCGTCGAAAATGCACATCCAACGGATGCGGAATCTGACTCAAAGTGGTCTTCCTTGCTGAATAATGTCCCCTTTGGTCATTCACCCGGCATTTTCGCTGCTGTGTTTTTTTTTTGTTTAGATTATAGTCACTTTAACCAGCTTTGGGTCATTCGTAACTTCTGCGGGGTTGGGATTTGAACCCGGGTCCTCGGCGTGAATGCTAATTACTACGCCGGGACTGACCCCATTTTTCGCTACCGTCTTTTACTCGCTTTAAGAGCGAACACGGAATTATTGTAAATTTGTTATCAATTCTTTTGCGTTCACTGGATCAAAACAAAGTTTGTAGGGTAGTTTTATACATGCATTAAATTCAATTTACATAAATTAGGCCAACTTCTAATAGTTACTTAGTACAATACTCGAAATTTTAGCTAAAAGCCATCCATAAAAGTTTGTGCAGACGTGTCCGGTATTGTTTCTCTTTTTTGCCTCGGTTCCTTAGCATGCCCTTTAGATTTTTACTTTCTTCTTAGTCTTTCAGAGTTCCCGCTTTATCGTTACCCAATGGATCTCAATCGAACGTAGTTCAGGGCAGTTCGGTGGGTTCATACCATTTGGGTTTTAAAGCATTTATGTATGTAATCCATCTTTTGCCTTAGTTTTTTGGACGTAGCTTTGTGAAACGCCGACCTTCTTGGCGACATCACGTGATAAAATACCGTCATTTTGGGTGAAATTATCCTTAACCTTTCCGTCCGTCTTTCTGCCTGGTTTCCTTCTAGCTTCTGATTTGTGATCTAATGTCAATCGATTCTTGAACCTTTTCAACGCTCTTGAGTTCTAGCTTTTTTCCCCAAGCACAATTTGATAGCTCCGGATTTGTCATATGAGCATTTAAAATTTTTCACGCCTCTCCAGTTAACTCGCTTCCATCTAGGCCGAAATAAAATGCACGCGCAACTACGAAATTCACAGGATGTAAACAATACTCTTTAAAGAGAATCTGTGCCAAATTTAGTTAATTTCTACCTAGTAGAAAAAAGTTATGGCCATTGGTCAGTTGTAAATGTTGCAAGAATTTTATATTTGGTGCCCTTTAAAAACATCCACCTTCATACACCTGATACAAATCGTAGTTGCTACTGATGTATTACTTACATCTCTAATTAACAATTCACTCTTCACTCCCATTCTCGCAGGTCTCTTCTTAAGATGGCTGGAAGCTATTTCCAGTACTCTACGGCTAACGCCGCTAATATCACTCTCGTTCGCAAAACTTAGGAACATGTGAGACTTCTGCTTAACTGTGGATTAGACAGACCTTACTTCAAACCTTTTAACGTCACAAACGAACTTATTTTATGAGCGTCAGTTATGCGTTCATCGGCAGCTTAGTAAAATACGAAAATTGCATGCTTACATGTAAGAAAAATCGAAACTTGTAAATGCATTTGGCCTACGTCCGGTAGGCTTCATAAATGTCTGTTATAGAACCAACTTCAAATCTCGAAATTTGTCGAGGTTATGTCGCAAGGTAAACATTTGGTGCGTTGTGCCAGCATCCCTCTCGAAAATTACATTGGTATTTGTCGACAAAGAATTCTTGTACCGGGCTGAGGAACAGGATAAGGGAGTGTATTTAGTATGCAGAGTTGAGAAGGGTTATGCCTTCTTAAGATCGGGCGTATGGCTTCTTATAACGCCCCCTACTCAGACGCGTAGCAGTAGCGCCCACGCGTTGGCTTTGGCGCCGGTGTTCTCTCGTTTGTCACTTGGTAACCCTCTGAATCACAGTCATTATGGTTTGTGGTAAAGTAAAAGCTTTCTCTACCAGTAACGGGCCGAAATCAATCCTCTCGATCGACATGACAATTCAGAAACCGACCTAAACATCATGTTCTGGAATCTCTACATATCTCTTTCCGAGGAGCACAAAATTCTAGCATCATCGAGTCTGTTCCAAAGTCCTGGCGCAATATTTCGTAAGACCTGAAAAATTCGTTCCATCAGCTATTGCCACTCTTATATTATGTTCTGTGTTGGCGTTAGTAATGCAGAATTCAATACAGTGAATAAATTTCTGCACGGGTCCCTTCATATCAAATGACCGAGTTTGATGAAGGATTGTGATCGTGATCACTCTCACTTGTTGAGTGGATCCAGTAGCCGTGCGGCTATAGTGCATTCCATTGATTCTTTATATATGTTATATTTTATTTAATATTATTTATTATTTTTAAATTGTCTGGAAAAGCTTTTGTTCCTTGGAAAACGTGGTAGAGGGAAACGAGCGTAGTCAAATTTAGCGGCCGGCTTTAATTACTTTGGAACAATTACATATTTTCACATGCCATACATTCATCTGTCTAGTTACAATTGTTATCATTTGATCACGTTACGAAGAACTCGTATGACAAACAAATATCGACTTTTTCGCTGTTATTCCAACACAATCATTACTACAAAAATTAATTATTCATTTCCCTAGATGGCAAACCCCAGTGCTTTTGTCGGTGTCCCAAAGCGCGAACCATGCCGGAAGTGTGGCAATCCAGTGTTTTTCGCCGAAAGAATCAGTTTCGAGCAAAAACTATATCATAGATCCTGCCTAAAATGCGCACGCTGCGGTACGCAGCTGACACTGGGTAGTTTTTATGAGACGGAAACCGATGGAGAATACTGCTGTGAAACATGTCCAGACGAGGAAATTCAGTTAGCAGAACGACGTCGCTCATCATCTTCCCCGGAAAAGGGCGATATTGCACTGTCTAGTAAAGATGACAAAAATCAGGAGAGCGCGAGACTTAGTCGAAGTAGTAAGATGTTGGAACGTATATCTTTTTTTGAATCAGCACCCTTGAGTGATGAAGAGAAAACATCAAATTTAGTCAGGCGTGCCAGAATGACTAGCTTTTTGAAGGATTCACTGAAAAAACCGGACGAGCAAGACAGCGAACCAGAAACTAAAACAAAAGAATCCATAGAGTCTAAGCGCTTGTCTGAAAGCGAAGAAGATTCTAGCGAAGCAGACGAAAATACGGAATTGCCAACACTCGGGCCATCAGAACCTCCACCTTTGCCAGTTTCTCACCCACCTTCGGTATATTCTTGTACATCTTCGGCAGAAATACCGGCAGAACAAAGCAGAAGCGATGGCATTTCTTGTGACGAATCGAGTGAAATTAAAAACGTAACGGCGACTAATTTAGAGAATGAGAATGTAGAATTGAATGCAGTCACCGATCTGCAAAGTTCCGAAGATACGATCGGGAACAACGTAGAAAATATCAAAAAAGCCACAATTAGACAGGAAAATGAGTTTGAGGAAAAACTACAAGAGACTGAAATAACAAGTGATGATCAATCAAGTAATCAGGAAGCAAAGGATCCTATAATAAACGACGTTGTTTCGTTTGAAAGTATAGAGTCCGAACCAGCACAAGTAAAACCCTTTGAAATTGCAGAAGCACTGAATGAAGTAGTCCTTAAAGATAATATTATACTAGCACAAGTGCCTGACGAAGAGACACACGGCAATAAAACTGAACAAGCTCCTACGATGGTAGATATCAATGACAAATCTTTAGCGTCAATTACTCCAGAGAATGTTATGAATCAAAATAACGATGACTCCAAAGAGGAATACCCATCGGATTTGAATCCTTTTTCTGATGAATCTGATGAAGATCGTTTGCAAATTAACAAAAAGCCAGTTCCTACCGCACGAAGAGTTAGCACAAATCCGTTCGGCAGTGACGATGAAGAAGAATCTCAGCCTATGAATGTAAAACCACCAAGACCACCACTACCCAAAATCAAACCTGTTGTGCCTGCTAATCCATTTGACGATGAACACGACGATGAACCGGAAAGGGAAATCGTACCTGTTATCGTAAAACCTTCGCCCCGAAGAACACCTGTCCCGACACCTAGAAAGCAACACAACCATAATGATTCGATCAGCTCGATGGAAACGTCGTTGTTGTCAAGTCAATTTGGGGGATCCACTGTCTCACTTGCTTCCTCCATGGAGAGTGGTCCATCGTCGACTACAGCAAACCGCCGCAAAAAATCTAAAGCACCTGATATACCAAATGTTGCCATAATGAAGGTTTCTAATGAAAATCTGTCCTCAATGCAATCAACCCCCCGTAAAAAACGACCCGCACCTGCACCACCAGTCATAACCTCCACTCCGCAACAAGAAAACTCAAGGTCCTCACCGAACCCAAACCAACGGTTGATAACCCTTGATGCAAGTTTGTTTAACAATGAAGGTGAATCAAAGGAATCGTCTACTAAAGTATCAAGCAGCGAATCTGTAGTATATCGGCGTACCATCATCCCGTTGAAAGTTGATGATGATAGCCCAACACTGGAAGCAACCACCAGTGAACGTCAATGGGAAAAAATGAAAGATAATAAGGAAGCTCAGAATCGGAACCGTCAATCTCAGACGTCACCAATCGGAAACTTTCAGCCAGAATCCTTTAACAGTATAATGACCAATAAATCCCAGCAAGGTAAGTGGAAGCGTCGTAAAGGACCAGCGCCTGCGCTTCCGATGCCATTGCCTGAGCGCAAAACTATCAAAATGCTGCCATTGAAAGAGATTCGACAAGAAATGGATATTATCGAAACCCAACAACAAGGACTAGAAAAACAAGGTGTCGTGCTTGAGCAGATGATTCGTGAACGGTGTGAAGGTGTCGGGCCAGAGATGGATATAACCGGAATTCAAAGCAATTCTAAGGAGGTAGAAGATTTGATCATGCAACTGTTTGAATTGGTGAATGAGAAGAATGAACTATTTCGAAGACAGGCAGAGCTGATGTACCTGTGAGTAAACTTATTTGTTGAACTACATAAATATAACATTAATTTATTTTAAAAACCTGTATTCTATCTTGATATCGATCCTGCAGACGTCGACAGCATCGTCTCGAGCAGGAACAAGCTGATTTAGAATACGAAATCCGTCTTCTAATGGCCCAACCAGAACGTAATAAAACCGATTCCGACAAAGAAAAAGAGGAAACATTAATTACGCGTTTAGTTGAGGTAAGTTGTAACTGGTTAGTTTTGTTCTAAAGAATCATGCATAACCAACTTTTTTAAACTTTCGGTTCGCTTAGATTGTCCAAATGCGAAACGAAGTGGTAGATTGTCTTGAAATGGATCGATTGCGCGAAGCTGAGGAGGATATGGTGGGTTTGATGTTAATAAAACGTGTGGATAACAAATTATAACATTGTCTGATCTAATCAAACAGAGTATTAAACAGAGCATAGAAGAACGAACAGCTAACCAGCAAAAACACGGGAAGAAAGATGCAGATACGGAAAAATTGGCAACTGGTGACTTCTCTACAAAGCTTTCCAAGAAGGAAAAAAAGAAATTAAAAGACGCGAAGAAGCTTCTTAAAATGAAAAAAATTGATTTAGAAAAGGTAAGTAATCAGCCTTTGACAGATTCTGGAAATATACAATAACGCCTAATACGTTTTCAGGATGCTGATGAAACCGAGAGCAGCACCAAAGAAAAGAAGAAGAAGAAGAAATTTTTTGTCGACTTTCTACACCACAAGTGATTAAACGCTGGAAATAAAAGAGTTTGAGTCCATCCGATTATACGTTTAGAAACTGCTATTTATTAGTACGAACGGTAGTATTTGAACAATACGTTAAATTATCAGCAGAAACAGTGATCTGGTTTTTGAACACTGAAAGTTAAAAGAAATTCTGCTGTAATCATGCAGAAGCCAAGCTTCGGCGATTACCCACGACAAATAACACATTCCAGTTCAATGTTGGCTTCAATCATGCCTCCCAAATGATCTTTAAAACATTTAGTTGATTAGCTGTATAGACATCATATATTTCTACATTGTATTTCTTTCATTTTAATATTGTTATTAAGTTTTGTTTGTTCTTTGTGATTGTCTCATTTGTCATTTCAATAAGCATTTATCTAGACACAAGATTTGCTGCCGATTGCAGATGTATAGAATGCCTTATCCTAGTTTATTCAATTTCTATCAGCTCCTTTTTTTATTATGTACAACAACGTAATTTATATTGCTTTATTTAGCGATATGTGAATAAAACATTAATTATATAGGTTGCTTATATAAAATTAAGAGTTTTCTATATATTTTCGAAAGAACTCGCCAATTTTACACTCAAAGTATACATTTGTTTATTATTATAGTCCAGTCAACTTCCGCTCATTGTACTAAACCCTTAGCCCACTTAGTAAAGGCTTTCGTTAATTGGGCTAAGCTGTCAAAAGTGAGGTGGTCAAAGGCCAGAGGGATTGTTTTTGTTTCAAGAAAATGTTTATATAAGAATACATATAAAAAACGAAGTGTAATGGAGCGGTATTTAAACTTTTTGTTGTTGAGTGATCATTTATGAATTATTTAGGAAGTAAACAATCCAATTTTACATGACAATGGTAATAGCTATTAGATATTAGCATTTTTGGCTATTTAATTCATAGACTAACAAATGTAAGGATCATGTTCGAAAATGATTAACGAATAACGAACAGCATGATTCATTTATGCTCGGGTTAATTATTGTTGTTGTTGTTGGTTTATTAGGACTTTCTGAATAATTTACCCAGCAATCCTTCGAAAGAAAATATGCGCTACCAGAAATGTACCCCAATTAAAGATAGCTCAACGAGCGAAAGTTGACATCTTTTTTCGAAATATATAAAAGTGAACGTGAGTATGTTCTGCCATAAGTCCAAAGACACATTCCAGCGTTACGGGACACCATCCCTACTATGCAGATCGGTTCCTGTTTCATTAAACCCCTGGTATTCTAGTGGAAAATGAAGTACTCTTCTAACAACTATTTTACAAGGTATTTACCAAAAAATTGGTGAAACAGGAGGCGATTCACAGGGTAACAATGGGTGCTAATTGTGTCCCGTAACGCTGGAATGTGTCAAAACGCCTTGACCGTTCTCCACCAAACTTGACATACATATGCCTTGACATAAGTGAATCGGCACTGGATGACTGACAAAAGAGAGGTGGTGCTCAACAAGGAAAAGAGTTGGTTGCGCTTTTCTTGCATTTGGACCGATAGCAGTTGTGCAAGAGGCTTAATGATGTAATATCTTCACAGTTTTATTAACAATCATTTAGGTGGGCATAGATGTCCAAATCGGTAACAGATATCGATATATTAGCTGTCATCTCTTATCCGTACTGATATTCAGACCAGACTTATAAAAGTTTCGGCTAAACATGAAAGTTTATTAATTCGCTTCTTTCGTATTAATACAAAGTAGGAAAGTCGTATTTCCCTTCGTCCGAACTTTCTTTACCGTTATTAACCGTTATGTGTGCGACAAAAAAAACACCTTTAGCAGGGCGACAAGGGTACCCGGGTACCCAAAATTGATATTATTATAACATCAACAATTTTAAACCGATTTCGACGAAATAGGTGTCATTGGATTCGTTTATTTATCTAGTTTTGAATCATTTGGCCATTTGGCTACTAAAAGACATACGGGGCCCGAAAATCCGGAATTCCGACAGAGTGTCCGCTGTGAGGAAGAGAAATGATTGTATTGCAGGAAAATCAGTCATGCGGATATAAAAACTCTAAGAATTCATACAATGTACTATTTCATATAATGAGATGAATCAGGTTGGCCATTCCGGAGTAGGTTCCTGTGGGGTCATGGGTGGCCAGTCCAGGATTGGAGGTAAAACCTAGCAATATGGGTATCCAAGTTCTTGGAATTAGTTCGGTAGGTGATATTTTTTACATTTCGATGTATTTTGATTGGTTATTTCGAAAATGGTTTCTACGGGGTTACAGATGATACCGCAGGATTCAAGATAATGCTTAGCATTATCAGAACCGTTCAAAACGTAGAACCATCCGTTATACATTTGGAACCAGTTCCGAAATTATCAATCAGTACTAAACTGACCATTTCAGTTCAAAACATCTAAAAGATCCGCTAAACCAATTCTAATATTGGATTAGGCACCCAACTCGCCATCTGTATCCCTACAGGAACCAAATTCTGGAGTGGCCAATGCGATCTTAAGTCGCCAATTTTTATAATTAGATGAAAAAAGGGTCCACAGTGTCAAGTTCAAAGCTAATAGGTTTACTAAAAGCTGATATTCTTTCAAAACATGCGGCTTCCCACGTTTCACCGGATGTTGCTCCGGAATTACCGATTCCCGGGAACTACTTGTCATTTGATGGCCAAACGCTTTATCTAATCAAAACTAGATAAATGTACGAATCAAATGCCACCGGTTTCATCCAAATCGGTTCAACATAACTAAAGTTATGAAGATAGCAAATCATGGGTACCCGGGTACCCTTGTCGCCCTCCTACGTAATAAAAAAATTCAAGTGACTGTCATTGCTAAACCCCTTTATGGATATGCACCAAAAAAACCTCAATTACTTAAGATCAACGAGTTTTACGATGTCGCAAAATTTCAATGACGTATGTTTTAAATTGAATGAGTTATTACTATTTTAAAACTGAAAAGGTACCCGGGTACCCTGTCGCACACATAACGGTTAAAAATGACAAGAGCGGTGAGGGGGGTGGAAATGGGGCGGGTAGAAATACGTGACCATAAATATATGTTACCATTAGCATATGAGGTTGCACACATCGTAGATGGCTATTTAATCGCATTACAGCCCGGACTCGATTATCCGGGTGATCATTTTTATTTTCAGCCCGGATAATCGAATCACCCGGATAATCGAATCATCATTTTTGGTACAAATTTTTTTTTGGTATGTCAAGTTTTTTAACTTTTAGGTATCAGAAATGTTTTATTTATTATTGATCTATCTTCCCAAAGGTCAGAAAATTCCTTTCTTACGATTTTTTCCACTGATGATTTTTTTTGGTACAATATTATTTTGTGTGTGTTATGTTTTTCAATATTTAGGTATTATAAATGTTTTTTTTATTATAGATCAATCTCCCCTAAAGTCAAAAAATTCCTTGTTTGCAATTTTTTTTCTGATGATTACGATGATGATGATGATGCTGATAATAATGATGATGATGATGATTTTTAAGTAAAAAAATTGATTCCATCATCGCAGGATTTATTTTTATTTTGTTCGCCGATAAAAGGGATATAAGAAAGGAATTTTGTAGCTTTAGGGAGGTGAATCAATACTTGTCAAGTTGGAATCATCATGTAGCATGAAAACTATAACATTAAGGTTTAAAATAAATCATTGAAAAAAAATATTTGTTTTTTCACCCGGGTAATCGAGTCTAAAAACCCGGATAATCGAATCCCCGGTTAATCGAATCCCCGGATAATCGAGTCCGGCCTGTATATACCTGACTGCGTCCGAACAACCGCAGGGTAAGTGGGTTGGAATGTTAGTGATAGCATCTACTTTTGAAAGTGCACGGAACCCATATTACTTTCATAGATGTTACTGGAAAACAGAGGATATCGTGTTAGTAGGGCAAGGTAAACAGTAAGGATCATGAGGATTTAATAATAAAGCATGTATATATAGTATATAATGAGTATAAATGGGCAAAAATAGAACAATCTCACCAACAATCCATCGAGTGAAATATAATTGCGTCATTTGAATTTCCAACCGTTCATCTAACATCAAATAATTTAATTTTTCTTTCTGATATCCATGTGCATTATTTGAACTTGTTACGACCAAAGTTTTCATTGTACTGTAGGAGGTACTTGATGAGTTAAAACGAAACAAATAATTAAAATAACATATTAGGCTTACCTGCTACCAAGTCCTTGTGGTTCAGCCGTCTGCCCAAAACCTCAGTTTTGAGTTCAAGCATCTGGGAACCACGCGGCATCGCACCTCCTAGCATAGCTACTTAATAGAGTTTTACCGGGTCTGGCCGTGCGGAGGCGCTAGGTAGGAGCTTGGGCTGACAAAAGCTATGTTGGTCGCTTTCTCGTTTGGTAACGGCTAAGGCTATGGGTCCTATTTCCGATCTATGCATTTTTTTCCTACCGACTTGGTCGTTCATATCCCAAATGACGATCTTCCCTACTAACACATTTGTTACAAACCAGTTGTAGCAACCGATTTATGACTAATTTCAGTCATAATTAAGTTTCTGCAACCATAAGTGCAAAAAGGGTGCTACTTGAGTTGATGTCCCGTGGCGAATAACTGTCGTACGTTACCTCCAGCCGCCCGTGCATAAAACGCTTTCTTTTTATCATTGGGCGCACCTTCGTGTGGGTAGTGCACGGTGATGACGCTGTAATTGAAGAAACGGCTCTCTATCCTCTATAACATATGCTCTCGATGATCGCCTTGCGGTCTATCACGCGATCCAGCATTCTGCCCAACACTACAACAGTCGTGCCCAGTTCGTTGGTAGTGCTGCCACCTTCTTAGCGACAGATTTCCTGCAGAGCTACGATGCAGAGTTTGCGGAGTTCGAGCTGTCCGTGCAGCAGCCGCTCGCCACCTGCGAAATTTAGCGAGCTGCACTGCCCATGGATGCATAGTCGACGTAACGACCAGCATCATGATTGTTGAGCAAACGCATTTTTATCGTGAAAAACGTTTAAAGCCATATAATCTTTGCTATAAACTTTTGCAATCGAATAATCTGTCAATTTACTAGAGTTTATTAGTCAAAACAGGACTGATGGGGTTTTATGATTCATTTATCATTTATTATGTTTAAAAAATGCGAACACCAGCTTATGCGAATAAACAGACTGTTTTTTTGAACGTTTATTCACATAACTTGGCGTAAAGCTACAAAACCAAACAGGTTACTATGCTGATTGATTATGCAGGGAATTACGTCAACCATTAGCATTACGTGATACCAATAGCAGAGTAGGTCAATTTTCCTAAATTTCTCGAATATTTTCGAACAAGCATATGTTGTTTAAGTATTGGGCATGTGAACAACATAGTTAGGAGTGCGTAGGACCGAAAAAGTACATTTTGGTCATTTTGGTTTTTACGTCAACTATGCATCCATGGGCAGTGCAGTACCGACTACCGAGTTTTCACTCGTCACCCTTGTCTCGTCCACTCGTCATTATCTAGGTCGATGCGGAATATTCCGATTTGTATTTGCTTGAATGTTTGGAGTAGTTTGGTTTAGGTATGTTGCCTTACTAGGACTACGCTATCGAGTCTCATAATTAGGCTGTCATCTTGGGTTTAGTGCGCCGAGACACTAGATTTCTTAATTCAGCCGCCCGTTCCGAATCAGATGCTGTCGTCAGTCGCTCCTTACCTGGAGTACAGCCGCTCACTTGGTTGAGGACCCACACCCGACATGGGAACAGTCGCTTAACAGGCTGACAAAGCTATTCCTCGTTGCTGTACAGCACTCGTCGCAGTGCTTGCATGAGTGCCTCCTTCTCTGTCGGTATACGATCTTAGTTTTCATTGGGGTTGGTAACCCGATTTACGCTAAGTTTGCTAGTATTCTGGTAGGTAAGGGTAAACGGGATAACAACGCCCGCCGGGGTAAAACCATGGTTTTACAGGGCCTTGCTCAAATTGGTGTTAAATGTTGATGACAGTCATATTACTGAAGGCGTACGCAATATTTTACAATACCTTGTACAGCAATATCGTCGTTTCGTTTTTAATAACTTTGTTCCCGCAGAACTTAGGGTTTATTTTATTCAAAACGTCAAAACTTTTAGTAAATCCAACCCATATCGCATCTCTGATCCTGTCTTCATCCGACAGTACCTAAATTAGGTAACTATTCATGCAGTTTTGTTGAAATAAATAGTGAAATGTGTAAATCGGTCATTTGAGGGTAAAACCGCCCACAACGAACGGCGCAAGACCGTCAAGCATAATGCTAGTGCGATAAGGATTTTTTCAAAATAATTAGATAGTTTGGACCAACGAATCCCAATATTACATAAAACATTGCAAATGTGCTTAACTTGTAGCTGGTAGACTGTTTGAAAAAATCTAAATCGCCAATTTTCCCTGCGGGCACTATGGACATTTTCTTGTTTTCCCGGATATACCTTTTTTCAATAATTCCTCCCTCTTGGAACAAATATCATGGAATAACCCGATCCATCATGTTGTCTAAGGAAACTACACGGTATCAATTTCAAGACTGTTGGTACCTATATTACTGATATTCTTGCAATATGAGTGGTTGCCGGACACACTTTCGAAATTGCGAATCTCGGGGAACCATGTATTGTTTGATGGCAAACTGATTCAATTTGTTTAACGTAGATAAATTAACGAATCCAATGCCTCCAGTTCCGTTCAAATCGGTAGAATATTGCTAGAGCGCTATGGCGGTTTTACCCCGTTAGTGGGCGTGTTTCACCTTGCATGGAAAAAATACTCTATCTTTTGGACGGTTCCCAAATCGCAATAAAAAATAGAAAATCATTACAAATGTTTATGTTTTTATTCTTTACATGTAAGTAATAGATCAATTGTTTATTTAAAGCAGATAAATTCGAAATTGAGCTACAACTTTTTTTACACAGGTGGTTTTGCCTAAGGGGGCGGTCTTGCCCCGACTACCCTTACCACGAGAAGGTAGGGATAGGCGATACTGGATGAGAGGCAGTGGTCCACTGTGGGGTGTATTATTCCTCAGGTACGCGAGGCACCGATGGCACGAGCTATCCAGCCGTTGACAAACCGAATTACGACACTGCACTAATAAATACCGTCTAAATCTACCATAACTGTTGGTAATTCCGCGCACTTAAGAAACGGACAATACTATAATTTATGTAAAAATTCAAATGGTTAGATGGAACAACTATAAATTCACCATGAGGTAGGACTTTTAGTCATTTATGTTAGAAAAATATATAATTTGGTTTAAAGTTACAAAACAACAAGAGAAAATGCTTCAGCAGGTTACCTATTAGTATATTTGTGTTCCGCTCGTATGCCGTCCTGTATGCTTCAGTCCTCGTATATTCGGATCTCAGCTAGGCGGTACTGCACCAGCCCCGTAATTGTCTTGTATTCTAATAATCGGCTGCGAAGTCTGTCGGTAAAGAAGAGACAAACCTTAAACACGTTTCTACCCAAGGCTTTGCTTTACATTGCTATGTTTTGCAATGTATAGAAATGCTCAGATATGTTATTCTTCTTCATTCACTTCCCGTACTTGAATGGTTATAAGATTATCTTATCTCACACTAACGCAGCCAATACTTGAAGGCATCCTGGAAAATGCCGATTGCTTAAATCGGTCATTTTTCTTGTCAACGGCCAGGCCAACTGCGCAGCATGTACCGCAGAGAGAATTCCAAAGAATTAAGTGGAATTAAAAATGATACTTAATTCCATTCAACTCATTGAAATCAAGGGGAAGGAAGAAAGCGTACTTGAATGGTTATAAGATTAGTATCAAAATAAGTGGAAAACTCTGTACAAATGAAATCTAGAACAAAAAATCCGATTCTTTTATAATTTTTCGTCGACCATGTCTCCTTTAAAAGTATGGAAAATAATAATTTTCAAGTTTATGATATCTATCATCTTCATTCATCAATAGTTCACCTTCAAACACTATGTTCGGATTCAGCAAATTGACAGATTCTGTTCTACCCAATCATATAGAGACAATATATTTGTTTGATCACTTCATCGGTTGATATTGAGACACTATTTACTGTGATTCACATTTGGTTCAACAGAGTTTATTAAGATTTTCAATCGCCAAAGACTACATGTAGAAATTTGATTTGGTTGCCTATAATTGTAAAAATTGATCTACATTTTAATCATTCTCTATCTTATCCTTTGCAATAATTGTCGTACTGCCCATCGCCACACAAAAATCTATACTTTCATTCAATTTCTACTGCAAACTTTATTGCATTTAACATACTATCACCTAGAGGATATAGAATACATATGTGACCTCATTTTAAAGACGATTCAGTTTCAAATAGTACGTTGATTTGGATAAAATAACTTCAATTCTGCAGTAAATTCCGCCATTCGCACCCAATTACCATTAAAATAATTTTCACCTAAAAACTATACAACAATTTACTATAAACGTGCTTTTGCTTTATCTTCGATAACAGGAAGTTCAACGTTAGAATTGGTTGTATTTTATTTTTTGCATTTGCTAGTTTGGTTAGCTGATTTAAAGTTCGATTTTATTGCTTCGCCAAATGTTCGGTTATCCGCACGTAATAATAGTGAGCTCATCTCGATACATTTAAAACAGCTCGCTAGATTCTCTAACACTTATGGTGTTTTAGTACGCAACATCATTATAACAAATTTTACACCTATAGTAGACACTTACGGCTCTGTTTTTTCTCTCTTTGAGTAATTTCTATCATCGTTGATTTTTCTTTCAGTTTAGTAGACGTTTGGTTCAAATATGCAGCTGCTTCACACAAAAAATTAAGCGATAAGATAGTTTGATCTGAAGGTGACCTCCATTACGAAATATTCTTCATGTTGAAATGATTTTATTTTTCAAACAACCAGCGGGAATATTTCAAGTTGATTGGAAAAATAAAGTGCTCAAACTGCCCTAAATTGTATAAAAATTACATCGATATAGTGTAAACGAAAATGTGCTAAAGTGTCTCTTACTTTAATCTCTATTTAAAACTTTGATTCACATTTTATTACTACAAACCCGACAAACACCTATGTATTGTTTCTTGTTATACAGATACAGTTGGAAAATATTACAGTTTGCATGCAATGTGGTACTGTCGTTTGGGTCCCGCGAAGGATATTCATATATAGTTTAAACGGGTGCAAGAAATCTGCTTTCGTATATTCTTTAGTTGATGCGTTTGTTCTTGCCGTTGAATTTATGCGGTAAATATTCTCTACAGTGATAAATAACAATATAATGCAACAACTGCTTGTATTTCTACTAGTTTTTGTTTTGTATGAGACGGTATTCTAACAAACAATCATTCCGTTTATAATTTCTATACAATCCGATACCTATTGGTCAGTCTAAAACACTGCTGAAACTACTGAAAATGAAAAAGGCACGCAATGTATAGTATATCTTCAATTCACAAAAGGTGAAAATATGATAATCTTTATTTTACTTGATCAAACTTAACTACTGAACACATCAAACACAAATCGTTTGCTTTAAATTAACCTGCAATTTAAGCATCGAGTGCAGGGTATTGACGCACGTTGATCACCCAACACAGTAACATCCTAACATCTTTTAAAGGATCGATTCCGCACCCTCTCTAAATCTCATAAAGTTTTGTAGATATGAAATTTTTCCATTTTTATGTTAATCGCCATAACTAAAAAAATGCAAATTATTACAATATGAGTACCGAGGAAATTATTTGAATTTTAGTTTAAAAATATGAAAAACGAAAAATACACACTGCACAAAAAAGAGCAAACAATACATTTTCTTCATTATCTTTCATTAAAATCAACCAACATTCAACTTTGCAATGACTAGACTATTGGCAAAACATAAATTCATGGAGACCAGATGGTCAGATGAATCAAATAAATAAATGATAAATGATAAAACATTCCTTAAAGAAGACTGCTAAAAGTGCTATCTGCCGAGTCAAAGTAAAAATAACGTATGGTAGCGTATGTATATTAAAATATACATGCACATAAATTTATATGCAATATATTGTACAATCCTGTAGAGAAAAAATGATCATCAAGTCATCAAGTATGTAATTTCAACTTAACTGTCCAACGTAGTTCCAATCGAACATTGAATAATGTTTAACATTTCTAATTAGCCCTCCCAACGAAAAGTCTCATTTTCACACACACTCCATATGCAGTTCTATGAGTGACAAACTGACAAGAGATCATTTTGTGTGCACATAGCGAATTTCTGCATCTGCAATCAGAGATACCTAACGAACAGTGACATCATCAGTATTAGCATTGCTCCCGCCATAAAATCATATAAAATATGACTAACAATGAAACTCAACAATAAGTATGTTCAAAATGATTAGTCCGCCATGTCACACCGTGCATTCTTTTAGCTCTAAGTCTAGATAGTTTCCTTAGAGTTAGAACTGAACTCTCGACAATGGTAGTCGAATCACAGTGACAAGTAGAAGTAACATATGCATAAAAAATGGACATAGCTACAAGGCACTCAAAAACCGCTAAATCTTGAATCAAAACGGAGAGTACCATCACAAATAAAAGTAACTCTCCGTTATGATTAAAAATTTAGCGGTTTTTGAGCGCCTTGTCGCCTCTGTCATCTATAGTCTCTGTATACTCAGCACCCACGACTTAAATATACGAGACTAGCCCATTAGAGATAAACAGAAAATGTGCCATCATCATCAAATTCGGCGTAATTATTGTAGTAAGCCTCAATTGGTTTTGCACGTGGTAAATGTTTTTTCCATTCATAACGCTGAAAGTTACGTTGGGTTGTTAAGGAAACATAGTAGGAAAATTTTCGACGATGGAAACAATCACTTGGAGATGAATGGGGAAAAACTGTTTGTTTATCTCATCGAACTTACCAACGTCACGGAAAATAGCTGGTCGCGGAGTAGCAAGCTTTTTACATTTTAGTCGTGCTCAGCACCTTGGTGATGGATGCTTCGCCAATCGTAGTAATCCTGCTACAGATTGTATACAGAAAAGTTTGACAGCGTTATCAGTTGATTTGTAGCAGCCACGGCCAGCAGTCAAGAAACAACGCTCGCTGCTTTGTTCGTAATGCCAGCTCCACCCCAGAGCGAAGAGGTTGGACTTCGGATAAAGCCGATCTGGTATTTACAACATCCTCTCTCTTTTGGAGAAAGGCGAGAGCGTCAAATGGAAGCCTGGTTCTGGTCATTTTACGGTGCTGCGCGTCCGTAAAGTGCAACAGAAGCTAAAGAGGAAGACCGAGAACAAAGTGGTCTCTTTGTTCCGCGCCTTGGGAGGTCGGAGCACCGGCCAAATGGTGAAGATACGCTGTTGATCTAGACACAAACTGCAAACGTGCCTGGTCAAAATATACATTTTTAGGCGGAGGCGTTAGTCGAGGCCAACCGTATTTGAGCAGCAGGCAATCATCTAAAACAGTGATGGCCAAACCCCGGCCCGCGGGACGCATGCGGTCCTTCGAGATGATTCGTGCGGCAGAAGGAACGGTTGAAGGTACAGGCGAAAAAACATCATTCCGGCGAAGTGCGAAGCGTCATAATGGATGACGAGAATTACTTGACACTGGTCGTTAACGACTAGCAGGGCATCGGACTCTTTACGGTCCCCACTAAGAAGGTAAGCGATGACGTCAAAAGGTCACCAATGCACCAAAATATTTAAAAAATAAATCGAAATTTAAAGCACGGTTAGTAAAAGCTGAATTAATCCATTCGCTACCGACTCTGTGGAAAATCCATCCAGTTCTAAAGCACGTTCCTTTTGTATCCATATGAAATAGAGAGATCCTTTGAAAATCGAGAAACAAACCGTGTAAAAAAGACCTTAGTGTTACTAGCAATTTAATTAAACATCAATCCATTTTGATATGCCAAGAACCTATTTTTCAACTCTTAATTCCACGACCAGGAGTCGAGCACGAGCTTCTTGCAATTTTTAAAGAGATATAATTCTTGCATTCTTTGGTTAGACTGAACGGAAATGGCACTCCTATTCTTCTCCGCATTTCTTAAAATGGGAAATATAGCGTTGAGGTTTAAAGGGTTATTTTTCTACAAGGGAACTAATCGTGAGATCGGTTTTTGTTTTCTGGTGTCGTTTAAATACGCTGTTGATCTAGACACAAACTTATGTATATGTATACTGCAAACGAATTTGATAACGAAAGCTACTCGCATATAGTTTTTAGCAATAATACCTCGACGTTTGAAACAGGATTCGGTTAAAGCTTCAGTTACACAGTCCAACTTAATAAAGGAATACGTGTTGTCATTAGTATGTCAAGCCCTGCTTGGAAACAGTATACCATGCTTTTACCTTAACCAAAGTAGGAAGTTCCGGCGGCTGTTGATATCCAAGTTCCACCGGACGGTACTGACCCGTGGCGAGCGGAGTGATAGTGGCGATTCCAGCAGTCATTTGTGGTGGATGGTATTCGGCACACGTGGACGGGTAAGATCTGCGGGGATAATAGGCAGGACGTGATGGTTGCTGTTGCTGATACGTATCAAAAGGAATGTGGTAGTGTTTGAGCTGTTGTTGGTGATAAAGATGGTGATGATGGTAACGAAGACTGCTCTGCTTCTGTTTCGTCCTACCATTCATCAGTACCGATTGCTTACGATTGCTTGTACGGATGGACTTGCTCGGCGGATTGCTAGCCGATGTTTGTGTCTTTGGAACGGTGGCAGTCTTTTGCATTTCCTCTGTCCTTGGTCCGTAGGATGTATCCGATTTATACACTAGAACAAATTTATATCGTTTATTCAAAAAATATTTTTCTTCTGCTTAGCTTTAGCATACAATCAGTCTGTTGACTATTGCCATTTAGGCTGTCGGTGGTATCAACATCGTCGCGGTGTCCCACAACAAACGCCGGTAGTGAGTGCAGTTTCTCCAAAGGTCATATAGTTGAATCAAAAACACCCATTGAATCCGAGATAAGCTGATCTTTTCGGCAGCAATCCAAAAATTCCTCTATCGTTATCACACCATCGCAATTAGTATCCATTTTCTATAACGAAATAATTCGGAATTAAGAGACAAATAAATATTTAAGCAAATTGTATCACCTGGAATACTCTATCAACTTTGCTTTTAATCTGTGCGTCATCAGATCCGCCGTCCTCACGGGCTCCCATTAGTTCGTAAATGGCAATCGCGATGTCAGTCATTTCCTCCCGAGTAATTTTTCCATCATGATTGATGTCGTACAACGAGAATGTCCAACAGAGTTTTTCTTCCAGTGATCCACGAGACAGTATGGACAGACCCTGAACGAAATTCTGAACAATATGCACCATTAATTAGATATTTTTATATTGGTCGCTTCTCCTAAATATTGTAACACACCTTCACATGTTTTGACACTCTATAAAAATAAATATTTACGTTCGAACCACGCATAATCGACCATCTCGGTTTTAGAGAAAAATTGGGCAAATTAGTAATTCTAGGTCAAAACCTGGCCCACCGATGAAATAATTGGGGCTTAAGATTCGTACCAGTTCTCACATTAGCCGAAATCAGCAATTGACCCTAAGTAACTCATTTAATAATTGCAGTTGAGCCCCTAAGTTAATGATAAACTCATGTCATATGGCTTAAATGCCTGCAAATTGAATTGTTAAGTTTTGTTTTTTTAGATTAGTTGTTTTGAGTGCAGCCCGAAATCTACAAAATTATCTTCTAAATGTGAAGATTGAATTTTTTCAGCCCCAAGAATAATCGCACGATTTGATACAGATTCATATAATTCATGACCATAACTTAAACTGTTTGATAGAAACAGGTTGAATGTCTAAGAATTTAAAAGTAAAATTTCTACTTCATGCGGAGTCGTCCTATTGCTCATAAATATGGAAGTGTAAGGGTTCCAAGCTTTATAGAATACTCGAGTTAGTAGGTTGAATACCTACAAATTTGAGTTAAATTTTTGTTTCGGTTGAATTCATTGAACTGTTGAGGCCTCGTGATTTATGAAATCATCTAATTTAATAATTGAAAGTTAAAATGCAATTTTTTTGCAACCAAAAATTGAGCTGTTGGACCGCAGGCAACTGAAAATACTCATATAACAGATTGAATTCAGTGAATTTCAAAGCAAAACTTGTATTCAATTTAAAGTCGTCCTACTATACCTATAAAAATGCATTTTTGTCTGTCTATCTGACCCTTATAGACTCGGAAACTACTGAATCGATCGGACGTAAAAATTTGTATGCAGGGGATTTTGGGGTCGGGGAAGGTTCTTATGATGGTAGGGGCGGCTCACCCTCTCATACAAATGAAACACAAATTTCTGCATAACTCGAGAACTAATCAAGCAAATAGAACAAAGTTTGGTATGTGGGTGTTTTTGGTGACAAGAATTTATTCTATGGTAAATTGAGACCCCTCCCCAGTTTAGAAGGGGAATTATGACTCCTCTTCCATTTAAGAGGGGGGCTTCCATACAAATGAAATACAAATCGCCTCATAACTCGAGAACTAATCAAGCAAATGGAACCAAATTTGGCATGTGAAAGTTTTCGAGCGCAAGAATATTTTCTATGGTGAATTAGGACCCCTCCCCACTTTAAGAGGGGGGGCTCCTATACAAACGAAATATAAATTTCCTCATAACTCGAGAACTAATCAAGCAAATGAAACCAAATTTGGCATGTGGGGCCTTTAAGGGCCAGAAATTTTTTCTATGATGAATTAAGATCCCTCCCTTGTTTAGAAGAGGGGCCCCATACAAATGAAATTCAAATTTTCTTATAACTTGACAACTAATCAAGCAAATGGAACCAAATTTGGCGAATTTATTTTATGATAGTTAGAGACCTCTCACCCCTGTGGTAGGGGGATATGGACTCTCATACAAATAAAACATAAATTTTTGCGAAACTCAACAAACTAATCGAACTCGAGAAATTCGAGATTCTTCCATAAAACATTAGTCAATAACAAGACCACAAAAACTATCTATAGTAACACTAGATCATTCAGGACGAGACGGCCGCGAGTGTTGCCGGCGACCCGCCGTCGGAAGCGCCGCCCACTGGGGGGAGGCAACTCGCAGAAATCACTACTGTCTAGGTTTATTTGTTTTCCTAGGTCTACCTGGGTTTCATGGAACGAGCGACAACGAGTAAGGAGAGGATCGCGAAATGGTACTTGCCACAAAAAATTTTTTCCGTGAAATGGTACATTCCGCTTAAGGTTTTTCGCAAAATGATATTCGGCGAAATGTTGTACAATCATGGCGAATATTACTATCCGCTTTCTGGGTATGCAATGAGGGGACAGGGGAGTGGTTTTTTACTTTAGTGTGAGGGAAAATTGCAAATTTGTATATTAAACTACCCATTCCTGGTAACTAATAAGCATTACCATAAGCAGTAAATCAGCGTATCTGGCATTTTATAATGTACGTTGTTGTATATTAGCTTTTTGACTGCATAGGTGTTGTAAATTGGCATCCAAAATTGTATTTAAATTCTTCGTGTCGGTAATTAGCTGTAAATTAGCATTGTCAGCACTATAACAAGGTTATCAGTAAAGTAGCTGTATATTTTGCCAAAATAGCATTTAAGTTGCATTTAACCCTCTAACGGGCAACACCGTAAAAACGATGCGATCAAGCTATTGACTATTTTATCATGAAAGTACACATAAAAAAACCTTAACTTCTGATTTTCATGCAAAAATAATTATCTGGAGAAGCGCCAGGTAAGAAAAAGTCCAATTTCTCTTTTTCTTTTTTCATGTCTAACGCTCTGCCCAGATATTTTTTCAACTCAGATATATTACAAAATTGAAATAATGCTTGAAATTTACTCATAGAAAAACTTTTTAGGTCAATCATTTTGTTCTAGATGTCCTTTTCCTTCAAAAGTAAAAAAGGGAATATTCGCGCTTTAATTATTTTCGGAATTTTTCGGAATTTTGGTTTTTGAAAGATGATAACTTTTGAATGCATGATCAGAATGTTATGATTTTAGTATCAAAATGTCAAGAAATCTGTGCTCTCTCAGCTTCGTTGAAGGACAGTCAATGACGGATCAAATATTCATGCTGCAGCAATGAATGCATAAATGTAGAGTTTGCGAGCACAATTTTTGTTTGATTTCAAAGCTGTGTATGATGCCATCGACCGCTAGCAATGTGCTACGGGAAACCATGAACGAGAATGAGATTTATGGAAAACTGGTCAAATCAATTAAGCCTGCGTTAAATGGTACGCAGTATTGTATGGGATTTCGGGAGGGCTGTTGAAATCATTCGAATCCCACAAAGGGCTTTGTCAACATTATGGTTTCTCATGTTTGCTTTTTCATATAGCATTCAAAGTGTTATGAACCAATCGGATATAACCACAACTTCAATAAATCTAGTCAATTCGCTGGTTTTACATGGATGTTGTCGATAGAACATCTATGGCCGTGGCTGGACAAATTACGGTGAGAAACAGAGAAGATTGGGTTGGAAATAAATAAATAAATAAATGCCCAGAACATGGTACATCAGTCAGTGGAGAGAAAATTAACAACAAAGCAAACTCGTATTAACAAAAATGGGGTGTTTTTGACACGAATTGAGTATTAAAATGATGGAAAGGTTTTGTGCCTGTGGGAAAAGAGGCTAATGCTTCATTCCCAGGGGTTTTCCTTTTCCTATTAATAAAAGTAAGTTTAAAAATGTAATAATATTTTTTGTGCATTTATTTTGTTTGACAATTAGAATTGCGCTAAAAAATTATTTTGCAACACACGAAACTGATCTTCTCTATACTGCAAAAGTTTGACGCTCCACCAGATTGGGAGCCACCAGGACACATACTCATATTATGACTCAACAGATTATTCCTTCAAACAACTCACCTCAAAGCTTAGAATTCCGGTGTGGTCCTTATCTAAGGTATTGAACACGTAGTGAGCGTAGAGGCCCGTATTAGCTGCAGAAAACAAAAGAAGTAAACTCATGAAATCAACCTAAAATCAACGATGTTATTAACCAAACTCTTCACATATTTTTAGAGATAACATTTTATATCTAGTTCTATTTACTAAGTTTCTGTATAGTTTTATATCAACTTACCTCCCTGGGGAAAAAACTGCGAATAGATAAACTTGAATGTTTCCTCCCGTATGATACCAGCCGGACATTCTGCCTTGAAGCCACGGTAAATCCGTTTAATTTCCGCCTCGGTGAAACGCGTTGCGGCACATAGCGCCGCAATCGATTCAGGTCGGTACTTCGGTGGTGTCACGATTTCCTCGAGCTCACAGTCAAGATATGTAAACGTAAATAATATGAAACCACATTAATACAATCCGCTTATTTTTAATGTGCACTTGATGGGTTTGGGATGATAAAAACTCATACCATAAAATTCTAAGAAAGAACGAACCCTCGAATGGCATCTCAAATAAAGAATTTTTGCGATTTAAGGTGAAACCGCGTGAAAATCAATTTATAACATTTACATATTTGAAAAGTTTCAGCGCTTTTATCACGTAAAATGTTGCAATTCAACAAAACAAAAATCATAAGTGATATGAAATATGCAATACTAAGTAAAACTTTCATATTTTTGCGTATTTTTTGGAATTTACTCCGGAACGATTGAAAGTAAGAAAACAATTTAAATTAGGCCCAAGATGGTTTTAAATAGGGGATACCGCTTCGCCAGTTTGATGATGAAAAAAGCACGAAAAGAAAAATGGACAGGCAATGAGTTTGTTCAACGAAATTCTTACGTTTGCTCAATGCTCATGCCTATCATGAGTTTTGGCATTTAATAAATTTCGTCTATTTCGGAGTTTTTGCATTTAATAAAGCTCATATTTAGTTGGTTGGGATCTTTTCTGTTTAATTTCCCATAGAACCTATATGAAAAAGAAGACAAATGACTTTGGGCGCTATTCTCACAGTCACCGCACTCACCTCACTTCACTCACGAGCCGCATTCTTACAGTCACCCTAACGTTACTTTATAGTCTCCATTTGACTTTTACAGTCTCTCGGATGACCGGAGTCACCTAGGTGAGTGTCAAAATCGCAAATTGTGCTCTCGCCTAAAAAATTTAGGTGAAGTGACTGTGAGAATAGGGTTCTTTAGGAGTTTTACCTATATCTAATTTGTTCGCAAATAAATTCATTCCGGGGGTCAATCCCGGTGTAGTGATTAGCATTCACACCTCTCACGGCAAGGACCCGGATAATCCCTATATCGGAAGCAAAACAACGACTCTTCACTTTATTTGGACCTCCCCCCTCGTCAATAACTCTGGTCAGACGCTTCGATTTCATAAGGATCGAAGATAGTGAAAATTAATAAGTACTCCAAGCATTCATGTTTTTACGAGAAGTGGAATAAGGTTAATCTTTTTTGAAATTATTATTTTTAATGTGGTTTTAACCAATTGGTCATTCACCAATTAGGTTAATCTTTTTATTACTTGTGATAGACTGTTGCATAACGAACCGAAAATATGGGCCCTATTCTGTAAGTCACGTCGAGTGTCACTTTGCTCGACTAGTCGACTTTTGGTATCATGTAAGTCACACGCGACCCGGTTTTGTCGAGTAATTCGACTGAGTCCACCGCTAAAAAGCTAGTGACTAAAAGGTTAGCTAGTGACGCCTGAGCTAGCTTTGTTTTGGTTGTGCAATGAACCGCTATGCTGCCCGTTCTTCTTGCACTCGACACTCGACAGTGACTGAGTCGAGCCGAGTTGCTCGACGTGACTTACAGAATAGGGCCCTATATCTTATCATTTATTTGTCCTATTGTAGTACAAGCTGTATGGTATCGGTAAATAATATACTAGGGTATGTTGCTACATCGTCGTAATTGCCTATTTCCGTTCTGTCCAACACAAATTATTAAAAATATCAGCATTTTTATGACACACAATGCAAAACTAGTTATTTCCTAATATTTTAGTTAGTTGTCTATAATACGCGATCAATCAAAGTGAGCTGAGATCTATTTAAATGCTTTTTATCATTAAAGAAGTCCTACTAGCCAAATTTCCTACGTTTTTTCGTGCGACGAAGGAGACAATGGCGACTAATCGTTCGAATAAAGTCAGTTGCGTAATTTTAAAAATATGCTTTAATAGTCGCTCTTCAGTGATTTCAAAGTTCACGGATCGGAAGGTAAGTGTGTTTTAGTCAAATCAGCACCAGAACTTTTGGAGTATTCATTAAATCCATCCAACAAATGATGAAAATTAGAATGGCTTTATTTATTACGATGGGAATTAGAAACAAAACCTACCTATATATGTAAGGATTTTAATTAAGTGCTGTATATCGTGGCCGTTTTTTCACAATGGTTGCATTGAAGACAGTGCATGGTAAAGATATCTGCTGGTTCGTGTGCTATATCAATTTGTGAAAATAAACATGTCAATCGTTTTTATTGTTTTGGCAAAGTATAATTCCCTTGCGAGTCTGCTGGGGTTGAGTCGAGTGCAGTCAGTGAAATTGTATTCATTTATGGTGTCTTCTGTGTCTGCTAGTGGAATGACTGATTTAGGTAAACACGTATGATGGCGGGTGTTATTACGAGTGTATAGAGGCATAAAAAAGAGATATGAACCTTAGACAAACAGCATAAACAAACATGCTTCTTCACATCCCAATAGCAGAGTACAAAACCACATAAAATATGTTTGTGTGTTCAGTTTCGTTTTTTAAATAAACTTTAGTCACAGAGCATCTGTGTCCACTTTTGCAGGTTTACAAAATCATTCATTGAACTATGGTATTTTAGTTTGAAATTATGGTATTGTTCATTTTCAAGAGTTATTATCTTTCTCGAAGTAACTGGGCCTTTTTAAAAATGATCATACAAAATGGGAAGAATTTACTTAGACTTTCGTGGTTTTTTGTACGTGAGCATGATCAAAAACGGTATTAGAAAAAAATCAAGGTCTCTTTCATCCAAATTGAAATTGCAACATTTTTTAATTAATAAATTTAATAAATATAGTGAACTAAACCTCATGGCCGCATGGCTTATAAATTAAGTCGATGCTATTTGAATTACTTTTTATAACGATATTTCACAACAGATGGAAAAAAATCAGAAAGGTTGTATTCCAGACACAACCGCGTAGCTGGCGTAGAACTACGTTAGGCGGGGTATTGCGAAGAAACCTTGACTTGTCTTTCACACCATATTTACATATCTGTGGCGTAAAATAGCGTTAAGTAAATAATAGTGCTAATTAATTGTATCGTATTTTTGGTATGTATTATGTGTAATTTGAGATGCTGAAAACAAATATTTTTACCAGTGCCAGAATCGGAGTACAGTCTGAATCCGTTAATTGGGCCGACTGACAGTTTAATAGAATTTTGACATTCAAGTTTGAGCATGGCCTTAGTTATGTCTGTTAATCGTTCGATTAATTCAACTAATAACACATGGAATATTGGAATAATTTTTAATCGATAGCTGCCAGCACGAGTAGTTGAATTAATCGAATAGTTCAATGAGTACGAATAATGCCCGAATAATGCTCGTTAATCGAATTAATCAAAGAATTATTCGAATATTTTTAATCGAACACCACTGATACGAATAGTTGAATTAATCGATTAGTCCAGACAACGCTCACCGATTAATCGGTAATCGAATAATTGAAAATTTCGGACATCACGATGGCTCAACTAACGAGCACACAATTAACGAACCGTATCTTCCTCACGCCCCCGGCTATTAACAAAATTCTCTCGGTAATATCAAACACTATTTACATATATATGTATTTTGATGATATCAAAAAATTGTTATGTTAAAATGGCTTGACTGTGCTACAGGTAGAGTAATCCAAATTTTTGCAAGTCGATAATTTTTCAGATCGTTTTATTCATTTTAATGATTGAAGGCTACTAAGTAAGTTAAAGTTGTTTGCAAAATATTTTGTACCTTACTGCCTTATACTGAGTTGACGGTCAAATATACATTAGCACCACTGCGGATCCCTTCTGCCTTGTCTTCTCCATCGTTTTCGAAAGAAATGAATGCTTGACTATTGGATAGTAAAGAATTGCAGGCAACTAACTGACGCAAAGCAGCAATTAAAACATTCAAAACTATTCTCGAATAAAAGAGTCGCTGATTTTCCTCACTTTGAGAATTGGTGCGTTACTTCACATGCACAAATATCCCTTCAGCCGTGTTTCCTTGTAAGACAACAGTTCCGAAAAAATTCTTGCAGTACCTATTCGACACTGCGAAAGCTAAAGATATTTTTAATCCTGTTCGCACTTACACGAAAACCAATTGTCAAAACTTGTGTGAAAACAAAAGCCAAAATACTTCCTTCACTTTTTTCTCACGCAAAAACCAAACAAATATTAGCAACTTCGTAGTCGCGAATGTGGATACAATCTGGCGAAAGGAAATGATTGCACTCACTTTTCTGTGACATTTCACCTTCAGGACATCAATTTGGACTAGATTCAATGTTTAAAAATAAACTAGGTTGTAAGGAACGGATGGTTTTATGCTTTAACAAAATTGTTTACTTTCAGGACATCAAACTGGACTAGGTTTGTCGCAGTCCGAAGAAATCTTGTTAGGACGTGAGGACTTTATCACTCTTTTTGGCATACTTCCCAAGCACAGATATCAAATTAGTATAAGTCTAAACGTCGTAAAGAATCTTCGACCTACTGGGACGAGGTGGTTTTGTTGCTTTTTTTCTAAAATATCGTCCCTGCCTGTGGAGCAAGGCGATCACAAAGAATATGTATGGGATAATTTGACCTTGAAACTGTTCGTGGATTTTCACTAATTAGTGATTGAAAAAGAATGTTACAATAGAAATCACATAATTGCTACATCTTTTATGAGTCGATCGGTATCTTAACTTTGAAAATCCATTCATAATTGGCAAAGCTATTAGCGTTCAAAATCTTTTATTCTTTCGTGACGCTGGGTTGAATTCAAATTTTGGATTGACATCCTGCGGTAAGACGTAGTTCTACGTCAAAATCATAAGAAAGTAACAAAATTATAGCTTTTATTATAGCTCTAAGCTTTTATTATAGAGCAAGACGTAAAGAGGAAAACTCAGAAGCAGTGAAAATTTAGAATGCCTTGTAAATCACAATGCAACATGTGAAAAGGTCCAAATGAGATTCTCTTTGCGTCTCCTCTCTTCCGCTTATCACGGCGACGCAAATGCACTTGAACAAATTAATTTTGGATGCAACGGTTGCTGGCGTCATTAGGTAGCTATTGGTTAAGAGTTAACACATTGCCTTTCACCAAACCGACCTGCCAATTAATACCGCAGCTGGAGTTTTGATAACTAGTTTCGATAAAAATCCAGTTATAATTTTGGTTTTCGGTTTAAGGAGAAAACAAAAGTGGCTAAGGTTTTTGCGTTAGTGCGACAAACACTGTAGTGTGCTTCACATGTGTTCGTTAAAAATTGAAGCGTTTATTAAAGGTAGTAAAGGTTAAACATGTCAAATAACGAAACTTGTAAACAAAAAGCTGATCGCACTGATTCGCACTGAGCTGCCGATTACGATCATCGCGAAATTTAGTTCGTTTTCTTTATCAAGGCATTCCGATTTATTCAAGTTTTGCAAAAATTGAAAGTTCATCGGATGGAACTTTGATACCATGTTGCTGTTTTTTGGAGATCGCTAGTACCTACAGCGAAATATTTATTACCTAATTCCCGATTGTAAAATAGACGTCATTATCGTTAGGATAAGTCAAACTAATAATAAAAGGAATGACAAGTTTTAGGTACACTGAAGTACCTTTTTTTTAGTTTTTACACGATTTTCAAAATTTACGCGTTGTTTTTACGCGTGTACGATGCGACTAAGATAATGGATTGTAACGAACGGAATTTCTTTTCTGTGCGGAGCGAATCAAAACGCGTCACGTTTGTTCAACGATCAATTTTACTTCTGGTCTCTGGCAGCTCTAAACGCTCTAAAGTCGGCGACACACATCTAAACTTGTCTGGGAATGTATTCAATCACTCCAAAAATTGTCTTGTCGTAACCAAGTCAACCTGTACTGGGTCCCAGGTCTGTGTGGAATCGATGGAAATGAAAGAGCTGATGCGCTTGAAAGACTCGGATCATCTCATGAATTTGTAGGATCTGATCCCTTCTGTGGCTTATCTGCTTCTGCTTTAAAAATGGAGCTGAAAGCATGGGAATGTTCGAAAGGGGAATCAAATTGGAATAACACTTTCAATGCTAGGCAGTCGAAACGGTTTATCGGTAACGTTTCAATGACTCGCAAAATCCTGGAGCTTTCCAAGAAAGATCTGGTCTTATAACAGGACATTGTCCGAGCCGATATCATCTGAAGGTAATGGGAAAACTTCAAGATGATATACAGGGTGCTCCTCCTTTTATGTCGGTATGTAAACGCTGTATAACTTTCACATTTACCAACCGATTTCTTTCATTAGATATGTTTTGGAAATGATATTTCAGTACATTTTTCGCCATGTATCGCTTCACACCGAAAGAACGCGCTGAAATAGTGACACTTTACATCGAAAATAGTCGTTCCATTGTGTTAACTCAACGTGCATATCGGAAAAAATATCGCGGCAAAAAGGCACCATCTGACAATTCTATTCGTCGTTTCATGTCGAATTTTCTTGCGCACGGGACAGTAGGAGATCGTCAACATGCCATTCATCAAAGATCAAGACGTTCCAATGAACTGGTTGAAGCAGTGAAGGAGAGTGTTGCTCAGGACCCAACAGTTTTGTATCGCCGCCGCGCTCAGAATTTTCGCGTCAGTAAAATCATGTGGCGCATTTTGAAGAATGATTTGAGTTTATTTCCTTATAAAGTGCAATTAACACAAAGAATATTGCCGACAGACCGTCCACGTCGCTTAGAATACGGCCAAACAGTCGCTCGAATGTTTGACGCAGAGCCTAATTTTTGGAACACAATATTGATGACTCACGAGGCCAATTTCAACCTCTCTGGCGGTGTTAATAAGCAAAATTGCCGCATTTGAGGAACGAAGAATCCTCACGAGATTCACGAAATGCCCTTGCATGATCGGAAAATAACTGTGTGGGCCGGGATTTGCGCTAAACCATCATTGGTCCATATTTTTTCAAAGAAAATGAAACTGTCGATGGAAATCGATATCGGTGGATATTGGCTCATTATATCTTCCCACGAATGCGTGAAAAAGGTCTAGAAGGTTACTGGTTTCAACAGGACGATGCACCATGCCACACTGCGAATTCAACAATTCAATTTCTGCGACGAAATTTTCCGGGACGTCTGGTGTCAAAAAGAGGAGATATTGACTGGCCACCCAGATCACCTGATTTAACCCCCCCGGACTTCGTTTTGTGGGGTTATCTGAAAAGCAAGGTTTACGCCAACCAGCCACAAACTATTGACGAGCTCAAGGCTAATATTCGTACGGAAAACGACGCTATAACACCCGAGATGCTTAAAAAGGTAATGGAAAACGCGGAAAAAAGGAGTCAATTTGTAATTTCTAATAAAGGTGGTCACTTAACTGATATTGTTTTCAAAAACTAAACCAAGAAAATTTTAAGGAACCAAACTAAATAAAAATGCATTATTAATAGCAATCGGTTGTTTTTTCTTAAAGTTATTCAATGTTTTCATACCGACATAAAAGGTGAAGCACCCTGTATGTCGCTTCTGTGGCATAGAAAAAGAAGACTCGGAACACCTGTTATGCCGATGTCCGGCAATTTTCAATAAAAGATTAAGATTAAGGTTCTTCGAAAGAGGGCTGTTAGAACCCTCTGATATTTGGAGAACAACTCCCAGCTCAGTAGTGCATTTCTTCCGAAGTGCATCACCGGGCTGGACAAATGCTATTAGTCAAACAATGACTATGGCTTCTGATAGTTCTGATACGTCATCTTGACAACATAGCTATAATAAAACGGTGAATGGAAAAAAATCCGCAGTTTTCTTTTATATTTACCAGATCGTACGATTCGGGTTCAACTAATAGTAGAGATAATCATGCTTTTGATTCTGAGTTACACAAAAATATTAAAAACCTAAAACGACCTTATTCTATTGTTCTAATAAATTTATGAAAATTATCTATTTGATAATGAGATACTTAAATGGTGGTCCAATTTACAAGAAACTTCGTATAGACAGGTATTCTGTTTCGTGCATTCTTGGTATTTTTCTTGGCAATGGTGAACGGTTAACTTTTTTCTTGGCAACGAATGAATTTAATACCAAGCCGCTGAAGCAATTTATTTGCTTTTATAGGCATGTTTCATTAGAAAATGATTCGCAAAGATTCCAATCAACTAAATGTGAGCTTCATTTCAGGCAAAAATTTCAGAGTTTTCCAATCCGTAAGACAAATTTAACTGCAAACTATCAATGCATGAGCAGGTTAAAAAAATTTTGATAATTCAAAATCATTGACTATCAACGCTTCTCCCCGCAGTTTGTTCTGCAAGCAACTGACAAAGCAGTAATATTATAGGTTTATAAAAAGTGTCATTAGCTATTAGATGCGAACTGTAGCAGTTATTTTCTTTTATTTGACAAAGAGAAACCGCAACGAGACGGTTATAGAGCTGCACTCGGTGTTTATTATTCATCTATGGAAGTGATGCATTATGCAAAGGTAATTTGATTTGAGTACAGTTATTATCCAACAACCTTAATATACTTTTGCAAATACTAACGATGTGCAATCCTATGGCGGCATTGTGCATATACAATGAACATCTACCCAACATCTAAACACATAAAAACCAACTATTATACAGTTTTGCATTTTTAGATATTTTTTCTCATCAGACACAGTTCTAAGAACATAACGATGTCAAGAAAACTGTTTTCTATAGGTACGATTTACGATATACCGTGTACCCCCGCACATTTGACCGTTTTTAATCTGAACATTTTTTAATTTGAACCCTGCTAATTTGGATATGTGCAAATTGAAAATGGTTTAAATGCCATAAACAACGGAACATCATTTGATGTGAGGACAATGTCAATAAATTCGATTTGTTTGTACTAATCTAGCGTGTTTAATCTGTTCCACATTCCGTTTTCGCAACGATTCAGATAAAAATTTGATTGGAGAACGAACTATTCGCTGCTTGCAACTGCCAACTAAGTCAAATCTGAGACAGAGAAACCAGCTGAGTGACAGATTGATTGTTTTCGTTTTCTTCTTATTTTTCATGCATTAAATTCAAATAGTACCATTTAAATCAAGTTAGCATGCTCGGGTTTATGAGTGGTTTAAAATTTTATCGCAAGTAAATACAAAAAACCAAAGCCTGGGTGCTAATTTCGTTATCGAAATTTGACCTGTTTTTATACGACAGACTTCGCAACCAGCTGTTAGAATACAGGACAGTACGGGGTCAGTGCTACGATCCTATTGACTCTAACAGCCTCTCCCAGCCGAGATTTGAACATACGACGACTGGCTTATTAGACCAGCGTCTTACCTCGAGGCCAACTGGGAGGCAAGTAAATACTTCCCCTTTTTTATTCAATCAAGCTAGCCTGGTTCACAGTGACAGATCGGTTCGCACTAACAGTTCGGTGCACAAAAACAATCCCAGCTTGCTCCTCTCTCTCAGAATCAAACCATCGAATAACAATAACAAGGGCAGGGCGGCTAGTTCATACAAACAAGTTTAGGGGCGATCCATATACCACTTGGACAGTTTAGAGGGGGAGGGGGATGCTTGTCCACGGAAGGGAGGGAGGGGGTATGGAAATGTCCACGTGGACAAGCTTTCTTTTCATACAAAGAATAGAAATGTTGAATTAATTTTTCAATATGTAAATTAGCATAAACGGTTTATCAGAGTTTGTGTTTAAGTTTCTGAGGCGTTTGTCGGCATTTGATGTAAACACATGCATTTCTGAGGCATTTGACCTAAACCCATGCACCGAGCATTTCGAAAGCGGATATCTTACCTAACTTTGCGTTAATACACATTGATGATGCCTAAATGCTGAAGTAATGCAATCTATTATTGTGTCACCAGCACTAAATTGAACTTTCGAAAAAAAAACGGCAAACGATTTTTCTTCCGTATTGTACATTAAACCTAGTGTCGGAACTAGTGCGCTGTATAGCAAATTAGACGTACTATACAGTGCACTACTTCCGACACTAGCTTTAATGTACGGTACGGAAGAAAAATCGTTTGCCGTTTTTTCGAAAGTCCAGTTTTGTGCTGCATACACAACATTATTGTTATTTCACAATGCTTTGCATCCTTTGGTAAATGACAAAGTTAAAGAAAATATACCCAAAACATACGATCTCACTCTAAGAAGCGTCACAGAATTAAACCCACGAGCGATCACCAGTTACGTGACTTATTTGATCGTGCGGAATACGCGGAATGCATTATGCATTATAAAGTTAAATGTAGCTCACCAAATATTTATAGGCAGCGTATTTCCAAAAGGATTCGCCTTCAGAAAGTTTTACGAACCACGTCGGAAAAGTCTTGTGTTGTGTTGAAGTCATCGGCCAAGCTGAGGCACACTGGTTGGACAGGGATACTCTTGACGGATAAGAATCGTCAAGCGAAAGTTAAGCAGAAACAGGCTTCCTTTTATAGTCGATAATATTTCATAGTAGACAAGAATCGCTATGGACAGAAGAATTAGGCTGAATAACAGGCCTATTACAGCTTCTATTTACGTAAACCTATTTCTTAATTTTGACGTAGGACTACGTCTTACGGCAAGTTTTGAGATAGGGTGTCATTCCAAAAAATCGAAAAATGCGAGCGTCACGAAAAATGAAAGGTTTTGAGCGCTAATAGCTCAGCGGTTTTCCGATCGATTTTCAATATTCTTACACCAATCGATCGGGAAATCTTCTAAGAATTGACTCAAATGAAGAAAAGTGTGGATTCTTGATGTTGAACTATTGAAAAATTGAAAATAATGAACCTATGTTTTACCAGAATTCACGCTTCGTGATTGGTTGGAAGATTCTTTACGATGATCTAAACCTATACCAATTTGATATCTATGCTTGGGAAGTAAGTTTCTTATCACCGCGGTTAAACCTAGACCATGTTGATGTCCTTGCTTGGGAAGCACGCCAGAAAGAGTGTTAAAGCCCCCTCGTGCCAACAGATTTCTTACGAACGCGATTAAACCTAGTCCAATTTGATGTCTGTGTTAGGGAAGTATGCCAGAAAAAATGACAAGTTCGTTATCCCAACAGATTGCAAATTCTTTACTGCGAGACGATTAAACCTCGGCGAATTTGATATCTGTATTGGAAAAATGTGCTACAGCTGTAGTGTTCGGTTATAATACGACTCTGTATGAATACGCATGCTTGCCGTTTCATTAGAAGTGTAGTGGAAAGATGTGCTGTTGATAAAATAGGATTGAATTGGTAAAATCCCTTAAACGTGGGGAACAATCTTTAATTTCAGTAAGGTAGCAGGAAAGCAATAGTTTGTGTTCTTGATTTTGTTAAGTGGTTTTCAAATGCACAATCTTTTGCGAATTGAACGTATGCAATGTTACTACTTTGATAAATGTTACATACAACGCATGTAGCATGTTTATATGTTGCATATAGCATGTATACACCAAGAATCGAATGATTACAAGCATGAATACATGCCACTATCACTACAAAGAGACTTACGTAGTCCTGCGTCACCTATATATGCGGTCGTGTCTTGTACACAAGCCATCTGATTTTTTTTTAAATAATTACTGAAAAAATCAAGTTGTAAACAGAATTTAGCTCCATGCATTTATATTTGTTGAATTTTACTACCAAAAAATGTCCACGTGGACAAACAGGAAGGGGAGTGGGGGTTGAGTCAATGTCCACGGATGTTCACGGAGAGGGACGGAGGGGGGGGGGGGGGGGTTGAAAATTGGTATTTTGCTGTGCACGTGGTATCTAGATGGCCCTCTAGCACATTTAAGGTTGCCAGATGCCAGTTGTTCAGATTAAAAACTAATTTGTATGAGGAATCGTTCCAATTAGTGAGAGTCCACGGTATTCTGCCTATTAGCACCGCCATGTAAGCAAAGTCATGGGCTTAGGATGTTTTTTAAGACTTGACCCTTCTTAATCGACAGACTTCGCAATTACGGAGCAACGATCGTATACGTATACTGACTCTAAATCTAGCCGAGATTCGAACATACAACAACGGGCTTGTTAGACCAGCATTGTACCTCGATGCTAACTGGGTGGTAGTTAACCATGTCGCCATGTAGTTGGTTCCAAAAAATGATATGATTATCTTGTATAAAAGAATGAAATTAAATGCTATATACATAAATTGATATAGAAAATTAATGAAAATTCTACAAATACAAACTAGAAAATCGAACAATAGAACGTTAGCTATGTTGATGTTGAATAAATACCAGTTTTAGAGGTAAACTTGGCTCCCATCCATGCGGTGCGTATATAATTTAGTACCCGTCGACATAGCGGTCGCTGCTTTTGGCTCAAATATTTTGACACGTCATTTTCTAGATCCTTGTGTTTTAGGTGGGATATGAAGTCATCTATGGTGCATATTGAACTGTCGTAGTTCGTTGGTCGTGAAAGGCTCAAAGACGTGGTGTTTACCACAACCCCTCCAGTTATAGAAGGCGTTGTCACGGTGGAGTCATCCAAGTGCGGCCCGGCCATTATTTCTTTTAACGGCCCGCCTGGCCACTCACAATATGAGAACTTATTTAGCTGTAATATTAGGTTACACTTTCACTACGAATTAACCGTTAACGTTGCAAGTTTTTTTAAAACTACTATTTAATCACAGCGATATTAGACATACTACATATTCAACACTGGAAATAGAGTAGACCTTTTTCTTAAAATTTTGATATAACTAATTACCATCTACCATGTACGGGGCTTCTTTTGACGCTTTTTGACGTTAAGAGTTTATAACTTCCATAATAATAAATAGAATTCCACATTTTTTTAAGTGTTTGACCAAAAGAAAACCATTTCTTTTACAATTTGGATTTTAGGGATAAACCCAGTTGAATGCTTTAAAAATTGCCTTCCAGGAATCGATTCTCGTTCGCCAGGACACGAGGCGTAAAAACACAAGGTAAAGCACGCTAAGCGTATGTACATCAGGTATAATGGACATGAGGCATAAAAGATATGAGAAACATAAAAAACGACCCCGAATGGACACGAGGTTTATTGGACGTAGGCCACATGGACACAAGGTCAATCGTTTATCACCTCGTGTTCATTCGCCCTCACGTGCATATACCTAAAATCCGTATGCCTAATACCCATTATGCCTAACAGGCTAATATCGTTTTGTATTTCTGCCTTGGAAAGACTGATTTATGTAAAATGTTACAACCCGGCGTTTTTTCATTTAATGTCGTTTTCGTTTTTGCGGTGTAGCTTTTTTGCACCAAAACTGTTCGTTTTCGATTTTTGTGCTACACCATTGTTACACTTTTCTGCACCAGAAAATCAGAGAGTGTAGCTGGTGCAGATAGGAAAACACAAACACACCCATACCACATCACTGCAGCTGAACTGTAAGCGTTCGTTTATCCAGCGAAAAGTGTAACACCAAACGGTGCAGCTGCACCACAAAAACGAAAACGGCATAACAAACTTGAGTGTGTAACTGCCAAACATTAGCAACATTAGCAAACTGGAGCTCATCGAATTCGCGTGGATGGCTTTAATCGATTTCTTGCACACGCATAGAACTTCCTATATGTGAATGCGGGTAAAATCTGCCAAAATGTCCCGATCTCTTGCGCTTTTTAACAAATTCCTATTCTGCTTCACCCCTACAGTATATTGCATATACTTCCGCTTGGAAAACGGTGGGCCATTTGCCCAGCGGAAGTGTTTATTCCGGGTCTGTAGACTCCGGAACCTGTGCAGGTCCCAATTTTTTCTCCATCTGTGAAGAAGCAGATGGTATTGGATGAAATAACAGGCCCTCCATTGCTCCATACAGTGCGATCTGTATCAATTGCAATCAAAGGAGGAGTAAGATTATGTCTCCTCCGCCTAGTAATTGGTATCACGACTGTTTTGAAGGGGTATAATATAAGCACCTCTCGTAAACAATATCATATAGTGATGTTTAGAGCTGTTTCCATACGACTAGACAGCACTGCGTCAAATTTACCTTATTTGACAATAAGTACTCAAATAAGTAATCAAACACATAGATCCGTCGGAATATAGAAAGTGAGTGTAAGTTTTCATCTTCCCTTACTATTACATATCACTATAAAGATAAATTTCTCGAATGAATACTATTTCATGTGTCTTTTGGGTGGTTATTTTCAAATTTGTGATAAATACCTACGTCATAAAAGCGATTTTTTTTTCGTGGTGAAAAATCAAATTCGTTTTTCAAAACAGTGAATAAAATATTTCCCCAAACCAAGAGATCCATATTTTTTTTTTAAAGCATAGGTATTTTAAATAAATTTCAACCCCGCGTCGATTTATCACAAACATGAAAATTAATTAAATTCAAACCATAAAACAGAAATTAGAGGCTATGCAAAGCAAAGGCAAAATGGAAAATTTGTTCGATTTTACCTTGTCGTGAAATGGGTACGCATAATTACGCATTTATAGGCAGCTTGTATCGAGGCGCGGAGTACGTATGGTTGTGAAAGTAACAAAAATAAATGCGTCAAAGGAAACCCCTGGCCATCTGAAGGGAAGAAATGTATTTTTATCGCGATTATGTCGATAATAAAGCATCAGCAGGTAGAGGGTAAAAATCGATTGCACAAATAATATATACATTATGCGTATAATCGTAAGGTTTCCATCGCTCCTGATACCTGATAAGTTAGTGGTTTGTAGTGTTTGTGCCCAACTAAGATGTAACGATGGAAATTAGCTTAAGAAATTTTAGTTTTACACATCTAGTCATAGTTGGTAGAAGAATGCATTATTTATGAATATTTCCGGAGAATGATGTATGTATCTCATTGGTAATCTAGGGAGTGATAAGAGGGCTTATTACATAATTGTAGATGCCAACATGATGCAATATAGAAATGAAAATACCGAATTGGAAGTAGAACCTTATATCAAACAATACAATTTCTGTCAATTGCCCCGTATCATTTTATCATAAGGTTTTTGATTCATTCCACCGGATGGGGAAAGTAATCTAAAGATTACTTTTAAATAACACCGTTATATTCGCTTGCTTTAAATGTAAAATTCGTTATTTTTCCTTTAAAGCAGTTTTTGATGAAATTCTCTCCAAAACTATTGTCTCGATCTTAGCCAGTTTTTGCCATGCCTGTTTACCAGTTTGCTTGATTTGTTCACTTTTCTTCGAACGTGATTTTCGGCAATCTTCTTTTATTAAAGCGATCCCGTATGGTTGAAAAACTTGGGACTGCCAGCCTTAATTACTTTTTCCTGTTACCTTAGTTCTAGATTATGTATTACAAAAGAAATACCTTAGAGACAAAAAACTGATATTTGAGTATTTTGTGATGGTCAAGTACACCGAATATAAATATTCGCTTGATAAAAAATTATTAATCTCTCTATCGTCGGTCCTCTCATTCTCTCATTGTCTCTTTTACCAGAACAAAGTAAATCCAGTGCCATGCCCAATGAGATTTATGGAAAAGTTATTTATAATCTTTAAATCTGGCCTAAAAATCGTCTATTTTCAGCCAATTCGTAATCGTAATCAAAAATAGTCCGCAACACCTTTCGTTCAAAAACGGCAAGTGCACGTATGTCTTTCGTAAGCAAAGTTACTGTTTCAAGTCCGTAGAGGACTACCGGTCTTATTAGCGTTTTGTACCTCGTCAGCTTTGTGCGGCGGCGTATGCTCCTAGATCGAAACGTCTTGCGGAAGGAAAAGTAGGCTCGATTTCCAGCTTGAATGCGTCATTGGATCTTCTTACTTGTATTATTGTCGACGATGACCAGAGATCCCAAATATACGAACTCATTAACCACTTCCAGTTCATCGCCGTCAATAGTCACTGTCCGTGGGAGGCAAACGTTACTTTCTCGGGAGCCTCTTCCTACCTTATATTTGGTTTTCGACGCATTAATTTGTAACCGTATCCTCCTAGCCCCCGTTTTTAGTCTGGCGTAGATTGCTTCCGCCGTCCCACGGTTTCTAGTAATGATGTCGAGGTCGTCTGCAAAGGCTAGGAGTTGGCTTCTGTTGCTAAAGATCGTTCCTCTTGTTTCGATGCCCGCTCGCCGGATCACACCTTCGATAGCGATATTGAATAACATACAGGACAGGCCTTCCCCTTGCCGTAGCCCTCTGCGCGATTCGAAAGGACTTGAGTGTCCCCGAAACGCGCACGTAGCACATCACTCGTTCCACAGTAGCTTTGATCAGCCGCGTCAGTTTGTCCGGAAAACCGTACTCGTGCATTATCTGCTATAGCTGTTCGAGTTAAAAGGTATCGTATGCTGCTCTGAAATCCACGAAAATATGATGCGTGAGCACGTTGTACTCTCGACATTTCTGGAGGATTTGTCGGAGTAAAAATTTGATCCGAAGTAGCACGGGCCCCCATAAAGCCTGCCTGATACTGCCCTACGAATTCTCTTGCTATTGGGGATAGACGACGCAACAAAATCAGGTAGAGCACCTTGTAGGTGGCGTTGACCAGCCTAATGCCGCGGTAGTTACAGCAGTCTAATCGGTAGCCCTTTTTGTAGATGGAACAGACTACGCCTTCCATTCAGTCCCCCGGTAGTTTCTCTTCTTCCCAAATCCTTGAAATCAGCCAGTCAAGTGCCGTTGCTAGCGGTTCTTGGCCATTTTTGTAGAGTTCTGCCGGGAGTCGGTCCTTTCCGGTGGCTCTGTTATTCTTCAGCAGGCCGATTTCTCGCCGGATCTCTTCGAGATCGGGAGCTGGTACGCTGTTATCGTTTGTAGGTAGGACTCCGAGGTTAACTTCTATTGTGTCTCCTACTGCTATATCGCCGTTGAGGTGCTCATCGAAGAACTGCTTCCATCTGTCGACCACCTCGCGCTCGTTTGTGATTAGATGCCTTCCCTCGTCCCTACACATGTCAGGTTTTGGTGTGTGGGCCTTGCGAGTTTGGTTCACTTTCTCGGCTTCTTGTAAAACTTGCGGGTGTCATTAGCCCGGTATAGTTGTTCAAGCTCCTCACGATCTCTGTCCTCCTTCTGGCGCTTTTTCCTCCTCAGGATCGTGGTCAACCCATTCCTCGCTCGTCGATACTTGTCCAAATTTTCTCTCGTGGATATGCTCAGATAGTTTTCCCAAGCTTTTTTTCCTCTCTATCGCTTCTTGGCATTCTCCGTCAAACCAATGATTTCGTGCACTCAAGGTTTCCACACCTAGCACCGCGGTTGTGGCCTCGTTGACGGCCGAGCATATCCTACTTCATCCGTTTTCGAGGGACGAAGCATCTAGCTCCACAGAAGAAGGCAAAGCTTCAAGCTGGCAGTACGTGCGCGTAGTCTCGAAGAGAATATGGTCGATTTGGTTCGAGGTTCGTTGGTCAGGTGATCTCCAGTTGGCCTTGTGAATATCTTTGTGGGGAAAGAAGGTGCTTTTGATCGCCAAGCCTCAGAAAGACGCAAAGTTGATGCTTCGCTGGTCGTTATCGTTCGTGTCGGTGTGCAGGTTATGGAGCCCGATCACCGGTCTATACATTGCTTTTTGCTTCCCTGCCGATTTGGGCGTTCATAGCAATAAACGAAAAAATCACTTGTATTTTTACAAAGTAGACTAAAGAATAATCGCTGATAAATCAAGGATGTAAAAAACATCGAATTTACTAACTAAGCCACTTAAAATCCACTTGCCAAATTTTACAAGGACTGTTTCTTCACTGCTTACCGGTCTTGTTTTGCTTTTTGTTTTTACAGCTGTGAAACTTCGCCGGTGTTAAGATGATATATATATAAGAAATGTAAGAAATAACAAGTGTAAACAGAATGCATTAGACGCTTGTTTTACAAAAAACCGCTTATAACTTAAAAAATCGAGAGGTGTCGGTTTTGCCCACAGTGTCGGTTATACCCGAATTACCCCTACTTAAACTGCTCTGTGACCGTGACACTGTTTTCAATTTAATTCACCTGTACAATCCCGCACTATAATTTCTCACCAGTGTACGTATATTATGGTAACTACATTCATAGATTATGTTTATGTTATGAAAAACTTGCTCGTATTGCGTTACCTATGTACACCCACCTCCACCCTAGCGGGTGTAGTTGATAAAAATTGGTTTGTTATTACAAAAAACTACTATTATTCAGAATAATAAAACTGAATTTAAATACCGTTATTAAAGATGCATAAAACACATTTTAACAAGCTGATCCGTTTACGTAAGATACCATAATGTGCTGAAACACCCTCATTATCACTTACAGTATTTTGAAACTCATCTAACGTGAAAGAATTTATAAAACTACTGGTTTAATGGCAAACGTAACCTACATCCACATCTAGCAATGTGATGTAAGGCTCTTTTAAACAAAGGATATTGATTTACTACAAGGTGGATTAAAGTAGTCTTTCTAATTGGAATATTGGCAAAAGCTAAATCAGTATATTTTGGATTAGTCTCCTGACACTAATCGTGTTCACTAATTCCTTTTGCAGTTAGGAGAAGCATATCTTCAGTACTGCTAGAATATTTTTGTCCCTTCAAATTAACACGATGATTACGACGTTGTATGATAGTTATTATAAAACTGCAGTTCTCCAAGTTATTCTCTTATTACTGCCCTTTCTTGTTTATGGTCTTTCCTATGCACTTTACAGCCACATTTAATCAGCAACCAACCGATGCACATTTCATGCCATCTCAAGTAGCATAGAAAGCAAGGAAGCAGTGAATAGACAATACTGTAATGACTGCTACAACTTTTCTTCTGTTTAAGTATTTTCATACATTCACCATTCAGCACGTTCACAGTTATTCTCTGATAGCTACTCTAGTCGTAGAGCCTTTTCTTCCACAACGCTCTTGACTGTAATTTTTTCCCTGTTTTTGTTTAACCACTTTACTTTGCTCATATCGTTTAGCAGACGAAGGACGATGGTGATGCTGTTATATAACGATGATAAGCGACAAAAGGCACTCGGACATCTCACACATGGAAAACTGCAGCATTTACGGGCCCAACCCACAATCCCAATCTACGCGAAACCCGTAGAAATACGATGTCTTCATTTGCGTCATTGATTGGTTTGACACGGAACACGGTTCATCATACCAGTGCTATACGCGAAAATACTTTACGTCTTGAACCCGTCAATTCCTGTCACTATAGGCGGGTGTACAAACAGTAATTGAGTTAGTGAAAAACTGACCCTGAAAGCAACTGTGTGCGGAACAAAACAATCCAAAACTTTCCGCCGACCTAGACACACTGTAGGTGAAAATGGAACTGATAAAAGAGAAACATAACATATGATTGCATCCTATGGCGAGCTGCATGTAAACAGGCAGCGATATCAGCAACGTGGAAAACAGTTACCAGTCGGGTGTTTTCCGAGAGAGAAAATCGGATCGGCTCGCAACCCGAAATGGAGAGAGAGCGTGCGTGTTTAGGCTCCGCATCGCAGTCAGTTATTCGGGTTTCAAAATATGAACTTGCTGAAACAGCGGAAACAGCAGACGCGTGCGATGTTTAAGGGATGTCAGTTGAAACGTTTCATCGGGATGCAATTTGTTGGCGAGAGTATTGATACAAACTGTTAGGATAAATGCCGTAAAGAAAAAAGCAGAAAGCTGATTCTATCAAACAGAAATCGGAGTTATCTATCGACAACATAACTGTACTACTCATGTAGGTGTAGCCTGAGAAACTTCATTGGGAAAAGTACAGCATTCTCCCATTAGCAACAGTTGCCCGTTATTAACCAATAAAGTTGATTTTTGGTACATTGTTAGTATCTACTATAAATTATAGTCAACTACCAAAAATCAGCTTTATTGGCTAATGAGCAGCTAAGATATCGCGGCGGGCACAAAGCACCACCCATCTTCTTATTTGAGGGATTCCTGTACTTTAAGTTTGTATGAAAATGAGGGTCAAACGAGGTACACAGTGCATGGTGCAAAAGGTTCTGAATAGCAAAGTAAAGAGAATACGATGCTGATTTGATTAGATTACACAACATGCTTTTTATACCACTCTATTGAATCCCCTTGGAAGTGTTATTTAACCTTACCCCGATTATTAACCTGATAATTGCGATACAAGTTCTGCTTGTTGGTAAAACATTACTATTTAGGTAAGGTACCCCTGAGCAAGTGAGACCATAGGTTTTATTATTCGGCTGTGTAATCTCACCAATGATTATTTTAAAATTCTTTCGAAGGTTTAATTACAAAAGAGGATTAACGATTCACGTAAAAGGAATCTAAGGAGGATTTTCCAAATTCTTGGGATAGTTCCCGCTTACCTCATTTAACGGTGCAAGTGGGACCTGGGCGACTTTATAACTAATATTAAACATATTTCATGAGTCATTACGCAGTTTATAGCAAAAACTTATCGTTTGAAAATAACTCATAAGTTTTTTTACACATAAAACTATTATCTCTTGTAATTGTGTCATTTAACCACTCATTAACTGTACTACATAAGCGCTGTCAGACGATCTATTTCGCTGTCCTTTTACTAATGATGGCCAACCTGCAGCTATAGCTTAGCATTAAAATACGACACAGGTCGATGTAAATCTTATTGGCATTGGCATTAGTAGAAATATCTTCACGGTATTTCGAATTGTTATTATTATATAGACAGACACATTTTTATCTCTGCTTATGTTTATGGTTTTCGTTACCTACATCGTGCATCTGGCATATTTCTGTGCAAACAAAATTGAAGCGTGAGTATTTTAAATATAGCTAAAGTTTCTATGCAACCATGACTATGTGACACTAGTTTATTCACAAGGTAATTTTTTAGCAACATATGATCATGATTGTGTTAAACGGTAATGAGTTATATTTTTCGCTAGAAGTCAGCAAAACTAACGTTTCGAAATAAAATCCTATCTTATGTACGGGTCTACTAGTGCCAAGAAAAAAACCCGAATTAATCCACCTAGTGGTGTGACCTGGCCTATCTACTAGATCATTTTTTTATTTCTTTCTGAATATGTATCTATAATTCAGTTAGCCATATTTTTAAACTTCAATTTACTGCGAGCAAGTATTGTATTTTCCTTACTAGAGTCCAGAATGAATATATGTAGTAAATCAATAATTCAAAAACCAAAGTGCCACAAACATTTCCGATTACGGGTAACAGTAAGAGAAGAAAATTACGATTGAAATGTTTCAGAGCACTTCCTGCTTAAAACGCTGGAAAAAGAGCCATTTTTGTTTCGACTATTTTTAATTGAAATGAAATTTTGCTGATGTGTTGGATACCTTTTAAGGATTCATTTTCTATGAAACTTAATTTTTTTCGTCAAGCGTAACTATTCAAAAGGGCGTATTTAGAAATGAGGTCAATATTTAATATATAGCCTAAATTATGCACTAATCTGGTGAAGTGTTATCGGTACGGACACTACTTCGAATTTAACAAAAAACTTGAAAATTTGACAAATTTTTCGAAAATACCCCTATTTTACATTCTTTCAATAAAGCTCAAACAAAGTCAAATTCTACGTATAATTTTGAACAAAATATGTCATATGAACTTTTTTCTTAGGCCTAACCGTTCTCAAGTTATAATTAATTCAAGTTAATGTTAAAATCTAAAAATTATGTCCTAAGGTAATTCTACGTGAGGTATCCATGTAATCGCCCTTTACGGATTCAAAGCAAGTTTTGTCAGACTATTCGTTTTAGGTCAAAAAACAAAAACCCAAAATAGGCACCGGTTGGTCCTCCCCACGGTTAATGGGAGCACCTCCTTTTCACAAAAAAGAAATTTTTGTTAAACCCTCTTATTTTGTTTTGCTTATATCTCCGGAAATATTTGGTTTAAGAAAAAATTATCTTCACATTTCCAAAGAAAATTGACCAAGAAATCCTAAAAAACATATTTTTTTTAACAGCAGTGATACCAAATACTTTTTAATTCGATTTGAAAACAAAATTTCTTCTCGATAGTTCTTCACCAGATTTTAGAGTATAATTTTGGCTATCTTTAAAAAAATATGAGACAAATCTGAGGGAACATGGTTTGAGATAATTCTCATTTTATGATTTTTATCATATAGACTAATCTCATGTTTTTAGTCTTGACCTTGAAATGCGGTCACTTTGTCACTACCGAAATTCGTCGCCTTTGTCCATGCCGAATGTTCCGAGTAGAATTTTCTTGACTCCTTTTAGTGTGTTCAATTTAGGTAGATAGCCGTACGCTACCGATCTCATAATGGGGCCATCTTATAGTGTCGAGACAACACTGTGCCTCCTTCCCTGTTTGTATACGACCTTAGTTTCCCCCAGGGTTGGTCTATCTCCGCTAAGGTTGCTCGTATTCTGGCTGGTACCACGTGGAGGTAGGGATAAGAGTTGCTGGATAAGAGGCTAAGGACCACTATAATGTCTGTTTTGCACATTATCCAACCATTTACCAACCAATCGACGACGTGCACACCCACCTCTGTCTTTTTTAATATTCTGTATCTTATTTTTTTGGTTGTAACATTCATTAAAATAATCGACATTAAGAATTTACAATTAGATTTACACACAAACAATTAATTGCTTAAACAATGGCTTGAATTTATAGTGATATAGATAGTTTTATATTTTTGTCTTTCTACAATATAAATATATAGTATAAAGATATAGAAATCACTCGGAAAACCGGAAATGGAAATTCTTATTCAAATAACACAAGTAGTTATTCTTTTGGCCTTAAAGGAGTAAAATTTTGATATCCTTTTTTGTTAATTTACCAACTATGTCAGCCAAAACAAGACCAAATTTTGATATGAGTTATTTGATTTCCAATAACACATTTGGATATTATTTTGCTCTTCTCGCGCGCACAATAGCCCAAAACCAAACAAACGTGCGCACTAGAGTTTTGATTGGGATTACTTGGTTTTAAGTTTAAGGAACTTTTGGAAGAGTTTGTTGGAATTGAAAGCTCTATCGTCTGGTAGAATCTAAATTTTAATTAATCCCCCTAAAAGTGAATTAAAAAAATATTTTTCTTCAGTTTCAATATAGCACATTGATATGTTCTGCAAAGTTTTAGAGCATATTATTACAAAAAATTTTGCTGAAGACAGCAACCTTCTATCTCTTCAGCGAAGGTAGAAAAATCATATTTCTTATAAGTATGTGAATCGTTAAAATCAGTTTATTTATTTTAACTCTTTTTGTAATTGTTGTAAAACTATTTCATGTATTACAAAGTTCTGCAAACAATAAAAATACACACTTTGCTAGATATTGCATATCTCTATGATTGCTTGTTTAGGAACTGTAGAACATACCATAAAAAATACTCTAATTTTAACCTCAAATTACTCGACTACCAACAGATAGATACATTTTAAACATTTTACATTTTCCTATATGTTAAAATGAAATGCACATTATGCACGAAATCTAATAAAAGTGATGCAAATAAAAATTACTGTCAAGCTTTTATTCTTTACTAGCTGACCCGTCAAACTTCGTATTGCCACAAATTAACCTGTGTTGTACATAAATCATGAATCTCGGATGATCTTTGTCACAATCTCGAGTTTTGCAAGCCCCCCAGTGGGCTGCGCTTCCGACGGCGGGTCACCGGCAACACTCGCGACCGTCTCGTCCTGAATGATCTAGTGTTACTATAGATAGTTTTTGTGGTCTTGTATTGAGTAATGTTTTATGGAAGAGTCTCGAATTTCTCGAGTTTGATTAGTTTTTGAGTTTCGCAAACATTTCTGTTTTATTTGTATGAGAGTCCATATCCCCCTACCACAGGGGTGAGAGGTCTCTAACTATCGTAAAATAAATTCAAGACTCCAAAATCTCCCACATGCCAAATTTGGTTCCATTTGCTTGATTAGTTCTCAAGTTATAAGGAAATTTGAATTTCATTTGTATGGGAGCTCCCCTCTTAAAAGGGGAAGGGGTCGTAATTCGCCATAGAAAAAATTTCTGCCATCTAAAACTCCCACATGCCAAATGTGGTTCCATTTGATTGATTAGTTCTCGAGATAAGAGGAAATTTGCATTTCATTTGTATGGAAGCCCACCCTCTTAAAGGGGAGATGGGCCATAACTCGCTTTCTAAAGAAGAGAGGGGTCTCAATTCACCATAGAAAAAAATCTTGCGTCCAAAACCACTTACATGTCGAATTTGGTTCCATTTGCTTGATTAGTTCTCGAGTTATGAGGAAATTTGTTTTTCATTTGTATAGGAGCCCTCCCCCCTCTTAAAGTGGGGAAATCCATAGAAAATATACCATAGAAAATATTCTTGCCTACAAAAACACCCACATGATAAATTTGGTTCCATTTGCTTGATTAGTTCTAGAGTTATGAGGAAATTTGTATTTCGTTTGTATGAGAGCCCCCCCCCCCCCTCTTAAAAAGGTAAGGGGTCCTAATTCATCATAGAAAAAATGGTTGCCTCCAAAAACACCCACATGCCAAATATGGTTCCATTTGCTTGATTAGTTCTCGAATTATGAGGAAATTTGTATTTCATTTGTGTAGAAGCACCCCCTCTTAAAGTTGGGAGGGGTCCTAATTCACCATAGAAAATATTTTTGCCTCCAGAAACCTCCACATGCCAAATTTGGTTCTATTTGCTTGATTAGTTCTCGAGTTATGAGGAAATTTGAATTTCATTTATACTGGAGCCCCCCTCCTAAAGCGGGTAGGGGTCCCAATTCATCATAGAAAAAATTTTTGTCTCCAAAAATACCCACGTGTCAAATTTGGTTCCATTTGCTTGATTAGTTCTCGAGTTATGAGGAAATTTGCATTTAATTTGTATAGGAGCCCCCCTTTCTAAAGTGGGGAGGGGTCCCAATTCATCATAGAAAAAAAAATTGTCTCCAAAAACACCCACGTGCCAAATTTTGTTCCATTTGCTTGATTAGTTCTCGAGTTATGAGGAAATTTGTATTTCGTTTGTATAGGAGCTCCCCCCTCTTAAAGTGGGGAGGGGTCCTTATTCACCATAGAAAATATTCTTGCCCTCGAAAACTTTCACATGCCAAATTTTGTTCCATTTGCTTGATTAGTTCTTCAGTTATGAGGAAATTTGTATTTCATGTGTATAGGATCCCCCCCTCCTAAAACAGGGAGGGGTCCCAATTCATCATAGAAAAAATTTTTGTCTCCAAAAACACTCACATGCCAAATTTGGTTCTATTTGCTTAATTACTTCTCGAGTTATGAGGAAAATTGTGTTTCTTTGGTACAGGAGCCCCCCCTCTTAAAGTGGGGAGGGGTCCTAATTTACTATAGAAAATATTCTTGCCCTCGAAAACCTTCACATGCCAAATTTGGTTCCATTTGCTTGATTAGTTCTCGAGTTATGAGGAAATTTGTATGGAAGCCCCCCCGTTTAAAGAGGACAGGAGTTATAATTCCCCTTATAAAGAGGGGAGGGGTCTCAATTTACCATAGAATAAATTCTTGTCACCGAAAACCCCCACATGCCAAATTTTGTTCTATTTGCTTGATTAGTTGTCGAGTTATGAGAAATTTGTGTTTCATTTGTATGGGAGCCCCCCTCTTAGTGGGGGGAGGGGTTTCTAACCATCACTAAAACCTTTCCTGGCCCCAAAAAACCTCTACATGCATATTTTCATGCCGATTGGTTCAGTAGTTTTCGATTCTATAAGGAACATACGGACAGACAGACAGACAGACAGACAGACAGAAATCCTTCTTTATAGGTATAGATTATAACTATAGTAATTTTAAGCTAAAAAAATAAATTCGATTTTTCAAAAAGGGGCTAAATCTCCCCTAGGAGAGCTTAGTCCCCCCCCCCCGCTCCTAGTTCCGCCAATGATCAACTGCTGATAATTTTGGTGCATACAGATACCATTTTCCTATGTGAAGAAATGAGAAAAAAATCCAGTTGGGGTTAATTGTGGTACACCTCACATGCTGCTTGCTTCGTTTCCGTGGTGTCGATTTATGCTGATCTATTTTCCCAACAGTTTAAACTGTTAATACGTCGAATAATTGTGACATTTTGCTCATAACAAGTTTATTGAAGAATATACGTTAGTTTAAGATCGATTTGTAACTTTAAAACAAAATGGAATTCAAAAATCTACGTGTGTTGTACAAAATACAACAGCGGGAGTAATCGAGTTTAATGAAAATTGACTAAATTTATTCAGGAAAACCTTATTAATGTAAATCAAATAGAATGGCATTACAGGAAATTATGCATAGTTCAAATACCTATAAACTAGATCTTTACCATGCACTGTATATGTTAAAGAATAATATTTTCTCCTGCAACTTACTTTTACTTGCACTTCCTCAAATTAGTAACAACTTATACTTACTCAGCAATTACATGAAAAAAGGATCTCTCAAGATTTATAAGTGCTCCTATTTTGTTTTGTTTGTTTGTTTATTAGGACACTTTACACCTTTCGGTGCATTCGTGTTTGTTGAAATTTTGTAAACTTATTCAATTTCTGAACATTTTGTGTGTTTAAACCAACGCACAACGCAACGTTAGCCTACAGATGAATTATGTTCAGCAGACGTGTCGATTTCTATCTCAAATAGCAAGTAAGATCGTATAAGTAAGGTTCCTTCCACCACTGGGTGGATGAAATCAAGTTTTTTTAACTCATTGCGTAATCCGTGATTTTCTGCATCAGCACGGAAAATTAGCAGTCATTAAGTTTTCGTCGGAGAGCCCAATTTTGGAAGCAGTTTTGGGCCCAAAAGTTGGATTCTGTTTATAAAAATGTATTCACCGCATTCTTCTTGCCAATCTAAACACAGTGAATATATTTTCATGAACAGAACTTTTGTTTCAAACAAAAAACTGCTTTTGAAATCGGCAAAATCGATGAGGACTAATTTCACCTTAAGAAGCGTTGAAGTTAGACTTATCGGTTTGATACCTCAGCAATCAACTCTGGAAGTGCTTTAAGTGAATAAATCCCTTTTGTAGGCAGTAATTGCTTTGAAAGCTAGACAATTGTTGGGCATTTGATAGAATTATAATAGAAAACAATAATTAAAAAATCGAGATCTTTTTTTTTTCAGAAAACTCAAATTTTCCAGTTTTCTTGTGCATCGCTTATTTTAAAAATTTACAACTCTTAAACCAAGCACCGCAGAACAAAAAAAGTTTGGTATGAGAGTATAAATTAATTTTCCCAGTAATCTAGGAAAATTATTATCTCGAAAAAGTATTCCTCAAAATTTTGTAAGCCGCTGAAATTTATTTCTTGTTGGCTTTTAAGTGATAAAAAATTTACAATAACTGTTGCTCGTTGCTGTTTTTAAATCATGACAGAAAAACTCGAAAATTAAAGTAAATTTGCGCAATAATCCAAAAATAATATTGTTTCGATAAAATTTTCAACAAAATTTGCCACGGTTATACCTACCACTCCAAAGAGATGTCGGAAAACTATATTATACCATATGCAAAATTTTCAAATTATTTTTGACCATAGTATTATTTTTTGTTTCTGAATTTTTGAAAAAAAAACTGAAGATAAATGGCGACACAATACCAGTCGGAGAGTAAATACGTATTGACAGAAAGAATACATTGAATACATTTTCATGAATAGAATTATTATTTTGAGCATAATATTTAAAAGGTTTTGCATTTTTCAAAAATTTAAAGACTACTGCTCGAACGTTAAATGAAGAGCTTATAATTCACAAATTGGTTATAATTTTTCCACATTATTTGGTTAAAAGAACTCGAAGCTACTAGGTATAATTGTAAATAGGTATGAACAAACCATGCTAACAATCGCATGATGTATCAACTTACTGTCAAACTCGTTATCTTCGCCATCAGATGTCTGTTTCGCTCTTTCCGTACCTGTCGTGAAAGAAAACGAATATTTGTATCGAAAAATATCAAAACGGATTCACTATAAACACATTTTAGCTATGGCTACTCACCGTTTCTGTTACAGCATTTACACAGCAGACAATCCCTGAAGCAAGAGTTTTGTGACTGATTCCGCTGACTAGTACTGCGAGCAGGAGCAGATCTTCGCCGACGGCACCCATCAATTTGCTCTCTGGAAACACCGTTCCTGGTGTCGTTGTTATTTAACGTTTGTCTAACATACGCTGGCTCGGTATTGTGTCTAGTAGTAGATGAAGCATCTTCTAGTTCAACATCAATGGCAGTGAAACCATGTGGACTGCGGCAGACTGATTGACTGGGCATAGACATCACTGACGCTTGGATGCATTCGGCCAAATCGGACCGATTTTCATTACTTGCCAGTTGCATTGGGAGCAACCAACGAAATTCACACACATGAACACTCAACTAAATAAATACGACTAGGTGTGCTTATTATACCTTATCTTCGTTTCTACTAAGCAATCACATATTTTCTGGTTTGTTTCGCGATCTTGAAAAATAGTTTCTTTCTGTATTGTAACTAAAAATAAAGTAGATACAACGCTGTCGGTAGATGTTTTGTACGTTGGTTAGAGTCGTCAAATTTGCAGAACAAAAAACTGGCAAGCCCAAGATAAGCTATGAAATATAAGAAATGTATTGCTTTGATCAAACATAACAACACGAAACGCAAACGGCCTTGCTCACTCAAAAATCCAGAAAATAAGGTCTTCATAAGCCCGATGATATATCAATCAACACAGTAAATGAACTTGAAAACTTAGGAAATGGAACAAGCAAAATATTTTATCCAATCCTACTGGTAATAAAAAATTACTATTCAAAAAATTCTCCAGTTTCAATGTCTACAAAAAGATTGCAATTAGTGGTTGTATGTGTATGAATATCTGTAGAACTAGCGATGTTTTGCTGGACTTTATGAATTAAGTTCTTGAATTTGAGACTGAGCGCTTTAAAGTGACCCGGCACTTTTTTGCCAATAAATTCAGCCGATCTCCAACGGATTTGAGTGCTTCCCTTATGTGGGCGGCGGTCCGCGTACCCATTTCGATATTCAATTATTTAGGGGACATAGCAGTTTTAAAGCCTAATTGTAAAGTTTTTTGTTTTTGCTCAATTTCAAATAGTTTTTTTTCTCGATAACGCGAAAGACGGATTCGGGTTCCAAACAAAGAGTGTCCTACATCAAATTGCATCACGAAAGAGACGCTGTAGAAATTTTTCCATTGGGTATTTTCTCTTGAAAATTTGGGTAGAAGTCGTTTAGAGTGTATTGTTTACACTGTATTTTTATCGCGGTCAGTTTTTCGAAAATTGGAAAAAATGGCGTCGGGTGACAGCAACGCCACGAGTTTATTTTGTGCAAGCACCCGGAAAATCGTAAGGCGATAACGTCAAGGCGGACTTCCGGCAGCTTCCATGGCTACTGTACTTCAACGCCCAGCACAAGTTTAATGTTCCAGAAGAAGTAAGGATGCAGAAACTTTCAAAGTTTGTCAAGAAATACATGATTAGGCAAGCGATCTGCTCATGTGGTAAACAGAGTGCGCCGTTCATGACTAGACTGAAAACGGGCAGATCTACTTCAAGGAGTGTCTACAGAAGCGTCTGCTTCCTCTGTTGAAGCAACACGAGGGTCCTTCGATCTTCTGGCCGGATCTAGCTTCGTGTCACTATTCAAAGGATGCCCTGGTGTGGTACGAAGCCAACGGGGTTACTTTCGTTCCCGAGCACATGAACCCCCCCAACGCGCAATAACTAAGGCCCAATGAAAAAAAATGGGCTATTATGAAGCAGGTACTACGGAAGCATCCTAAGGAGGTCAAATCTGAGGAAGACATGAAGAAAAAGTGGGTTCCCGTACAGAAGAAGCTGCAGCGAGATGTTGCACAAAACTTTTTGAGTGGAGTTAAGCATAAGGTACGACGTTATGGTTATGGTATTGAAATGGAATGAAATAAATATGCCAAAAGCTTACTAATGGGTTATATTTTATTGTCTGAAAGTTTGAAAAGGATCGGTCAATTAGGTAATTTTCTACAGCGTTTCTTCCGTGACGCAATTTGTTTTGAGACACCCTTTATTCTAAAAATTTCATTTTAGACTAACTATTTTATTTCTATATGGGAAACTCTTCCTCCCTCTTCTACGATGGGATGCCATGGATTACCGCTCGGGGGTTTATCCTGAATGAAAAATTTCCAAACGACTTGAAAGTATATCTTCTTCTTCTTCAACTCTGTTCGAACTGTCATCGGACAGTTCTTGGTAAGGGCCGAGTGACTATGACTATAATGCCCTGTGGTGTTTTGTGGAAAGTATATCTTAGAGAGAATTATCTCTTGTACTATCAATCCTTTTTGTTTTGAAATTCAAACGCATGACAAAGTAATGGACATTCAAACATAGAGGTCACTTTTTTAGTCAAAAAAGTTAACTTGTCTAAAAAATATTAGAAGAATATTGTTGCATATATTGTTGCACATACGATGTATTCCGTGATATCACGTGATTTATAACACGTATGTAAGAACGCCACAATTCACTGATTAATCTGTTCCTTGCCCAAAAGATGAATTTGATTTCTGAACAAATCTCAGCATTTAGTGAAATTTATGACTTAGTAAGGACTGTATCGAAAAGTATTTAGCAACATCTATCCGTGAATTAAAATGAAATACGATTATTATTTCAATTTCTGTTTTCGGTTTATTGAAGATCAGTACGATTTGAAATAATAACATGGCTTACATCAGTCAAAATATTAGGTTCTAAAGAAAGAGCGCACTTTTCATGAAACCCCTCCCAGCAAGTTCTGCACACTAGCTTTTGTGCATTTTCTGGATGCTGCTGTTCAATTTTTCTTGCATTCCTCTATGCTTTGGGCAACTGTTCCTTCCCTCCTGAAGATCCTCTTCACAATCGACCTAACGTTCAATTGGTCAGATCTCTGGACAATTTGGTGGATTGATGTTTTTCTCGCCGAATTGGATATTATTGTCTGAAAGGCACTGTAGTACAGGCTTAGCGCAATGTACAGATGCCAAATTCGGTCAAAAGAGAGGGGGAGACTGATACTGTTTGTAGACGGGCCACAATATTTTTTACAATTATTCATCTTTGTAAATTTGAGCATTTATTGCACACTTTGTGAAGAAAATACGCATCGCAGACCACAAGTACAAATAGCATACCATACTAAAACCTTCTCTCCAAACTTTTCCAGCGCAATCGTACTGTCGGTATCGTCCACCACCTCGTCCGCCGATTTCGTGTAGAATTTCGGCCCTAGAAGCGCTTTTGAAACCTGTTTGACGTAAGTTTCGTCGTCCATATAGATGCACTTGGTGCCGTTGTCTAATATCCATCTATAGTTACCGTGCCCTTATTTAGGCTCGTGATTGTTGCTCTCTATTGTATTGTGATTGTTGGTTCTATTAATGCTGATCACGGCTTTGAAGGTTTAAACTTTGTCATACTTCCCATAATGAAGTGTCTACAAAGCTATAGGAAATTCAATCTAATTCAATTCAATTCAATGCGACATTTGAAAGGAATCGCTTATCCTTTCCAGTATATAAATCTGGCGACCGTCTTAACACAGACTAACAGACGTAACACTGAAGCCTCATTCCATCGCCAATAAAAACGTTCATTTCAAATTTTATCTTAAGCCAAGACTCAAACAACAGTCGCTGCGTGAGGACGCCACTCGCATACGCTGGCGCTATTGTCAGATAATATACAAGTAAATTTATAGCATTGCCAAATTTATAGCAACCTACTCTGGCGTAGCGCGAATACTGCACCAGGAGATGCTAGTGTTTTTTCCAAGTTTTAGGGGTGTCATTGAAACGATGTTTTGTTAGAAAATTTGTTCGAAGTGTTACGTCTGTTAGTCTGTGGTCTTAACGTATAAGGAATTATCGAACCACTAGCCTTACCGCAGCTTGTAAACTGTTCGAGATAATTGAGAGTGGTGTAATACTGTCTCACACTAAGAACTATATTTCAACGGTGCAGCACGGTTTCATGCTTGGTAGATCTGTTTGCATTAATTTATTGATGTTTATCGAATAAGGAGCACAAGAAGCTAAGAAGTTGATCTATATTATCTTGAAAGCAGCTTTTGATCGAATTGACCATGCAATTCGACGTCAGGGCCAGAATTTCAGTAAAAAAGCAAAGCCTCGGCTACATTTCGATTTCGAAACTTGACGTTCTGTGTTTACACGACAGATTTCACAACCAGCTGTAAAGATACGGTAAGATCGCGGGTCTAGTGCGACGATTCTATTGACTGTTACAACCTCTGCTAGTCGAAATTCGGATATACAGCGCCTGCCTTATTAGACCAGTGTCGTATCCCGAGGCTAGCCGAAGTCAACTGAACTTCTGTAAGAAAAAAATACTACTTTAGAAAACGAGAGAGCGCCACAATGCCACGCTAGGCTCTGCTCATATCATGTGTTTACCGTGATCTCGCTACAATCGAATGCTGCTCAATTGTTCATTTCCTAATTTGAAGAAAACACAAACAATCATTCTGCAGAAAATGTAACATACGGCCGCGAACTCCAATTATGTTTTCTTTAGTAACGTCATTTACTGTGCAGAAATGCCTGCGAACAAACTATGACTTCATTGCTGCTTTAAAGTGAAAGTATGGCAGTATATAGGCTTCGTCCAAGAGAATCGACTGCGCCTTATACCCTTTTCCATGTTGGGTATTTATACCCTTAGTTTGACCAACCAGGTCTAGGTGAACCCACTTAGTAATTCCATGATAAATAGTGCTCCGGGTTTGTTCAAACCTTGTTTACTTGTTATTTTTCTGAAAACTTTAGTTTCGTATTTTTTATTGTGTTATTTATTTTTATTTTCATTATTATTACTAGCTGATTACCCGATTTTACTCGGAGCCCCTTTGTCTCTCAATCACTTGTACAACTGTAGTAACGAAAATTCTCATAATGCGAGAAATGAATCATTTTTTCTTCATTTGAATGTGTCTACTCCCTTTTGTCAGTTTCCCTCCTGTTGTCCCCCAGCCACTTGTAAATCTATCTTCTTCTCGGTAACCCTTTAAATCGAGACAAAGCCTTTTTTACGTTTTTGGACCTCCCCCTTGTTAAAGGCCACCCTTTTCTCCCTTTCAGAAATCCAACCACTTGCACAACTGATATCGTTCCAAATGCCAAAGTAACGCACCCCTTTTCCATTTGAACCTTCCTCCCCCCCTTGTAAGAGGCCATCTTCTTCTTTTGTCAACTCTCCGTGTTGAGTCTTTTATGTCATGTGTTTGACAAATGACGTATGATGAAATTCAGACGTTCCGGAATTATGACGGAACATACAATCATAGTTACATTCCATGTCCCCTCCGCCTTTCCTGTCGGCTCCTTCCTAACCAGCTCCCCCTTCGGTCACGAAGTTAATCATGCATCGTTTTGCTCTCTACAAAAATTCCTGTAACAGAAACGAAACAAATGTTTCTTTCATATACCTCTTTTCGTTGGAATTTCTCACAGTCACTTGCACAACTGCATCGACCGGCAAATGCAAGAGGCGACCCCTTTTACTTATCTGGACCTCCTCCTTGCTGGAAAGCCCCCCCTTCAAGTGCTGATCAAGGCGTTATAGCCTCCCCCGTATTAGGGACCTGCCCCCTTTTTATCAACACTCCAGTGTTTATTCCTTTATGTCAAGGAACATGTATGCCAGGTTTGGTAGAGAACGGTCAACGGTTCTGGAGTTATGGCGGAACATTCAAATATACTCACGCTTACTTTCGTATACCTAAATATAGATAAACGTAGTGAGTTGGGGTGGCCCTAAAAATAATCGTGACTCTTACTTTTTCACAGACAAATAAACTTTTTTGAATTCTTGATGTTATGTAAAAGACTTTCAGATCAAATATAAAAACCGAGATCTTTTTGAGTATTATTTTGTGATATATTCATTCATTTGAATCCCATATTTTTCATAAAAAGCGCATTTAGGTTAGAATTTTAACTAAAAGCTCATTAACATACCTTTCATTTGCTGATGATTTTTGGGATCACCGTCAGAAGTCAGAAGGGCGGACCCTAAGTGTCAAATAAATTAAACAGGTCTAAAATTTTTAGAAAACGAACAAGTACACAAACTTTGACGTAATTCAGAGCATTTTTGCAATGAGTACACCTGTTCCCGGTTGATCAGATTGCGTTGATTTTTTGGTTAATCAATTGAGGATTGAAGCCTCATTGCCTAAAATTCTCATTGCCTAAAATCGTTACACTGTGCTCTGGTTCGACCGCTGCTTGAAAATTGTAGTATAGTTTGGTGTCCTCAGCAAATAACATGGATCCTGCGCATCGAACGAGGGCAAAGAAAATTCATCCGGCTTGCCTTGCGACATCTACCATGGCGCAATCCCGAGAACCTCCCGCCATACTCAGATCGATGCCGTTTACTTGATCTTGACTCATTAGACTACCGACGAAGACCCCAGCAAGCTGTATTCGTAGCTAAAGTCATCCATGGTGAAATCGATTCTCCCAGGCTTTTGTCACTACTGGATTTTCGTGCTTCACAACGGACTCTACGTTCTATTGGCATACTACAAGTTCCATTCCATCGTACTGTTTTTGGATATAATGAACCAGTTACCGCATGTATTAGAACCATTTTGAAAGTTGAAGAGTTATTTGAGTTCGATGATCCTTCGCATAAATTTTTGCAGAAGATAAAAGCCTCTAATCTGTTATAGTAATCAGACTTCATGTAGACATTAGTCAGATGAATTACAAATATAAACATAAAAGCAGATTTCAAATAATCAAATGTTATTTTTGAGCGCCCTAATAGAATTTCAAATATCAGTAAAAGAAATTTTTGCTGTTTAATTCTTCTATTATCATAGTTGCAGAGCAGAGTGTAACAACAGTAGAATTAAATGGATAGTTTCTTTTCCTGATATGAACCAGATTTGTTCATTTGCCATTTGAACAAACCTCGGAAGTTCCTGTTTTTCTTGTTAATAAACTTGACATTATATTTCAAAATGGTATCTCCAATACTTAAGAAATATTATAATTTTATTTTCGTATTCACCATATCGAGCCGACATATATAATCTAGACAAAAAATTTCGACACTCTATAAATATACACTAAAACACAGCCAGCACTGCGGGTGGTGGAGCATTTTCAAATCCACAAACCATAACATCAAACAGCATTACACCGAATAAGACATTCGCAAAAAAAACAGCTGCAACCAGAGAGAAAAACAGCCGCATCACCAAATCACCCACCCTTTTACACAAATGGTTGCGTTTTTATTGACAAATAATAAATATTATTACCAACGATACATTGATATATATTATTATAACCAACAATATACTAATACAATACTCGTTCAACGATAATTATTCCGTTAAAATTGCGTTTCCTATATACTTAATGGTCACTAAGAAAGACAACACCAGGAAAACTCTGTTCCGAAAAAGAAAAGGCACGCTAGAAAATACGGAACGATCGAATAATCAATCACGAGCCGAAAGCACTCCGAGGCGATTTAAAACTACACATGTCGGACTATTATAGGTTCGAGCAGAAGCAAACGTTGTTCTACCTAAAGAATGTGCCACTCTCAGAGCCGAACTCTCAAAACCGAGTATCGCTTCGCTCTCAACCAAAAGGAAGAGTGATCGAGTTGGTACGATCGACTCGAGATTGCTGTGTTGCTTCAATAAAGTTTACATTCAGGTGAGGTGATGTTAGTAAAGTGGTTAATCAGAGCATTGGTTTAATCATAGTACTGGAAGTTTAATCATAGTCATTGGAGAAATCGAAAATCACGATCAAGCGTGATGTGTATCTATCAGAAGCAGAACAAACCCCATTGTTCAGTGCATTTTTTGTGTGATGTTTTTCGAGAGGAACTTAAAAAGGAACACTTAAAAGGAAAAAAAGATCATAGACGTAATATGTACCGTCAAGCGTCGAAGTCCTACGTCAAGCCTGCGTTTTGTGTCCTGAGACACAAACCCTTCTACTTTTAAATTTGCAGGAAAAAATAGGGGGCATGTGTATAAAGTGGCACAGCTGGGCCATACGCCCTAGTTCGTGTCTTCCTAAACTAGCACAAAATAAAATGCAAAACTAATAAGAAACCTTAAAATTCGATGAAAACAGCCTACTATGCAAATATGACAGTTGTCACTGGCTGTCAACCCAAAAGTAAAATAAATTGTTTTTTTAACAGCTTCCGATGTAATTTTTTGCGTCGTTTCCGTAAGCTTTTTTGTGGTTCAAATCTGTAAATATCCTGTTGTTGCGATTCGATTGCGTGAAGTGAAGCCGTAAAACATTAAATAACAAAAGTCATTTTTGGGGAGGTCAAAGTAAATTTTATTGCAAACATTTGCAATAAAAGGTGGTGATTTTAAACAGCAAACCGCATATTTAATCTAAATTGAATTTACTACATGGTATCACATACTAATGAGATGAAAATATAAAAAATATGACAATCGAATTGTTTGCTAATACCACTATTTCACTATTTTTCATAAAACATTCCTATTTGGAACAGTGAGACACACAGACAATGCTCACGAAATGCGAATTTTTTTTAATTTTTGCGTTAAATTGTAAATCGATCCATATGAATATGAATTGTAAACGAATTCTGAAGTGTAACTTAAAAGTCAGATGACTAGCATTATTCCTTTATAATATGAATATTATATGTAGATATGAAAATAGTCGGAATTTTCAATCATAGCCAGCAATAATGTATCCTGTATACACACAATAAACAGTACGTCCTCTAAACTATTCTTTATAACCAAAAAATATGGTTTAAATTGAATTCAAATATGTGTCTCAGTATTCAATACTTGTTGTCTCACTCTTCCCACCTATTAAGGAACAGTGAGACAAAAATACACCTTCACATTTGTGGCTGTAACTAATTTAGCTATTAACCAATATGACTGAAACTTTTTCAACTAGACAACTAGAAAGATATACCTTTCAAACCTTTGTATTAGGGATGTCCACGTCTCCAACATCTCCCCTCTAATTCAGCTGGTAAGGGTGGAACCGTTGCGAAGCCCTTCGTGCACGGGAAGAGCGGTGAGGAACCTGAACAGCTGATTCACTTTCGGTTGCAGACATGAAGTCGGATGACGAACTTGACGACGAAGATCATGTTGATGAAGCTGGGACAACAGGTGCCTCAGCATGTGCTTTTGATGATTGCAAGCTTACTGGTGTTGACGGTGTTGTAGAATTGACACTATCGGGAATACTGGTATTCCAAGCATCTAGCAAGATACGATCGTTTACCAAAACATTATACATTACATGACCAACAAAGCAAAGCAAAGCCTAGGTGCTACATTCCATACAGCGCTTTCGGCAGAATGAAGCTGTAGCTGATATATCGTTCATGTTTCGCCGTTACCATTTTCCGCATAAGCAAACGACCTTTTGCTTCATCATGTAGTCGTGCCGCATCTTTCTCGAAAAGATCATCGTATCGAGTATACCAAGCAGCAAAAGTGATGTTTTCTTCCGGACTGTAGTGGAATTCTTTGATGTTATTCACCAGTGAATCGAGAATTATTTCAGGGTTTGGTGGGACCTGGACATGTATTGATGACACAACGTTCCTGAAGAATTCATGTTGCTGGTGCATTAGCTGCTGCAGTTGCTGTTGCATGAAGATATGCTGCTGCATCAATTACTGGAAGAACTGGGCAAACGTTGCATCTGGAGATTGCCGTCCAGGTGGAATTGCACCATTCTGTTGCATTGTGGGATGCTTTTGTGGGATGCACTGTTGCTTGAAATAGGCCTTGCTGCTGACTAAATTCCGATGGTTGCTGCTGCTGGTTGGGGTTATGTCTTGATGAACCCGCTTAATTGTCAACGTGAGGGAATTTTAACTGATGAATAAATTCCGCACTTAACTACTTGTCGTCACTGCTACGGTTCGCGTTCGGAGGTGACCGATAAGAATATAAAACACGACCCGTACATTAACAAATTAAAAACTTAATTTTATTAGACGTTGACGTGGTACAAACACGTACAAATGTGTCTCATTATTTGTAAAACGAAACAGGAATGTCCTGTTGTCAGCACTGGCTAGCATCAACTGATGACAGCTGTCACTGTGACCAGAGAGCTTGGCCGTAATGATGTAGAACAGACAAACAGACGAGACACTCGCGTTATTTCCATCGTCCAATCAAAAACCACTCATTTTTCAAAAAAGCATGTTTCGCAACATGGCTACACCGCGGTGCGCGAGTGTTGCTTCGAGTTTTCAGTATAAAACCATTCAAATGTAAAAACCCTGCAAATGCAAGCTACTCCGCGACATGCCTAACAGAGGGTGCTAGTGTGAAAGCAAAATGTGTAGGACGATGGTTTTTAAAGGATTTTCTTCTATGTGTCATGTCAGTTCGTCAGTGGATGTAGGGATGTCCACGTCTCCAACAATAAGGGTTACGAAAAAATTCCAAAATTTTAGTTTCCGCCCGTTAGTTTTCCTACAAATTTTCTGTAGTCAGCAATCATTTCTGACTTAAAATAGAGAAAATATTTTTTGTATCTGCTTATGTCCTAATGTCAGAATATTTTTTCATCACTAGAAAGTGCTTTTTAAATGAAGAAACTTTTCTGAAGCAACTATTATGATATGTCAGGTTTCGAAGCTATTACTTATGTCTCACTTATTTTGAATCCGTCCGGCTACCCCCCGTGACGTTATAACGCGAGCTTCAATCAGTTGTAACTTAGGTTCTACTTAACTTATCTTCATTCTTTAGGCACCGCTTTAAAAGTATTTTTGAGTACAAAGAGAATACGGATTATTAGATTGTTCGAATTTGTTCTTTCTGCGAAAACGAAAAAGTACACCTTTTTCGTGACGCTACACAACTCAAAAAAATGGCCCTATTTCATCCACTTGGAATACAAAATAACTGCAAAATTCGCTATGTGCCCGAAACGGTGCAGCCACCTTCCCAAGTTTGTTCTATTTGTGAAGTCTGTGCACAGGTTTGTTAAAGAGTGAAAAGGATAGACAAAACTTTGCACCAAATGAATATATGGTACTACCACCGCCTTAGCAGAACATCCGTTCATAGCAATGAGCCTATCATGTCAAAAAGAGTTGTACATATTCAACGATGGGTCATGCTTCCCAACTCTTGTATGAAGGGCCAAAAGGGAATTGGTCGGCAAGCAACATCACTTACACGTACCAGGGGTTTAGAGAATCTCCTTCCAAGAGCTAAGTCGCCTGAGTCAATCTTTGAATAAGCCGTTTTAATGCAGAATGACTCCAGCAGGTGGGGAGAAGAGCCCGCTCATTATCCACTATGTGTTGTTAATCGGGCCAAGATTAACCCTACGAAGTTGACTGTTTCACTCTCCCTAGGCACACCGCTTCAAACAAGTGCTCTGATGGTCCCTCCCTCTTCCCGATTCTAGTTTATTTATTTAATACAGGTATTATATTTAATTGTATTTTATAATATAAGTAGATAAGAAAATAAGTAACATTACCTTTTTAAGTCTGTACCTACACATTTGTTTTATTATGTGATACATCTACATCCAATATTAGTTTCTTGTACCAAGAACTCTGTTGCAATTGAGCCCTGTTAGCGTTGTAGACTTCCTCAGAGTGCTTGTAACCTGTTCATACTTGATCCTAAAAAGAAAGTGAAAAACAAAAGAGACCAGAAAACCAGGAGAAGGCACAGCGATGGTGACTTCCTATCCCCGTGACGATTCCAGCATTGTGTATTACCCCTTGGTTCTAGTGAATTCTGTACCTATAATGAAATATTTTACTTGTTATTGTTCTAACTCAGAATACTGATGACTTTTTCTATATATTTTTTTTTTGTTTGCTTTTTCAGCATTTTTGTTTGTTTGTTTTTTTTTTCTTGTGTTAGACAAAACTTTGCACCAAATCTTCACAAACTTTCCATATGGTAGTTCCATGAGAGTACAAGAGATCGATTTGTGCTTACATAGCGAATTTTGAATCCGTCCAGCTACCCGCCGTGACGTTATAACGCGAGCTTCAATCAGTTGTAACTTTGGTTCTACTTAACTTATCTTCATTCTTTAGGCACCGCTTTAAAAGTATTTTTGAGGACAAAGAGAATACGGATTATTAGATGGTTCGAATTTGTACTTTTCTGCGAAAACGAAAAAGTACACCTTTTTCGTGACGCTACACAACTCAAAAAATGGCCCTATTTCATCCACTTGGAATACAAAATAACTGCAAAATTCGCTATGTGCGCGAAACGGTGCTGCCACCTTCCCAAGTTTATTCTATTAGTGAAGTCTGTACACAGGTTTGTTAAAGAGTGAAAAGGATAGACAAAACTTTGCACCAAATCTTCACAAACTTTCCATATGGTAGTTCCATGAGAGTACAAGAGATCGATTTGTGCTTACATAGCGAATTACACAAGCCCCTGGCAGACAACCATGTTCTCGCCGCCAACATCTCGTGTGTGCGAAAATGAGATAGCAATTCAGCACTGCGTTTCACTCAACTGCCAGCAGTCTGATTTGGGCCCGCTGTCAAATTTTGAGCCCCGGACATGCTGTCGCTGACGTTTACTGCAGCTCGATATAGAGATGTCGATGGGGTGGAATTACATCCAAACTATTTTTGGAATGGATTCACCATATCTTCTTTTTTAAGTTGGGTTTAACGCACTGCAGCAGCATTTTTAAAAATATCTCGAAAAATCATTTATTTCTTGTAAATTTCATTTAGCTTCGATACACGTTTTATATAACTTCCGAAAATGCTAGATTATCAGTTTTATAGTAGTTTTGAAAGGTTCAAACATTGCCCAATCATGGAAAAATAATCAACAATGCTAAAAGCAACTTTTATAAAATGTCTGGTTGGTATACCGGCCTGCGGAATGTGTCTTATATACATTTTTTTCGTTTTTCTAGTCTACATGGAATAAACGTTTTACTATACGTTGCCTAACAGTCATACAAACGCATCTTCCACGCCCATATTCAGCACTGTGCTGTTTAACTACTCCAAAACCAACTGTATATTCATTGACCAGAGGTGTTTAGACATACTTCAAAAGCAGCTATATAGCATGTGCTGAATAAAAGCTGTCGGTAAAACGTTTAATAAGCAAAAATTGTTCCTTGGACGGCGATGAATTTGAGGCAGTCGACGAATTACCCTGGTCTACCGTCTACTTTGGCTCACTGGTAACGGCGGATAATGATACTAGTCGTGGAATGCAGAGGCATATTATCAGCAGATGTCATGCTTACTATGGGCTTTACAAGCAATTGCGGTTGAGCAAACTAAGCTCCCGTACGAAGACGCTAATTAGACCGGTTGTTCTCTACGGGCATGAAGCATAGACAATGCTCGACGAGGATCTGCGAGTGCTCGGAGTTTTCGAAAGACGACTATCAAGAATGAACTTCGGCGGCGTAGGAGAACGGAGCATGAAGGCAGAGGATGAACCATGAACTCGTACAGCTCTATGGGGAACCCAGTATCCAAAAGGTAGCTAAATCTGAACAGATACGATGGGGAGGGCATGTTGCAATAATGCCGGAGAACTATCCTACGAAGATGGTAAGGAATAAAACGACCAGGAGCGCATCCAGCAAGATTGTTAGACCAGGTGAAGCGAGATTTGGCGGAGAGTACTTAATGTCTGAGGAACTGGAGAAACCTTGTTCAACAGACTTTGTCTTAGGACGGCATGCCACTTAAGTCAGTAAGACCAGTCGAGCAAAGTGACACCCGACGTGACTTACATAATAAGGCCCTATGCTCCATTTTCTGTTCAATATCAACGTAACTGTTTTGAGGTATGCTTATATTAATGTACAGAAAACCCGAAATTGATTTGCTTTTAACTTTTTTAATTTCAATCTGTGTGTCAGCACATATGGGTGTACTACAAATTTAAAAACATTAAGATGATTTTCGATCGCATGTACATTTTAGCTCTTAGTTTTCTTAATTTTTTTGGAAGAGGACGTAAAATTTCCATCGTTTGAATCATCTTTTGTGCTAGTCTGACTTACTCCTTCTTGATGTACCTTTTTCTTATGAGCTGTTAGCTCCCAGTTTTGGTAAAACCGCGCGTCTCCACATAACTCACATGCAAATGGGCGCTCTCCTGTATGAATCCGACGAATATGCACTTGCAGTTTCGTGTTGCGCTGATAAATTTTGTCACAAAATTCACATTTGTACGGATGAATCCCCTCGTGGGCCAACTGATGCACATTGCGAGCAGAATAGGTACCAAACGCTATATCACATTTATTGCATTTGTAAGGTTTTTCTCGAGTATGTACTTTGCCATGATGAACTAAATGAGCCTTCGATTTAAATCGACTCGAACATATCTCACAAACAAACGGACGTTCATTAGAATGTGAAACCAAGTGAATATGTAGATCCGATTTTCGTAGAAAACTTTTAAAGCAGTTTGGTTCTGTACAAGCAAATTGTTTAGAATCGGAATGCAACAACCGGTGCGACAAAAGGGTACTACTGGTATAGAAAGATTTATTACATGTCTCACAAATGTATGTACGATCAGAATGAGTTTTCATGTGGTTAAGCAGTGACCCACGACAAGTAAATCGTGCACTGCATTGCTCGCAAGCATGATTTCTTTCTCGATATGCATACGTTTGATGAAAATGCAAACGTTTTTCGCTAACGAAACGTTTAAAACATATTTGACACTCGAACGGTTTGGCATTATTACGTATTTTCATTTTCTCGTGCACTTCTGATGAATGATGTTTTAGATCGTCTGTTGTTACAAAGCGCAATTCACATCCGCAACAGATAATGCCACCAATTTGCTGCGGCTCATCAACTTTTTGGACAACTACCTGTTCATCACATGATTCAGTTTCAATGGCATATTGGACTTCTTCACAAACATCCTGAGCTACCTCCAGGTATTCAGCGTATTCCTCATATTCTTCTTCTGCGGAAGGCTGTACTACGGTAATATTCTCGGATTGTGTCAAATGTATATCTAATGTATCGGAGGAAAGATTTTTCGGTGGGAGTTTGTCAACATCCTCTGAACTTTCAAACTTTTCACCATCTATTTGATCCACATTACATATTGATAAATTGATCTCTTGCTTGATCGTTGTATCTGCTTCCTGATCTGCGGTGTGCACGATTAGCATCTCCGCTTCGACCGCTGCTTGGCTATCATGCACTTGAACATCGGCGATTGGTTTTTGAGATCCAAAAATGCTCATTAATTTGTCGTTTTCGGCGACATCTCTAATTACATCGGAAGAAATATTGTTTAGCCCGGTTGCTGCTGAATCTCTAAAAGATATTTTCAATGCTTCTCTCTTAAAAAATGATTCAACTGCTTCCATTCTAAAATATATATAATTTTAGTATATATTAGTATGCAGTAAAATTTATCATACAGACTTGCGACGACTTTTCTCCAACAAGAGACGAAGCTGAGTATCGGAGTCTAGGCATTTTAATCTTATTTTGAAAGATTTTAGTACGTCTTCCGAACATTCTTTACAAATAAATCGTGGAAGTCCATCTCCTTTAGAAATCTAATATATTTTTGATTAGTGATAAAGAAAGCAAGGAAAAATAAAACCTACCTTTAAACCAGTAAGATCGTTTACCATATCCGCTATAGGAATTAGCTCCAACTTGGAGAACAACGATAAAAAGACATCAGCTTCCTCAACCAGACAGATCCGACAAACGTCCATGCCAAAGAATACAGCACGGAATTTATGCGTACAACTCTGAAAATAATGAAGTAATGCAGGTTGCAGTCAGAGATGCCATATTTTCTAAAAAAAATGTCTGCAACTGCTCGAAAACCGGAAAAATCGAGCAGTTTTCCGGCTACTCGAATTTTCTGGTTTGAAAATAATCTGCGAAAATCTGCACACTTTTTTAGGAAGTCTGTGAAAGTTTAACGAGCTTCGAACAAAAATCTGCAACAAAACAATAAAAGTCATAAAAACTGCAAATATCTGCAAATATCTGCAAATTTATAATGATCTGCAAGACCGTTCCAAAAATCTGCAATTTGCAGACAAATCTGCAAATCTGGTATCCCTGGTTGCAGTGGAACTATAGGATTGGGCGATACCGTATCGATACCCGCGATATCGATACTCGAAGGCCGATATTTCGATATATTTCATCGATACTTACGACGTCGATATTATGCTAAATCGATAATTTCATCCCGATACTATTTTGATAAAGCGGGATATGCAGCTGAAAAAATATAAGCTAAAACTCGGCCAGGAAATGCTAAAGAAAGCAATATTTTAAGGATTTTTTAACGCGTTGTTTTCTTTTCAGGTAGCTACACTCAGAAAAATAACCTGACAAAATTCATAAGATTTGCCTTATGAACGTTTGAAAAATCAATAATTTTCAATTTCATAAGGTACGTATGGAATTCATAACAGAACAATATGAATTTGGAAACATGTACTGTTACTTTTTGTACTTACACATTAAGGTAAATATAACTCATATGAATATAAAAAACATACTGGCACCACTTCGGCAAATTCGATGAATTTATAATATTACCTTATGAATTTTACTTTGTTATTTCTTCCCGGTGTCTGTCAACTGTCAGTCGGCCGCGGCCGGTCAAGTCAAGTTCAATTAAAACGCGCACGCGATTTGTTTTGGTTTTGTGTAAGAAAAAGTTAGTTTTTTGTGTTCGAGTGCGTTTCATTTATTTTCACCTGTTTCGGGATGGCCACTACTAAGGAAAAGGCCGCTGAAGTGGTTGAAAAGGTGAAAAATTGAATAAATTTAACAACGCCTTGCAACGCAATGGCGATAATTGTTTTTCCAAGCGAAAAAAGGTGCGAAGGAAGAAACTGTTCCCTTTGAAGGGCCTGAAGATAGTGCGTGACAAGAAGTTAAAAAAAGTTGTTGGTAGTGAACGGAAGGTGTTTCTGAAGTAAAACAAGAGCTACTTGTCGACTAAAGCTATCATCCGCAAGCGTGCGGGAAAACAGTGCTTCAGCAATTACAAGCGTAAGATCCGGAAAACGTTGAACTGGGGTATGGTTTTGATCCTATTGGCCGGTCGTCATAAGGGCAAGCGTATTGTCCTGCTGAAGGTTCATTCCGCAGAACCACATCATCAATAGCTACTTCCGTCGAGTGGTCAAGAAAAAGAACGTCCGCAATGAGACATCTAAAAAAAACTGCGGGTTTGGATGACGGCTGAGCCACAGGTAAGTTATTTAATTTATTTTTTTCAATTCGTTTATTTAATTAGGCTCATATGCGGAAACTTAAAGGAGCCGTGTTTCATTTTTTTACAGTATTAACATACTCGACTATTTAAGATATTTTGTTAGCAGGTGTGATCGTTACGTCCAATTTACTGGTGTTAGTAGGGTTTACAAGCTCAACATTGGATGGACAAAGAGTGATAGGTTTGGGATTTTTAATTTATTCATTTATTTCTCTTTTTGATGATCCTGTTACAACGGCTTCGTATGTAGTCATTGTTGTTCTCGTTGCTTTCGGATCATATCTCTAGTACATGACTTCATCATTATGTGGGGCGGGCAGTCTGAGAATTAGAGCGCAATATTTTAAATATTTGCATAGATATTTTTCAAATATATATATATATATATATATATATATATATATATATATATATATATATATATATATATATATATATATATATATATATATATATATATATATATATATATATATATATATATATATATATATATCCGGGTCACGTACGTGGGATCTCAGCTCGCCAGAATGTTTCGCAAAGGGACGTTAGGTTGTCTTCCTCGGGCCTGAAGAGAATCAGATAGCTTGGACCTAGCATCACAGAATTCGGCACACGACCAAACAACATGCTCGACGTCGTGGAAGCCATCGCCACAAAGGCAGTGGTTACTCTCTGGCAAGCCCAATACGAAAGAGATGCGTGTTTAACGTGTAGTGATTGGACATAAGTCTAGACATCACGCGAATGAAATCTCTACTTGCATTCAATCCCTTGAAACAATCTTAGGAATGATGGAATGTGGCCATCGTTCCAACTCGTCTATATTCCATGATGTTTGCCAACTAATTCGTTAGGGGCCATCCATATACCACGTGGACAGCTTAGAGGGGGGTGGGGGGTACGTGAATGTCCACGCTTGTCCACGGAAGGGGGGGAGGGGGTATAGAAAATGTCCACGTGGACATTTTTTGCAATAAATAGAACTTTCATTTGTGCCTTTTGAATTAATTACGACGTGTATTGTATTTTGCCTTACAATCAAATGCAGCTCGCCACGAAAAAGAAAACCCATTGACAACGTATTTGAAAAATAACTCGTCTTCCTAAAATTTCACGAACCACAACGCAGAGGTTTTGTGATGTGTTAAAGTCATCGACCAAGCTAAGGTACTCTGGTTGAACAGGAATTTAAGCAGATGAATCTTCAAGCGAAGATCAAGCTGGAACAGGCTTTCCTGTAGTCCATCATTTATTTTCAGTGGACAAGACCAGCATGGATAGAAGGACTAGATCTAGATAACATGCCTAGTTTAGCTTGCTTTTACGTAAGCTTTTTTCTTAATTTTTTTTATGTTACAGAATAACGCAAATGAAAACAGAATTAAGGACAGAATTTCACATAAGAAAAAAAAAGTCCACGTGGACAAACAATGGAGGGGGGTGGGGGTTGAGTCGATGTCCACGCTTGTCCACGGAGGGGGAGGGGGGTGTTGAAAATTGGCATTTTTGTGTCCACGTGGTATCTGAATGGCCCCTTATAAGCAATTGGTCTATTGTAAATAATGCCATCAATCGCACCCACCTTAGCTAAAGAATCAGCCTTCTCATTACCCGGCATGAAGTAATGAGAAGGGACCCAGACTAAGGTAACCTTAAATTTTGACGTAGGGCTACGTCTTTGTTTACTGTCCTGGGACTGGGTAGCACTTTGTGAAAACGAAAATAGAAGTGTAACGTTTGAATGAATGATTTCAAATGCTAATAACTGCAAAACTACTGAACGAAACTGAACAATTTATATGTCGTTGGATAGATAAAATGACCAGCAATTTTATAGGGGGTGAGAGAGCCATTTTAAGGAGAGCGTAAGAGGGGGGCTCCTACACAAATGAAACACAAATTTCCTCAAAACTCGAGAACTAATCAAGCAAATGGAACCAAATTTGGCATGTGGAGGTTTCAGAAGGCAGGATATTTTCTATGGTGTACTGAGACCTCTTCCCTTTTTAAGAGGGGGCTCCCATACAAATGAAATACAATTTTCCTCATAACTCTAGAACTAATCAAGCAAATGGAACCAAATTTGGCATGTGGGGGTTTTAGAAGGCTGATTTTTTTCTATGGTGTAATGGAACCAAAATTTGGCATGTGAGGAATTTTGGAGGCAGGATATTTTTCTATGGTGAATTATGACCTTTGCTTTCTTTAAGAAGGGTAGATCCCATACAAATGAAATACAAATTTCTTCATAACTCGAGAACTAATCAAGTAAATGGAATCAAATTTGGCATATGGGGGTTTTTGGAGGCATGAATTTATTTTGAATTTATTTCGTGGTGGTTTCAGACCCCTCACCCCTGTGATAGGAGAATAAGGACTCTCATGCAAATAAAACAGAAATTTTTGCGTATGTGCCATATTTTCTGCTATGTTACAAGCGGAAAGCTGTGAAAGTAAACTAGTAAAACCTTCTCGGAGCAAAAGACCTGTTGCCATTCATGTCAAAAGAGATGAACATTCGAATGGCACGTCATATTTGCGAAGAACGTGCTTTGGCTTTAATGTTATTTGTAACCAATGGCGAGATAAAGTCAGATTGTTAAAACATATCAAGCTACGCATCATCATATTCAAGACAATAATCTGTGGGCTGGTCATTTATTACGTCCACCTATTTTCAAAGCCACTATTGCATTCAATGAAGAATTGAATCTGAATATTTCGCTCTTCTCTTTTAAACATTCACTTAAACAATGGCACTCACAGATTCTTATAAACATACATCTGCCAGAAATGCAGTTTACATTAGTCTTTGATCTGATGATCTGATATAGTCCTACGTGACCCTTTTGTACAACCCTTAGGGCTGTATACCTTGTAGTTTTTTTATCAATTAAAGCACTCAAAACTCATTTTCTCCAAGAAATACGGGGAGTACTTTGCCATTTTCATCAATCGCAGAGCCTCTATGGCACTAAGGCTATCTGTGAAGATGAAGTAGTGGTCTGTGGGCATAGTTTCGATGATCCCAAGGGAGTATTGAATTGCAGCAAGTTCTGCGACATACACGGAAGCAGGAGCATCGAGTTTGTAGGAGGCAGTAAAATTTTCGTTGAAGACACCAAAGCCAGAGGACTCGTCGAGGCAGGATCTGTCAGTGTAAAACATTTTGTCGCTACTAACATTTTTAAACTTGTTGAAACAAATTTTGGGGATCTCCTGCGATCACAGTTAATCCGGGATACCGAAAGCCATTCTCTATGACCCATTTATCTAAGCGAATAATGATTACAGGGTGTGACAGAAATTTTTTTAATATACTTTGCAAGTGACCTAGTGTACGTTGTTAGTCGCACCTAGTACATCATTAAAACACATATGACATCATCCGAACACCCCCAAAATTTAAAGTTATTGCAGAAATACGTTTTTTTGCTAGGTGTACACATACTATCATGAATAACTCAATAATTTTCTAAGCAATTTTAAGTGTTTTATACATTTTTGGAAGGCTTAGAGGACAAGCTTTCAGGATATATACACATCCACTATGGTTCTACAAATTTAACTGCAAAAATGAAATTTTTCTCACTTTAGGGGTGCTTAAAGTGACCTTAAAAATGACCCGCATTTTTCAGCTCAACATCACTTGTTTTATATTCAATCCTAAGATGTTGGTCAAAATTTCAGCCAAATCGGTCAACATTTGCAAATTTAAGACCATTTTTAAGAGTTGTAGAATTTGTTGCTTCTCATATATCACCCGCCTAATCTTACATCGCGTACAAATGCGACGCATGTGTCGAGCGGTGCTCCAAAGAGTGCTCATCACTGTTTCTCTCGACAATCCGTTCACGAACTGGCGCCAATATCCTCGCTTTTTCGCTTTCATCAAGCTCTTCATCTGTCTCTCAAGTACAGTACTGGACAAAATAAAGTACGCACTTACCACATCTTGAAACTTTCATGCTTCTCTCATTATTTATAGTAGATAACTATTCACAGTGATCGAACAAAAATTAGCTTTATAGATATACTTTCAGAAGATGTTTTATACAGAGGCTTTATACTCCAGAGGTTTGACGATATATTTTTGAGCAATTTTAAGACGTTTGATCCTATACAAATTAATATTACTTAAAAACAAATATTGAATGTGAAATAAACAAACCGGTTAACATTTCGGATAAATGGCCTTCGTTGACCAAATCCATTTTTAAATCCCATTTCCTTCAGTCTTCTACGAACAGTTCGTTCGGAAATATTTAAATTCGTATTTTTTCGGATTACACGGCTGGTAGAGAACAGATCTTTAGCCACTTCTCGACGAATCAGGCGATCATCACTGGTTGTAGTCCTCCGCTTTCTTCCTCTTTCAGTCCGGTCTTTCGCGCTTCCAGGTTCCTCATATTTTTTCAATGTTTTTCGTACTCCTGCCTCACTAATTTCATATCTTCGAGCAATTTCTCTATTCGAGAAACCTTTCTTATGATTTTTAACGATAATTTTACGGATATCTTCACAAATTTGCTTTTTTGCCATCGTACCAGATAAAAACGCGCACCAGTAATGAAAAATCAATCACAAACAATTTGTTTTGACACTTCGCTGCAGTGTGATGATGAGGAAACTATTCGTATGCAGTCGGCGGCGTTGTGCAGTCATTATATTAGTAGTGCGTACTTTATTATGACCAACTAAAAAATTGACTTACAATAGCTATACAATAGCTTGATCAAAATAGCTAATGTTTATATTTAACGATACATAAATCGTTTAAAGCATTGAAAATGCTACAATTTGTCCAAATATACCGAGTTCATATGTTTGACAATAAAAAAGATACCGCGTGTTATATAGTATGAGAGCGGGTGCGTACTTTATATTGTCCAGTACTGTACCTTGTACTTCCTGAATAAATCCATTGAACCGTGTTTTCGAAAGGCCTTATACGCCAAGAACTTTTTCGCGTACAATTCCGAGCACTCTTTGTCCCACCAAATGGTGAAAGACCGCCTATTGAACGTTTTCCTAGGTATCGGCTTCGTCTAAGCTTGAGTCGCGGCGTCGAGGATCAAGCCAGCGAGAAAGTCGTATTCTTCCTCCGGAGGAAGTTCTTCGCGCGATTCGTTGTTTTTTGAGATTACGGTCGCGTAGTGTTTCCAATCGATATTTCGTGTCAGGTCATAAGTAACATTGATTGGATTCGCGGGTGGGTAGCCATATTAGTATATAAGGATTGGTAGATGATCACTACCGTGGGGATCATTGATTACCTTCCACTTGCAATCTAGTGCTAGTATTTAGAAGTGCCATGTCATAGTCGTCAATCAGGTTATTAATCAGGAAAGATCGGTGGTCATATAGCGACCCCCATTGAGTACAATGAGAATTAAAATCTCCCAAAATTAGCAAAGGTAAAAAATCCTGGGTGCTATTTCCGTTATCGAAATATGACCTTCTGTTTTTATACGACAGACTTCGCAACCAGCTGTTAGAATACAGGACAGCGCGGGGTCAGTGCTACGATCCTATTGACTCTAACAGCCTCTCCCAGCCGAGATTCGAACATACGACGACTGGCTTATTAGACCAGCGTCTTACCTCGAGGCAAACTGGGAGGTGAAAATTAGCAAAGGTGCGGGTAGCAATTCTGCAATATCAGAAAGTTGCTTCTGCCTAATCCACACCGATGGAGGGATGTATATTGAAGCGATACAAAGGTCCTTTCCTTTTATTCTAGCTTGAATGGCGACGACTTCAATATTCGAGTTCGAAGGGAGGTCTATGCGGAAGAACGAATAGCACTTCTTGATTCCTAATAGTACTCCTCCACTATATGATCCTCGATCTCGTCGGATGACGTCAAAATCGTGGAAGTTGAGATCAAATTGTAAGGCGCGAAACGCAGGGTGTCGTTGTTAACTTGTTGGTAGGAGTGTGGTGTAACCTTTTCGATCGATACTAATAATGCGACTTGAACAGATGGTTTTGCAGGAAGCCATTATTCTTAGGGACCGTGCAATAATTACGTAAGGCTTTTTTCCTCATTTTTGAACCCCCCCTCCCCCCTATATAAGATTTTGTAAGATTTTGGCCAATCCCCCCTCCCCCCGTACAAATTCTTAGTAAGATTTTTTGAAACATCAAAATTCAAGTTTTATTTAAAAAGATAGACATTGAAAGAATATTGAAACAGTCAACAAAGTTCAAACAAATTTATAAAAAAAACAAATAATATCAATTATCTATTGTAAATCCCTTAATCCCCTCACGAACAGAACGTATTTCAGCATTGAGGTTGTCAATAAATGTTGGTGTATGCTCAGAAACTCACTAGCGTTCACTTAATTCGCATTGATCCAATCTAAATCGTCTGAAAACGTGTCCTCGTCAAGTAGTATACAAAGAACTTCTTTGCCTCTTCTAGATGACACGCGACATGGTCTTATGTTGGAATTGGCACTGCGTTGCGTCTAATGTACAGATCTGTAATGACCGCGGTTTCCTTTGAAGCAAAATACTGACCCCACTCTGGCCACATACGGCAGGCAAGATATTTGGGAACAGAAGAACAATATATCCCAAGAAACATTTTTGTTGTATAGTAGCTTATCCTGCAGTTGTTCCATTGGTACAGCTATTCTCGTGATATCATAAGGGATTGCGGCTGCCTTGCGGGATTGAGATAGGAAATTGCAACGAAATATGTTGGAATGATCCCGGGCAATCTGTAGAAACGAATTTGGTGAATTTCACATCGTTCTGCATAAATAGTATGAGCGCCAAAGCGCAAGTGGATACAGTTTATACTGATTTGAAGGCCGCTTTTGATACCGTTAATCATACTATTCTTTTAAGCAAGTTGGAGAAACTTGGGTGTACCACAAGATTGTGCAGATGGTTGGAAACTTACCTTACGGATAGGCAACTCTTCGTTCAACTTGGCAACTGCCGGCCCGCCGTGTTTACAAATGGTTCTGGTGTGCCACAGGGTAGCAATTTTGGCCCATTGCTATTCTGTATCTACATAAATGATGCAGCGTTACTACTCAATGAAGATGGAAGGCTTTTCTTCGCTGATGATCTGAAAATCTATCTTGAAGTCAGAAGAATCGAGGACTGCAGAATGTTGCAGAAGCTTCTGGACTTGTTAAGTGACTGGTGCGTAAGGAATCAATTGTTACTGAGTGTGGAGAAATGTTGCGTCATCAGTTTCCATCGCACTAGAAGCGCAATAGAGTTCGATTACGAAATTTCCGGATCAAAATTGAATAGGGTAGAACAGGTGAAGGACCTTGGAGTATTACTTGACGAGAAACTCACCATGAAGTCCCACATTTCTGCCATCGTTGACAAGTCCAATCGTAGTCTTGGGTTCATATTTAAGATTGCTGGTGAATTCAATGACCCGATCTGCTTCAAAGCTCTCTATTGCTCTATTGTACGGTCAACGCTGAAATTTGCGAGCATCGTTTGGAACCCGCACGAGTTTATCTGGTCCGCCAGACTGGAAAACGTACAGCGAAAATTTGTTCGACATGCACTTCGTCACCTTCCGTGGAGGGATCAGCAAAACTTAACACCGTACGAAGACCGCTGTCGTCTGTTGGGTTTTAGCACGCTAAGTCGACGTAGAGAGGTTTCGCAATCGTTGTTTGGCTGCAAGCTTTTAACTGGCGAATATGATGCACCGGACATCCTATCGCAAATCGGACTCTACGCACCTTCAAGAGTCTTACGACCCAGAATGATTCTACAGGCAGACTTCTATACAACGCAATATGCTGCCAACTCTCCCATCGCTTCCATGATCAGACAATTCAACTGCTTTGCTGACCTTTTTATTTTTGACGAACCATCACGCATTTACCGCTAACGAATTCGTGCACTTGACATTGTAAATACTAACAATTAAGTAACTTTTAAGTATACATTTAGACCCAAATTGTCCTATGAATTATACGAATAAATTATAAATTATAAATAATAGCATAAACTGATGACATCAGAGACTCTGGAACAAGTAGGCCAACTGCTGTTTCCTTGAGTGGACAAGGCTAAAATACTCAGCAGGTTGCTATGCATTTCCTTGCAGCATGAAAGATTTCGACACTTCACAACTTACCTCATCAATTTAAAAAATTTTGTAACAAATAATATAAGTTGCTATTAAAAATGTGACTTTTTCATAATTTTTTCGTGTGTGAAAATCTTACTTAAGAAATGATTAAGCCCCCCTCCCCCCCAAATAAGATTTTGTAAGATTTCGCGGAACCCCCCCTCCCCCCATAATGCCTTACGTAATTAGTGCACGGCCCCTTACTTCTTACTTACTTATTTATTCTTATTCAGCTTTATTCTTACAGTCACCTCACCTAAATTTTTTGGCTAAGACCACAATTTGCGATTCTCAGAGTCACCTAGGTGACTGTACAAATCAAATGGGGCCGGTAAGGTGAGATGAAGGTGACTGTGAGAAAAAGTCGCGTGAGAGAATTGAAGTGAGGTGAGGAGAATGTGAGAATAGGGCCCAAGATCTGGTTCCACCTGGAGGCGTTTTTAATTTAGCTGCTGTACTTCGAGATGAATTACTGGAAAACGCCACTGAGACCGACTTTTAGATTATTTTCGTACCAAATTATGTCCTGATCATCAGGACTCCTGATGTGAGCTACATAGTTTGCTTCGACTGTCGGCTGTCATTTGATTCATCTAGTAGAACTTCTACCCACTGGGGAACTATCGGTGACGAACTGGTACTGGAGAATCTTGATGACAACGAAACAGTTATCGTTGATATTTTGCTACAGCGTCCGATTGATGGTGGTTACCGGAAAACGAAAGGCCGAAACAGGCGGAGTTGTATTGGTCAGTTGAATCGTGGTTGAATCCTAAATATACTTACTTTAGCAGCCGAGAGCCGGGGTGGTTCTTGCCGTATTAAGAATTCCTCTCCATTGTACTCGGTCCTGGGCTACTCGTCGCCAATTCGTTGCGCGTCTCGACACACGCAAGTCGGCTTCAACCTGGTCGAGTCATCTAGCACGTTAGGCCCCTCTATTCCTGGTGCCGGTGGAGTTCTTGAAGAGAACGGATTTCATTGCACAGTCGTCCGGATTCCTTGCGGTTGCGATTTGGCCGCCCCCTCGTAATCTCCCAACTCTCGTCAGGTGTACGATGGGAATCTCTCCAAGCAGTGCCTGTAGCTCATGATTCATACGCCTCCGTTTGTACTTCGCCAAAAATATTCCGCAACACCTTTCGTTCAAATACGGCAAGTGCACGTATGTCTTCGTAAGCAAAGTTACTGTCTCAAGTCCGTAAAGGACTACCGGTCTGATTAGCGTTTTGTACATCGTCAGCTTTATGCGGCGGGGTATGCTCCCGGATTGAAGCATCTTGCAGAGAGAAAAATAGGTTCGATTTCCAGCTTGAATGCGTCGTTGGGTCTCCTTACTCGTATTATTGTCGGCGGTGACCAGAGATCCCAAATATACGAACTCATCGACCACTTCCAGTTCATCACCATCAATAGTCACTATCCGTGGGAGGCAAACGTTGCCTTCTCTGGAGCCTCTTCCTACCATAGAATTGGTTTTCGACGCATTGATTTGTAACCCTATCCTCCTAGCCTCCGTTTTTAGTCTGACGCAGATTGCCTCCGCCGTCCCAAGGTTTCTAGTAATGATGTCGAGGTCGTCTGCGAAGGCTAGGAGTTGGTTACTCTTGCTGAAGATCGTTTCTGTCGTTTCGATGCCCGCTCGCTAGATCGCACTTTCAATAGCGATATTGAATAGCATACAGGACAGTCCATCCCTTTACCGCAACCCTCTACCCGATTCGAAAGGACTCGAGAGTGTCCCCGAAACGCGCACGTAACACATCACTCGCTCCAGAGTAGCTTTGATCAGCCGCGTCAGTTTGTCCGGAAAACCGTACTCTTGCAGTATCTGCCATAGCGGCGGCACATAGTGGCGTTGATCAACGTAATGCCGCGGTAATTACAGTAATCCTGCCGGTCGCCCTTTTTATAGATGGGACAGACTACACCTTCCATCCACTCCTCCGGTAGTTTCTCCTCCTCTCAAATCCTAGCTAGCGGTTCTTGGCCATTTTTGTAGAACTCTGCCGGGAGTCGGTCCTTTCAGGCGACTCTATTATTCTTCAGCTGACGGAATTTTTCGCCGGATCTCTTCAAGATCGGGAGCCGGCACGCTGCTAGCGTTTGTACGCACTCCCAGGTTAACTTCCATTGCGTCTCCTGCTACTATATCGCCGTTGAGGTGCTCATCGAAATACTGCTTCCACCTGTCGACCACCTCGCGCTCGTTTGTAATTAGATCCCCCACATGTCAGGTTTAGGTGTGTAGCCCTTACGAGTTTGGTTCACTGTCTCGTTAAACTTGCGCGTGTCATTAGCCCGGAATTCCATCTCATCACGATCTCTGTCATTCTGGTGCTTTTTCCTCCTCAGGATCGTGGTCAAATCATCCCGCGCTCGTCGATACTTGGCCAAATCTCTCTCGTGGATATGCTTAGATAGTTTTTCCAAGCTCATTTTTCCTCTCTATCGCTTGTTGGCATTCCCCGCCAAACCAATCATTTCGTGCACTCGAGGTTTCCACTCCTAGCACCGCGGTTGCGGCCTCGTTTACGGCCGAGGGTATCTTACTCCATCCGTTTCCGAGGGTCGAAGCATTTAGCTCCACAGAGGAAGGCAGAGCTTTATCCAGTGCGCGCGCGTAGTTTTCGGCAACTGACGGGTTGTTTAGCTGCCGAATGTTTAACCGAAAAGGGTGGCTTTGTCGCGACGTATAAACCGTCGTGTTGAGCGTACACGTGCACGTGCTACTAGGTAATGGTCCGAGTCGATATCCGCATCCTGTAAGGAGCGTACGTTGGTGATGTTCGAGAAAAAACAGCCCTGGATGAGAATATGGTCGATTTGGTTCGAAGTTCGTTGGTCAGGTGATCTCCAGGTGGCTTTGTAAATATCTTTGTGGGGAAAGAAAGTGCTTCTGGCCACTAAGCGTTGGGAAGCTGCAAAACTGATGCATCGCTGGCCGTTATCGTTCGTGTCGGTGTGCAGGTTATGGGTCCCGATCCCCGGTCTATACATTGCTTCCCTGCCGATTGTGGCGTTCACATCCTCGATGACGATCTTGATGTTCCGTCGTGAGCAGCTGTTGGACGTTGCCTCTAGTTTATTTTATTTATTTATTTACAAGTCTTCGACTAATTCGTACAGACTGTCCCTAGATATTACTTATTCTATGTTTAAAGGTTATTTTACTAATGTTAAAATCATAGCACTCTGAGATATTGTCAAACTCTCTACAGCAAACATTAAACGGATTATTTTGGGCATATTGAGTACGATACACAGGAAGCCGAAGGAAATGAGGCTGGCGAGTAGGCCTTGGAGGCACGTTGATTGGAACACTGCTCAGCAAGTCGGGGCAGTCGATATTATTGCCAAGAAGGTCGAAAACAAAAAGCCGTTGCAGCAGTGTCCTTCTAGTTGTCAGCGTCGGTAGATGGATAAGCGCGCATCGGTTTTCGTAATGCGGTAGGCGAACTGGATCGCGCCAGGGCAGGAGTCGTAGAGCATATCGAACAAAGTGGCGTTGGATTCGTTCGATTCGATTTACTTGCACAGCATGATAAGGAGCCCACACAAGCACTCCATACTCCAGTATGCTCCGTACAAGTGCACAATATAACGACTTTAGGCAGTAGACATCTTGGAATTGCTTCGTGTTTCGTTTGACGAACCCCAATACAGCATAGGCTTTGGCAGTAGTAGACGCAATGTGCTGTGTGAAACTCAATTTGCTGTCTAGTAGAATGCCCAGATCTTTCACTGTATTTACACGGTTGATACTTGCTGCAGACATTTTATAATCGAATGTTATAACGTTGCGTCTTTTTCTGCAGAAAGAGATAGCATTACATTTCTGTACATTCACTTCCATCCCGTTCAGCGAGCACCAGTTTACTAATGCGTCAATGTCAGCTTGGATTGCACAGCAGTCAACCGCTGACGTTACTACACGAAAAAATTTGAGATCATCTGCGAACATATATTTAGGAGACTGTATGGTGGTGCACAGATCGTTTACAAATAGTATAAACAGCAGTGGACCTAGATGGCTTCCCTGAGGCACACCCGATTCGATCTCAAACGGAAGTGAACTCGTTCCATCTAAGCGGACGTATGCAGTACGCTCGGTGAGATACGACAGTATCCATCGTGTTAGCCATTCGGGGAATCCAATTTTTTCTAATTTGGCCACCAATATGACATGCGGCACTTTATCGAAAGCCTTTGCAAAATCGATATAAACGGCATCGACTTGTTGTTGTTTATCAAGTGCACTGATCAGCGATGAAACGTAAGCCATCAGGTTGGTCGTCGTTGATCGTTTTTTAACGAACCCATGCTGCCATTCGGAAATAATGTGGTGAATCTCCGGATACAGCAAATCATGGACGAGGCTTTCAAATATCTTTGGTAGACTGCTCAGAATCGAAATAGCACGGTAATTAGTGACTTCATGAAGACTACCTGCTTTATGAATCGGCGTAATTGCAGCGGTCTTCCACACACTTGGAAAAACTCCTTCGGAGATCGATCAATTAAAAATAATACTCGCAGGAATTGCCAGCGTTTCAGCACAATTTTTAAAAAGTAGTGGTGGCAGGTAATCCGGTCCGGCGCCCTTAACTCCATCGATTAAACGCAGCTTCATCGTAACATCATTTAGCGGGAAGTTGAAAAGCGGCAAATTCAAATCGAAACACGGCAGACTATTCAAATACGCTTCAGACGAAGGTGGGCGGTTATTACTTTGCACGCTTCGAAAAAAGGATGAGAATAGATTTGCCGATTGCAAGTGCGACTCTGCTACATTGTCATTGTAACGAACACGATGAGGGACTCCAGTTGGCTGCTTCCTACTTTTCACGTAAGTCCAGAACGATTTGGGATCACTCGTTAAGTTTGCTTCCATCCGATGAATATAACAACGAAAGCAACGTGCATGCAAAGAGTTCAGTCGAAACATTAATCGGTAACAGACAATTCAAATTTTTATCGGGCATCCAACACAACTGCGGCAGATTGTAATCGCCAACGACCAATACCACATCACGATCAAGTGCTTGATCTATAATCTTCTGCACACATGCCGCATGTTGTTCATATAACACCGGTGCACTGTTCGGCGGGAGATAAATACAGCAAATAGTCATATTGAAATTTGGCAGTGAGATCCGAACAATAATCTGTTCCAACCGATCACAGTCAGCAATGCAAACAGCAGTACTATGAAGCTCATTCTTAACAGCTATCAATACACCGCCCCCGTGTTTGTATTTGCTCGTTAGGGAGTTACTATCACAACGGTAAATGGTGTAGTAAGTTGTAGTAGTTGCGCATAGAACGCTTCCTTCTCGTCGTCGGGTCTACCTTCGTGTGGACAATGCACGTTTATGATGGTGTAGTTGAAAAAACGGCCTTTTATCCTCAACACACACATCCTGTCATTGACCGCTTTCCTTTGAATCCTAAATATACTCGGGTTGAATGTCTTCGGTTGATGCTTGAACAAAACCTGCCGACTGATTCTGCTGGATAGACCGACACGGACGTGAGTTGATATAGGGTCTTTTTCTAATTCCCGTCGTAATGAGGAAAGCCATTCTAATTTTCATCATTTGCTGGATGGATTTAGTGAATACTCCAAAAGTTCTTGTACTGATTTGACTAAAACACACCTACCTTCCGATCCGTGAACTTTGAAATCACTGAAAAGCGACTATTAAAGCATATTATTGAAATTACGCAACTGACTTTATTGCTAAAATTCGTCGTACCGTTTTAAAATCCGTCCTACAAAATTTTTCATCGTCCGAACTAAAAATCACAACAATGTTTACGAAGCTAACGCGCATGTATTTGTGTAGGACGGCATGACAAATGTTATTCTACAAAATTTCTGCAGGTCAGGCAAGTTTTTCTGGCTGTAGAATAACAACAATGCCTTGCGTGAGTTATTTTCATTTATGAATGACGGAAATTAAAACGATTAGTCGACATTGTCTTCTTCGTCGCACGAAAAAACGTAAGAAATTTGGCTGGTAGGACTTCTTTAATGATAAAAAGCATTTAAATAGATCTCAGCTCACTTTGATTGATTGCGTATGATAGACAACTAACTAAAATATTAGGGAATAACTAGTTTTGCATTGTGTGCCATAAAAATGCTGATATTTTTAATAATTTGTGTTGGATAGGACGGGAATAGGCAATTACGACAATGTAGCAACATACCCTAGGTACCGAAATTCAGAAACAGCGCAATGCCAAAGGGGAAGTGGAGCAAGCAGAGGACAAAGCTTACGCATTGGCGTACTTTGGTACGGTAAAACGGTTTTCGAGCTTAAGATTCCAAAGATATGGGCAACTCGGTTGCAGAAATGCTCCCAACTCAAACCGGTGTGAGTAAAAATTCAATATTCTCAGCAGCTGGTAAGTCTATTAAACAATAATTTCTCACAGTCATATTTACGTTTACTAATGTACCTATCATTTGTACAACTTGAAACCACAGCCGTTTTTCGTGCACAAAATTGTCCCCAGCCATCTGTATAAACGGTATAAACCCTCCTCCAAAATTAACCTCCTATTAAGCTTGTGAAGCTAATGGAAAATTATGTTAAACTATCAAGGAGACTATGGCCTGTCTGAGGTGAGACCTAATTATGATGATTGATTATTGTATGGAAATGATGAACGATTGTACGTACAGCACCCAAGCGAATGTTTCTTTATTATGCCGCGGTGTCGTCTTACCAGGAGTTTTCATTTCGGAAAATCTATAGCCAAAACTCATTTATCATGCACTTTCCCTATTGATTACTACATGTCAACATTCTTTTCCGTTTTTCTTCCGTAGGAGACAATGAGGATGCTGCTGATGAGCAGCAAACATTACCACAGGAACACCAACCGAACTCCTCATCCGGTAGCGGCAGCAGCAGCATTTGGAGCACCAACACACAACACATTAGCACATCAAACGGCGTGCGTTGATAAACTGTCGTCCGCCATCGAATCAAATCGATCCGGAAGAGGATCCACCAGTAGCACAGCATCCCACCCACGAAGATTCTACACTGTCACCAAAGGAGGCAGCAAGAAGTAGGCGGATATCATCTGTAGCCTCCCCTCCGACAGCTCCAACCGCTTCGACAATGTTCGAATCGATGCCCGCCAGAGACTTGTCCCTTCCAGAAAAGGTGGAAATAAAAATCGAATCCGACCTACTGATTGAGAACCAACACGCTGCACCCAAAGCGGATAAGGAAGAAGCTAAGCTCCGCTCAGTTACCTAAGCTTAGACTAAATGTTGCGATAGCTTCTGACCCGGCAACTAGTCCGGTTGCGAAAGATATTAAAAACATCACCGCTGCAAACGACAGTCAGTTTAAAAAATCGATCTAATCGGACTTCCCCGGCACCGCTCCTCAACCACAGCCAGCTGCAGTCATTCGAAAGCCATGCAAGGCCCAAAACGTCACAATCGCAATCAACTTTCATTTGCCCCCTCGGATACTTCAACAACAGCAGCAACAGGTTCAGCAGCAGTAGCCCCCTCAGGTAGATCGGTACTGCTCTAATTGGGATATTCGATTCTCCAATACCAAGACTTACCGGACGCACAAGCAACACTATTGCAGCTCCTGGCACTGAGAAAGGTAAAACTAGACTAACCCATTCACGACCGATTCTAATTAGTTTTATACTTTTACAGTCAATCCAACAAAATCCACATTGGCGTTACCAACCAATCCTATCATTGTGATTCCCTAACTCGCTGATACGCGGTGCAAGCATCATCCCCGAATTGCTGAAGGTTTAAGGTTAAGGTTTAAGGCTAAAGCAGCGAACTAGAGTGAGAAAAAAGACGAAGCAAAATTTTCAATGGGAGTGCGCTTTTATTAGATGGTTTTGAATACTTTACTGTAGTGGTATATCATATTGGGTTGTTTTACACACAATGATGTACCTATTCGAAAAACTATGTTTTAGAGTTTATGTTTTAGCGTTATTTTAAATTCTTGATTCTTCGTTATTCTTGATCGCACTAACGCTGTTTGATGCTTGCGATACCCTAAGTTTAGCTAAGAGAAGGTTGAAAAATAAAGTCGCGTTACGAATATGCGTACATTTTTTCATAATGTATTTTTTTTATTTCTGTTGAATAATAACGACTGCTGAGCACAGTAAAAATAAAAATAAAGTTATTTAGGCAACTATATATTATCAATTGGCCCAAACAGGCATAACATGCTCTTTTTGTTTCGTTTTTGCGCTTTTGACTACAGCGCCTCAGCCTAACGGAATTCGAAAAAGTGGTGTAGGGCAATTGAGAATTAACCATTATTGACAATATTGCCAAAGAACGTATTTATAGCTTTTCATTTGTATTTTTAGCGCTATAGAGCGGTACATATGTGGTTGGTAACAAAAAGAGCGCTCTTTTCCCCACCAACCGGAAAGCAGTCCCGTCATAAATATAAAAGATTAAGCTATACGTTCTTTGGCAATTTGTCGATAATGACTAATTCTACAATTTCCCTATACACCACTTTTTCGAATTCCGTCTGGTTAAGGCGCTGTAGTCAAAAGAGCAAAATCAAAGCGAAAAGAGGGAGCCAAGCCTGGGCCAAATGGGAATATTCTTTTTTGTGGTGTATAAATTTCATAAGGCGATGTAATGAAATTTGATTTTCACTCAAGTGGTTTCATAAGGTAACGTAATGCATTTTTTTTTTGCGGTTGAGTAATTTCATAAGGTAATGTAATGAAATTTTCTTTTCCTTCGAGTGGTTTCATAAGGTGGTCGAATGAAATCCTTAAAAAAGCATTAAACTATTCATAAGGTTTTAGATAGAATTTCGGAGTGACGTTTCATGAAAGCCATAATCAAGTAGTTACGTTTTTGTTCCATAAGGTAACTTTATGAAAATTTTATTTTTGCCTTGTGGCAAATTTTCATAAGGAATTTTAATGACTTTCACTCTGAAATTTTCCTCACTGATAAGTGACTAAGCTTAATTTTCAAATTTACTTTAATGAATTGACCAAGGGGTCGGTCACTCGGTACAGCCGTTTTTATGTTAGGCGACTTGAAATGAGCCGAACTGTGCCGATGCTGTACCGTAAGTGCCGAACTGCAAGATTTGTTTAATTCGTTATAATCTTATAGATCTGGCAACCGTGCGAGATGATTTTGACACCTGGCAGTGCTCCCATTGCAAATGTAAAATTGAACCGGAGGTGCGCCGCTTGATATCTCTGAAGTACCGCGGCACAATGTGCTGAAGAGTGTCCGACCCCTTGGAATTGTTTCTTATGCAAAACCTTGAACAATGTCACTTAAATGTTTAACGGTTATTGAACAGTAAGTGCATACGATATGCGATTTTCAGCAATTCAAATCTGACCAAAGAGCACAGAAAGTAGTATTGGGCGTTGACGGCATTAACGAAGACTTTCCAGATTTTTACGCGCCATAATAGCGGTGAAAGTGGCAGAGGTGGGACAGAGATCAAGCAGAGCTAGAACCGGAAAGGGGCAACTCCCGGCGGAACTCTGCAGGAATGGCCAAGAACCGCCAGCAACGACACATCACTGAATAGTTTCAGGGGTTTGGGAGAGAGCTGCCGGACGAATGGATTGAGGGTGTGGTTTGTCCCATCTACAGAAAGGGCGATCGGATAGCTTGCTGTAATTACCGCAGCATAACGCTGGTCAAAACCATCAACAGATTTTGTTGCGTCGTCTATGGCGGCAGGAAAGTTCGTAGGGTAGCACCGGGTGGGCTTTATGGAGGCCCGTGCTACTACGGATCAAATTTTTACTCTTTGGCATATCATCTAGATGTGTCGGGAGTACAACCTATCATATTTTTGTGGATTCCGGGGCAGCATAAGATTCAGTCGGGCGCGAACAGCTGTGGTAGGCGGTGCGGTTTTCCGTACAAAGCGACGTGTCCGAAACAGAGCTGCACTGGAGCTAGTGATGTGTTGCGTGCGTGTTTTGGGGGCACTCTCTTTGCTCAAGATGTCTTTTATTGATTAATTTTTTTGAATCTTTTTTTTTGAGTAGAATTTCCTAATCCCAGAATAACGCTTTAAATAGTATCGATAAGTCTAATATCGATGGCTCACGAGCGATATATCGACGGTATCGATAAAGCGGCGGATTTGATATTGATATTCAATAATCGATACTTTCGTGAATTTTGTCCAATCCTGAGTGGAACGACTGGAACGACTAAATGCACAGCAACTGCAATCTGCAAGGAAACAGCCAAAGATCTGCAATTAGTGTTTGTCATTTATTTAAAAAAAAATTGCAGCCATTGCAGTGCTTCGTAATAGAGAATATTATCAGTCGCTTTTCTTCTTCAAACAATATTGTCAATTGCAAGGAAAATTGTACCATCCAAAGTGTGATATCGCTCATAAAAGTGCTATTTTGCATTAAATCGTTTCAGTATCTTCGGCGCACTTTTTCGTTATCTTCCAAGCAATAAGTGCGCCGAAGATACCAAAACGATTTAATGCAAAATAGCACTTTTATGAGCGATTGCGCACTTTGAATGGTACAATTTTCCTTGCAATTGACAATATCAATCAAATTGTTTCCATGCTATTTTCTATTTTCAGAATATTTTGAACAAAAATTGTGTGATAAAATCTAAAAACATCACATGTTATGCTGCAAACATGTTTGTTACATTAATGCAATTTTTTATTCCAAAGTTTTTCGAAACTTTAGCATCACTGGAACTGGATACGAGCACAGCAGCTCTGACAGCTTTTGGTAAACTAAAACATAGCACAGACTAACAGACGTAACACTCAAGTCTCATTCCATCGTCAATGAAAACAATCATTTCAAATTTTCACTTAAACCAAGACTCAAACAACAGTCGCTGTGCGAAAACACCGCCCGCTTGCTCTGGCGCTGTTGTCAAATAATATACAAGTAAATTTATACACTCCAAATAATCCACATTTCGAATATGTTATTTCAATCGACCTTTTTGCGTGCGTAATGGCGGCTAGTGGGTACAATTTTGGGAGAACGTTAGCATGCCTTTGGCAACTTTATTCACATCACGTTGATATTGCCAGCCTTGATTGTTGCTGTGAGCGTGAGCAGAGTTCCTAAAAGCAAATAAACATTGTCGAAAAGGTGGATTATTGCGCTCTTCGCACTCAATTGGACTGCACAGTTATACCAGAGACAGACATACAATTGTACCAGCGTTATACCTGTACAATCGTATGTCTGTTACCGTGTACAACGATAGAATCACACAAGCAAAGTGGTACAACGGTGGTTTCTGTACCTACCTCTTTCACCGTTGTACGAAGCTACAACTGCTCGATTTTTACTGCGCGCAGCGCCAATGACTACTAGTTGTGATAACAAAAACTAAGCAACAACTAACAATAGAGCTTTCCATTTAGCGAACTGATAGGTTATATATTTGGTTCTTTGTTTTAAGTGTCTAAACAACAACGTTTATTTTTAGCTTCTGAGGTAGATATACAAACATCTAGCTTGGTAGTACAGGTTCAACTGCGTTAATAAGAGTAAGTTGATGGAGTGACGAGGCCCTGCTCTAGCTTTATACATGTGTATGTGTGTTAACAAACCCTACGACAGTGCATGTTTGCTTTGAATCAAGACCACAGATAAAGAGATAAATGATTACTATTACACGCTTCTTTTTTAAATTAATAAAGCCATTGTCCATAACGTTGTGGAGATTTTATAGAACGGCCACTACGACTGATGCGACATTTATTTTGTGATTCGTTCAAGGAAAGATCATGTGAATTTGGTGGTGATTGGGGCAAACTGGCGGTAACGTTGAGGTCATGAGCTGGGGCAGTGTCAATGGGAGACTCAGGGTTAGTGACCAGAGCAGGAGCCATTGCTCTTGACGGAGTATCTTTAGTTCCGTCATAATGAATCGGAGTTGGAGACTGATTAGGAACGACTGACGATCCATCTATTACTTCTTGTCGAGGAATCTGATAGTGGTACATATTGAAAGAATTAGTTTCAGGTTGTTCCTGCTTCTGAGAATATCCTGTGAGGTGATCTTCGATTGATATATCTCGTTCATCGGTACCTTCATTTGTAGTGAGCTTCATAAACCTTCGATTTCTTCTGAAATGATTTCCAAATCCATCTCGAACTATATATGAACGTCCGTTAACGTCACGCGTGACCGTTCCATATTGCCAGTCTTTGGAACGTTTTTTAAATATTATTTTATCTCCCACATGAAGCGGCGGTAAAGGTCTTGCAGTTTTATCATAGTTCTTCTTTTGAACGGCGCGTTTTAGTTCAAACTTTTCATGAATGACGTTTTCTGCTACATTTTGACGAATTAAAAGAGATTCTTCTACAGGTAAGCGCGTTTTGAGCTGTCTTCCGAAAAATAGTTGACTAGGCGATAACTGCATACTAGCTACTGGAGTAGTATTGTATTCAAGGAGACGATACTGAAACTGATCTACTTCACCTAGATCGTAACATCGTTTCAATATATTTTTCGCTATTGCCACAGCTTTCTCAGCTAACCCGTTACTTTGCGGATACCGTGGGCTAGAGAATATAAATCTGATATTGTTCTCGTTTCCATATCTTTCACACTGCAATGAATCAAAAGGAATGTTGTCGCTTCGAATTTCAGTAGGGTATCCATAAGCATTGAAAAACCTATCGAACAACAAGCACACACTCCGCATAGTTTTATCATGAAGACGATCAGAACATATAAATCCTGAGTAGGCGTCGATCAACACCAGCCAATCTCTACCACCATACTCGTAGATATCCGTTGACACCTTTTGGAATGGATATTCTGGTGATTCGTCCTGTTTAAGTGGTTCTTTTGGATTATTGCGTTGAAATTTCTCACAAGTTGTACACTTTTTAACCATCTCCAAGATGTCACTGGTAATTCCCGGCCAGAAGAACTGCATCCTTGCTCTAGCTAGAGTTTTCTCTATTCCCAGGTGCGGACCGTGAAGCCACTTACAAATCAAATTTTGTAACTTTGTCGGTATGACCAATCGGTGATCTTTAAATAGTAAACCATTCTCGTAATGAAGTTCATTTCGATATTTATAAAACATTTGACTGAGATCATCTAGCTTATGATACGATGGCCAACCTTGTTCAACATACTGCACAATGCGCCTGTACCGTTCATCATGGCTCAAAGCGTCCACATAAAGATTCAAGTTATCCTCTGACATACAGGCACGCTTCACGAGAGAATGAACTACACCTTCCATTTGAGCATCCGATTCTCCAATCTCAGGTAAAGGAGCTCTTGACAGGCAGTCTGCAACAAGCATATTCTTTCCCGCAGTATAAACAATTGACAAACCAGGATATTTCAGCAGTTTAAGAAACATTCGTTGCAGTCGAGCAGATACTTCATCAATGTCCCTTCCGATTAGGGTCTCAAGAGGCTTGTGATCAGACTGGACTTTAAATTCACGGCCATATAGAAAATAATGGAAGCGTGAACATGCAAACACCACAGCGAGTAGCTCTTTTTCGATTTGAGCCCATTTTTGCTCACTACGGGAAAGGGTTCTTGAAGCAAATGCCACTGGCCCATGATCTTGAAGTAGAACACATCCAAGCCCATCCTTAGAACTGTCGGTTTGCACTGTACATGGCTTTGCTGGATCAAATATCGCAAGAACTGGAGCTTTCGTTATTGACGAGAGAAGGTCTTCTAATTCTATATCGTGTTGAGAAGTCCACGCCCATTCAGTACCATGGTGGGTCAGCTTACGAAGATTTGCCGTACGTTGAGATAGATTGGGGATATACTTTGCAAGATATTTCAACAAGCCAAGCAGCCGCGATACTTCTGCGACGCATTTTGGCTTCGGCATTTGCGTAATCGCTCTAATATCTTTGTCCAAAGGCTGTACCCTGCCCTCACCGATTATACTTCCCATGAATTTCACTTGTGGTGATCGAAATTGCAATTTAGCGGAATTAAATTTCACGTTATTCTGGCGAGCGCGATCAACAACTACAGAAAGGATTCTATCATGGTCCGATTTATCAACACCAGCTATAGCCAAGTCGTCGAAGTAAACTTCAACTCCCTCTATATCACCAAATATCTGAACCATTTTTCGTTGGAACATTTCAGGAGCGTTATTTAATCCGAACGGGACACGATTCCACCGAAAACGACCAAATGGTGTCATGAAGGTGGTCAATTCGGAACTTTTCGTATCCAGTTCCATCTGCCAAAAACCGTTACTTAAATCGAGAACAGAAAACACTCGTTTGCCAGACAATCGACTGAATAGATCTTCTTGTGTAGGGATGAGAAAGTGTTCACGTTTTATGCATCTGTTTAGTGGTTTAGGATCAAGACAAATACGCAGCTTCCCATTTGGTTTCTCCACAATCTGCATATTACTTACCCAGTCCGTAGGATAATGAACTGGTGTAATTATCCCTTGCGTCTGCATATATTGCAATTCTGTCCGCAGACGATCATGGAGAGCAAGTGGAATTCGCTTTTTATAGTGGATTATTGGAACTGAATTATCTTTGAGAACGATGCTGCATTTACCTGGGATTTTACCCAATCCTTCGAAAACATCATAAAATAACTTGACAAATTCCTCCCGACTTGCTGGAAACTCCGAAATGGTATTCAGTCGCTTAATAAGCCCAAAAGACACGCACGATGACAACCCAAGCAATGGTTCATAATTACCATCAACAACCAGAAACTCTGCCACCCGTTTGCTTTTGTCACATGTATCAATACAAAAAAGTTTTACTTTTCCAAAAATTTGAATTGTATTTGCACTGTAATCAAGGACAGGAGTATTCTCGGAATCATGAATCTGAATATTAAGTTTTCGGACAACACTGATAGGGATACAGTTAACGTCGGACCCGGTATCTAATTTGAACCTGACAGGACAACCATTGACGAGATATACTTTCGTCCACCTGTCTACTCTTCTGTTAGATAATGATTCATGGACATTGGCGCTTATGCTAAAGGAATCAGTTTGAGAATTAAGACAAAAATCGTTACTACATGCACTGCCGTCCTTTTCTAAACATAAATCCTTACCTGCGTCACTCCAATTAATAGAGTACACTGCTTTTTCTGATGCGAATCTGGATTGCGTCCTAGGTCCCTTGACGTTTTCAGCATCCTTTGATGTTCTCTTACGGCAGCATTTCTTGAAATGGCCCACGTCGCCGCACGCAAAACATTCCACGCGCACAGCTGGGCAACTGCGACGATGATTACGCACGTACTGCTGACCGCAATTGTAGCACCTATTATTGCGAGTGATGGCAGCCACTTCTTGAAGTCTCTCATTCGGTTTTATCTCCTCCTCCTTTATGTCGACTGTTTTTACTTCCATCACGACGTCCTTTCTGTCCAGCAGCGACCGATTTTCCGTAGCAGCTTCAAAAATTTTACACGTCTCCACTACTTTTGCCAGTGACTCATCTTTTCCGTCCAGAAGTTTTAGTTGTAGTTTTTTATCGTGCACCCCAATTATAATTTTGTCACGAAGCATACGATCGGCATACGGAACTTGGCAAGCAGAACAGTTGAATTCACAAAACTGACTTTGGGTGCGCAACTCTGTCTCGAAGTCCGTAAAAGATTGTCTTTCCTTCTGCATTATCAAATTAAATTTGAACGCTTCCATCGTAACGTTTCTACGCGGTAAACAATATTCATCGAATGCAGCAATCACTTCTACAAGTGTGCGTGTAGTGTTTTCATGAGCATCAACATACCTTTCTTCGTCACCGCCTTCGTTTTCCAATCGTTCATCGTCGTCCTGTCCGAACATGTTCTCGATGGTTCCACTGTTAGGATATAGTGTATTAAAAATCTCCACTCCCCGCGGTCCAATCAGCCAGAGAAACGTTGCTATTTTATTCTTTTCGCTCTCCTTAATCTTGTTATTCGCACGTAAATATATTGCAAAGGCCTGCTTCCATGTAGGCCATTCTTTCGCCAGGTTAGCTCCATCAAGCGGCTGGGGCAATCGAAGGTCGAATGCAGACGCCATTTTAATTAAGTCAGCCAGAATTTTCTCCTACGCGGTGTGTTGTAGCTATATCTGATCGAATATGCTATTCGATTCCGTTTTACATTGACACACGATAGCACTTTCCTTCTGACACCATGTTTTAAGTGTCTAAACAACAACGTTTATTTTTAGCTTCTGAGGTAGATATACAAACATCTAGCTTGGTAGTACAGGTTCAACTGCGTTAATAAGAGTAAGTTGATGGAGTGACGAGGCCCTGCTCTAGCTTTATACATGTGTATGTGTGTTAACAAACCCTACGACAGTGCATGTTTGCTTTGAATCAAGACCACAGATAAAGAGATAAATGATTACTATTACATTCTTGGCGCAGATGATGCTAATCACGAAAATAAATCCGTTAGCATTTGAAAACACATTGGAAAACAGTGAAGACTGAAAATAATTGGTGATTCTCTATCGAGGATATGTAAACTTTACAACTGACTCTATGTACTTTTGTTTCATGCGGTATAAAATCAAACATTAACATTTTTCTGCCATAAAGTTAATTAATTCGAATATTTTCGCTTACCTTAACGTAGATAAACAAATTTCTTCCAATATTTCGCTATCTAAAATCCTGACAATTGAAAGGATTAATCAAAAACTGCATTTTATTTCAGCTTTTTTCAAAAATGTATGGAGTTTGACAGCGATTTTACTTCTCTTCACTTTTTTTATGCAGCGCCTCTAAGCGGGCGATAGCTTTTCAAAAACGCCTATTGTATGCCTGTCTAGGGCTAGGACAGGACGTGCCAACTGGCTTCTTATTCTTCTTCTTATTATTACCGCCATCCCGATTGAATATTCTTTGTTACACTCTGCACCACTGTTGCCTGAAGGAATTGATAATGGCTGGCCCCCTCACCTATGTAATTAGTCGCATTGCGCTACCCCCGATGTCATTTGTGTAACCGTTGATACTTTTTCATTCTCCATTGTATAACCGAACGATACAAACACGTACATTAAACAGTTTTATTTTCTTTTCGCAAGTTAGAGTTTTATTTCTCTCCGGTGATATTCCACGTTGTGTCCAGGGTTGCCACATGCACAGATTATTCTGTGTTTAACAGATATTTAAAAGATATCGCCTGTACAGAATCTGTATGCATAGAATACAGATTTTCGCCAAATTACACAGATTAAACAGATTTTGAGCTTGTACATGAGAGTGAAAGATACGGAAATAGTCAGCAAAATGACGCTCCATCTCTTTCACTCTCATTGTTTTGCATCGGACAGATTTTTGCACAGATATTTTTCCTCGCTGTACAGATTGTCAGATTTTTCCAACAAAAAACACAGAATTATATGTGGCTTCCCTGCAGACAGCAGAGAGTTGCGGTTATATCTCCCTCACTGGACTCGGCAAACTGGTAAAACGCAGCGCAGCGACAGCAGCAGCAGCCGATCATTGTTTGGTGTAGAGTGCGCAGAACGCGTTGGTACCGGAGCATCGATCTATTATCTGCTATATTAGAATATTTGGTTGCGGGAGCGGAAGAGCTTGAATTAATGGAAAATGCTCTGTCCGGTAACCATTGTCACCATTGCCCTGGGAGGTGTTGTTTCAAACATTCAAGCCATTCTGCTGGCCGGATTTTCAACCTCATAAATTACCACAACCCGTCCTTTTTAGGACGAACGAATTTGTTAATGAAGAGATGAAAATTTTCTGTATACTAAATTTCTTTAATTAAATTTCCAAATGTCGCTGATTCTTTAAATCATGAAGAAATTCTTCTGATTTGATCTATAAAACGTTAAATATGTGGTAACTCACCATGCGGTCTTCTAACTCATGACGTTGCTTTAATTTTATTTTTGCTAAAAATCAGAGGGATTGTGTACAAGACACGACCGCATATATAGGTGACGCAGGACTACGTAAGTCTCTTTGTAGTGATAGTAGCATGTATTCATGCTTGTAATCATTCGATTCTTCATGTATACATGCTATATGCAACATATATACATGCTACATGCGTTGTATGTAACATTTATCAAAGTAGTAACATTGCATACGTTCAATTCTCAACAGATTGTGCATTTGAAAACAATTTAACAAAATCAAGAACACAAACAATTACTTTCCTGCTACCTTACTGAAACTAAAGATTGTTTTTATTATCCATGGTTTCCCACGTTGAAAGGATTTTACCAATTCAATCCCATCAACAGCACATCTTTTCACTACACTTCTAATGAAACGGCAAGCATGCGTATTCATACAGAGCCGTATTATAACCGAACACTACAGCTGTAGCACGTTTTTCCAACACAGATATCAAGTTCGCCGAGGTTTAATCGTCACGCAGTAAAGAATTTGCGATCTGTTGTAACAACGAATTTGTGTCATTTTTTCTGGCACACTTCCCTAACACAGACATCAGATTGGACTAGGTTTAATCGCGTTCGTAAGAAATCTGTTGGCACGAGGGGACTTTGTCACTCTCTCTGGCATACTTCCCAAGCAAGGACATCAAAATGGTCTAGGTTGAAGCGAGGTGTTAAGAAATCTTGTTGGAATGCGGAAGCTTTGTCACTTGTTTTGGCTTACTTCCCAAGCACAGATATCAAATTGATATAGGTTTAGATCATCGTAAAGAATCTTCCAACCAATCACGAAGCGAGAATTGGGTCCTAAAATTTGTGATAAAAAGATGATTTTTTTAGAAGGAACGATAAAGCTTCCCATTATGACTACCAGAGTATAGTTTTTTCTTTTTTAAAAAGATGCAGAGCACTAAAAAATTAAAAAACAAAAATATTGTAATTTATTCTCCCTTGACATTAGAGATCTTCCTTGACATAACGAAAATAACACGTTTCTGGCAACAATGATAACTTTTTCTCACTGGCAACTCTGGTTTGACATTAGAGCAGCTGATCGTTTTGACAGTTACAGCTTCGCAGTTGTCTCTTGTGCTTGTCTGCGTTTTGCTGGTCGTGAGGAAGTGGAACATCAAATTTGTATTAGTTATCGGATAAAAGTTTTGATTCGGGCAATGTATTCCAATCCATCGATTCACGGTGCTAGACTTTGTCCAAATCTAGTTTGCGCTAAGAATGACTAAACGATGTCAAACTGATGGCCAACAGTATAATCTCGGTACAATCGACCCCGCAGAACAGTATGAAAAAAAAAACGCCAACCGAAACTGGCACCGTATTATCAATCAGATTGGTATGTTCTGCTACTCCGATGTGAATCAGCAGTAGGGCGAACGGCAGACCAAAAATTTCTGTGCGTTTCTAACCAAACACGGTCGCATCTCGATGGCGGGTGTTGCATCCGAAAACTGAAGCCATCCACGCAGTGACCAGTGCAGTCACTACGCTTATTGCTGATTTTGACAAAGGCCTTAATTAAACTGAGATGACCGGAACCGGAAAATGAGCTGTAAACTCAGAAAATGTTTTAGGTCGCGATTGCCAAGCCATTTCCTGACTTTTCAACTTTTGACTTGTTGACACACTATCACATGAGCGTGAAGGTAAACAAAAAGTTTTCCGTGACATTTCAAGACATACTATGGTTTCTTTTTATAATTCGTGTTGTCTAGACACCGCTTGACACAACCATGCACAACTATAGTTTGTCTATATAAGGTTGCCCAAATGTTTATTTTTTGTTCAAAGATTCACAAAATTAAAAAAAAGGTCTTTAACTGGAATAGTCTAAAAATATAAAATTGAATATCAAAATATGTGTTCCTATCCCTAACCTCATCGATTCAAGCTAAAAACGACATAGGGCTTTAGGACCCAATTCTGGTAAAACATAGGTTCATTATTTTCAATTTTTCAATAGTTCAACATCAAGAATCCATACTTTTCTTCATTTGGGTCAATTCTTGAAAGATTTTCCGATCGATTGGTGTAAGAATATTGAAAATCGGTCGGAAAACCGCTGAGCTATTAGCGCTCAAAACCTTTCATTTTTCGTGACGCTCGCATTTTTTGATTTTTTGGAATGACACCCTATCTCAAAACTTGCCGTAAGACGTAGTCCTACGTCAAAAAAATTGCCTTCCCACGCCAATACTTCCCTAACACGGATGACAGAAATATATAGGAGAAGAGGTATGAATTAAATTCCCTTTGAATCAAAGGGTTTGATTGCATTTAATTTACGCTCTATAGAATCCGCTCGAAAATCGTTGAGCTTCAGCTGTTCTTCCCCGGAATAAGACAACGAAGACATCCAAATTCACTAAGCGAGACGCCAATAAACCGAAGAGTTAACGGATCCTCGTTGCAAGCCGTCTAGAAGTATATCGCCGCCAGCTACAATTGTGACGTTTCAAGGTTGGACACATTCGTGAAAAAGGCTTTGAAGTTAGTTTTCAACAAGAGAAAGCTGGTCCAAACAAAGAACTGGCGCTTCCGGTTCGTTCGCCTACCAAACTTACTAGCGAGAAGCAAGATTACTAAGTCAATGAAGACCATAACAAAGGCATCGAAAACTCCAAAGCCAAAAGAAGTTCTAACGGAGAATGCTGTCCGAAAAAAGCTGCTGCCAAGCAGTAAATTTCTTCGATTTGTATTACTAACAGCTGGTAGAAAACAATCAGTTCTTTTAAGAACTACTGAATAAGTATATGAAGCAGTTGAATTGATTTTGCGAACGGCATCATTTTCGCGTTGTTTGGGTTACAAATAATAATGAGAGTTACGATTTTATCTCCCTGTCCGGACGCGGCAAAGGTGGTAAAACTCGGCAGCAGCCGATTATTGTTTGGTGTGGAGTGGAAATTACGCCGACCGTGTTGGATTCAAAACATCGATGTATTTAAAACAAAGCTGCCAGACTGGTGCAGTATTTTGCTTACGAATGATTAAATTGAAACTTTCATTCTTTACTTTGCTTGTTTATTATATAACTGCGAAAATAGTAAAACTTCTGCGACCTTGCCATTTCCAGCACACCACAGACGACCTTCATAGCGTAATGGCGAATTGCTGTAAATTACGGCATCACGAAACAAAATACAGATGCCAGCGGTCCAGTGCCAGTCCAGGCAGAATCGTAATCGTGTTCCCAACCTTCCTTAGCAAAACAGCAGCGTGTCCATGATGTAGTCGAAACTCGAAACAAATCGTATCACATACACATGTGTTTAAAGCTGCCTAGCGGAACCTGGGATGCCAGATTTTTGCAAAAAATAATCTGCATCTACCCGAAACTGTTCGAAATAATTCCCCAAATCTGCACCAACATGCATCACATGTAAGAACACAATTATTCTTTAATGCGCAACTTGAGTATCTATATATGAAATTCATAGAAATATCACCGGCTTTAGCATTGGGAGACGAATTGCACTACATTCGTAGTCCTACTTCAAGCCTGTGCCCGTGCCACTAGGCATGAACCCTTGTACTTTTTTGCCTTCCTCGGTACATGTTACTGATGATATTACGTCAGACCAAGGGTCTGTCAGCCGGCTCGCTTTGCAAACGTCAGGTCAGGGGTCTGTCAGCCAACCTTTATTAACAGGGGAGTGCCGTGTTGCAACACAAACGTTCACGAAGCTCCAGTGATTCGACACATTGCTGTAGAAATTTCATACGAACTTGCAATTCTCTCATTACGCTGTCAGTTGCTAGAAAAGCTTCTTTAATTATCAGGATTTCCTCCCGGAATGTAGCGTTTACATTATGTGCTACCGACAAGTCATTACGAATATGTTCGATCCTTGCGCTTTCTTTTGCCCGAAACAAATGTTGGAGATGCTGTGGCGGATGCGAATCTATCATTGAATCGCGCATATGAGCAGGTGAAGCCAGTATAGCTGATGCCCACATTGACCATACCATTTCATGAGCGTCTCAATATTTGCAATGATTTTCACGAAGGGTTTTGGAAAGCTTTACTACTAAGTGTGAGAATACTTGTGCAAAAGCAACTGAATTTCCTTCTTCTTCCAACTCTGTAGAATGGAGACTATCTAACTGAGTGTATCTCCGATTCTGTTTCTCGTAAAAAATTGCAAACTTGGAAAAGTCTTCTTCATCAGGATTCTCTTTTTCTGACCAAACTGGAACTGTACTCCCGTCTGCTAGTTTTGAAAATAGAACTTCACGAAGCAAATGCGATTTTGCGAGTTGCCACAACTTATGTTTAAAATCGGCTATTGAGTTTCCACTAATATCCCAATAAGCAACATGTTCTCCAGAGGACTGTCCTTTAAACTCTCTAATAAGAATGAAAAAACGACAAGCAAACAGATCAGTCACCTTAGATGCTGCTGTTTGCTCTTGCAATTTCACTGCCAATTGACGTTCCTCATTCTGCATATCAGAAACATCTTCATCATCTGAATAACAATAATCTTGATCCACATGTCTTGTTTCTGTATCGATCCATTCATACACTCAGCGAAATTTACATAAGATTTTCATAGGAAATACTTATGTTTTTTTGCCAAAGCAAAATACAGTGGACCCCCGTTCGTTTGAACGATTCCTCATGCAAACTAACGGGGTTAGTTTTTAATTTGAACAACTGGTAACCCTAAATATGCTGGAACTTGTGTGAACTGGTTGCCCTGCTCTTTGTTATTGTTTTGGTGGTTTGATTCAGTTGGCAGTTGCAAGCAGCGAATATTTCATTCTCCGATCGGATTTCTACCATAACCGTTGGGAAAACGCAATGTGAAACAGATTAAACACGCTAGATATCGTGTTTAAGTGCATTGTTTGCATAAGCAAATGATGTCATAGCGAGTATGACGTTTGAACCATTTTTAATTTGCACGTCGTGCAAACCAACGGGGTTCAAATTAAAAAGTGTTCAGATTAAAAACGGTCAAACGAACGGGGGTCCACGGTACTATGTTAATCATACGATTTTATAATGATAATCAATCGAACCACGCTTATGGTTTTCATACATCCTGTATCGAAGAACATAGCGATTTCTTATGAAATTTCATATTTTTTCAAATGCATATCATACGATTTTTTGATGAAAATCAATCGAACCAAGCTTATGATTTTCATACATCGTGCATCGAAAAACATACAGATTTCTTATGAAAATTAACATTTTCTCAAATGCAAATCATACGATTACGATATGAAATGTTAACATATGTCGTATGGAAATTATAGCGGCCCTGTATAACTTTCATAAAAAAGACCAATAATTTTCATACGAAAACTATATGATTAATGGAAGAATTTTCTTATGAATTTTAATACTTTTTATATGGTTTTTTATAGTACACACCATGAATTGTGTATTTATGAATCCCGCACTACGCTCGCCGAACGTGGTGATAGGGAACACAACAGTTATCGTTCTTACATCAAAAATTATCTATTTACCGACCCATTTTGGATGTAATGTTGCCAATCTAGGCAAGGAAACATTGTACCCAAAATCGGCTGGGAACAAGATAATTTTTAATGTCATCAGAACGATAGTTGTCGTGTCCCCTATATAACCGCGTTCAGCGAGCTTGGTGTGGGATTAATAAATACCTAATTCATAGCGTGTATTATATGCACCCGTGAAGCATTTTTTCTTGTTCTTACGTTAAAACGATGTAAATACATAAACTGTAAGTCTATTTATAATTCATATATTTATTTTTTTAATTTTTGTATTTATTTTTCCTTTTAAAGTAACAATATCTCAATTTAGGATCTAATTAAATTTCTATTGCTGATTTCAATCCGTTTGGTGCTTTAGTTGGAGTTAGCACAGTGTTCAAACCAAGAAGAACTTGTAGCCGCAAGTCTGAAAGAATTAATGAAAAATATTTAAATTTTATATATGTATTAGCTATTTGATAAAATAAGGCACCATCAAAATTTAAAAGTACTTTTGTCCAAATTTTATGTACCTTATTTTTATCGGAAAATTTTAAACCCGTATTTTTTTATAAATAGTTTGCAAGGGTGGTGTCCTCGAAGAAGTTTATTAATAAAATAATAACAATAGGGTAACCTTGAATTCAGCGAATACGAACTTTTTTTTAAACAATTAAAAAAAATCTTCCAGAATGTTGGAGAACATACTAAAATAAACAACTTTGCTGAATATAGTAGGGGAGAGTAGTCAACAGTGAGACAACAGGAACAGTGAGTCAACGGGATTAGTTACGTCATAAAACATTCAAGATCCATGACATTTTCATGGAAAGTGAAGTTTTTGAACCTACATCGCATAATGTAGTTTGAGAAAAAATTGTTGATTTTTTTATATATCTATACCTATAAAAATGGATTTCTGTCTGTCTGTCCTGTGTTCCTTATAGAATCAAAAACTACTGAACCAATCGGCGTGAAAATTTGCATGTAGAGGTTTTTGGGGCCAGGAAAGGTTTTAGTGATGGTTAGAGACCCCTCCCCCCACTAAGAGGGGGGGCTCCCATACAAATGAAACACAAATTTCTGCATAACTCGAGAACTAATCAAGCAAATAGAACCAAATTTGGCATGTGGGTGTTTTCGGTGACAAGAATTTATTCTAGGGTAATTTGAGACCCCTCCCCTCTTTATAAGGGGAATTATAACTCCTCTCCCCTTTAAGAGGGGGGGTTTCCATACAAATTTCCTCATAACTCGAGAACTAATCAAGCAAATGGAACCAAATTTGGCATGTGGGAGATTTTGGAGTCTTGAATTTATTTTACGATAGTTAGAGACCTCTCACCCCTGTGGTAGGGGGATGGACTCTCATACAAATAAAACAGAAATTTTTGCGAAACTCAAAAACTAATCGAACTCGAGAAATTCGAGACTCTTCCATAAAACATTAGTCAATACAAGACCACAAAAACTATCTATAGTAACACTAGATCATTCAGGACGAGACGGTCGCGAGTGTTGCCGGTGACCCGCCGTCGGAAGCGCCGTCCACTGGGGGGCTTGCAAAACTCGAGATTGTGACAAAGATCATCCGAGATTCATGATTATGTACAACACAGGTTAATTTGTGGCAATACGAAGTTTGTCGGGTCAGCTAGTCATAAAATAAATTCAAGACTCCAAAATCTCCCACATGCCAAATTTGGTTCCATTTGCTCGTTTAGTTCTCGAGTTGTGAGGAAATTTGGGGAGAGGTCTTAATATACCATAGAAATAATTTCTGCCTCCAAAAACCCCCACATGCCAAATTTGGTTCCATTTGCTTGATTAGTTCCCGAGTTATGAGGAAACTTGTATTTCATTTGTATGGGAGCCCCCCCCCCCCCCCCTTCTTAACCTTCCTAGTGCATTGGGGTCGTTTTCGACCCATCGGCATGCTTACAAAGGTTGATACTCAGTAACGGAACGAGCTAGACTTGAAATTTTCTGACTTTTCCTAACTTTGGAAAACTAACATTCTTAGGGAGTTTCAGCTTTCAGCGACATCTAGAAGAGCCACAGCAAAAAAAGTTACACATGCATTATCGAAAACGTCGAAAACGACCCAAGTTTTGAAATTGCTCTCACTCATCTATTTTCACGTCCTCTAACCGCACCGTCCGCTAATTGCACGATAGTGCAACTAAAAGACAGTTATCTGTCAAAACCCACGTGGGCTCCTAGGTGGTTGCTATAAACAAAAATGCAGCGTTGCCGAATAAAAACACTCTCTCTCTCTGTATAACGTAGACATATCACAAACAAATTAATTCAAATTCTGCTAAACATTGACGAATTGAACACATATTCATTATGCTTTTGGTTCGTTTGTTAAGATTTGAATGTTCTTCCCAGAACCAAGCGCAGGCGTGAGCGCATGTGAAGAGTTCTTTACGGTGATAACGCATCACGCTTTACAATAAATATTGGCAGCCATCGTGCATTTAAAAACGAAATTCGCTAGTCGCATCGCTTCATTCGTGCAATTAGCGAACGAGTGCTGTATGCCCAATACCTGGCACCCAAGGCCACTTCTACGTCGGTTCCGGAACACCCACTACCAGGACCCGGGGGACATTTTTATACTTTTTGGCTTGATAAAATAAGACTAGTGGAAGTACAATGGGGACATTTCTGGACCCGAATGGCCACTTCACCATCGGTTCCGGAACAATCGGTACCCGGTTTTTGAGGACAATTTTGAATTTTAGAATGATTTATATTGCGACACGTCAAATTTCATCACATTGATAACATAAGACTATTGAAAGTATAATAAAGACATTTTGTAGGCAAACGGCCACATCAGCATCGGTCCTAGAACATCCTGTAACCAGTTTTTGGGGACATTTTTATATTTTAGGATAACTCATAATGCGACATATAAAATCACATCGGCTTAATAAAATAAGACTGAAAGTAAAACAGTGTCATTTAGAAGCCAAATGGCAACTTTACCATCGGTTCTGGAACATCCGGTGCCAGTTTCTGGGGACATTTTTGGATTTTGCGGTACCTCAAATCACATCGCGTTGATAAAATAACTGTGGAAGTACAATGGGGTGGCAGTCGCATATAATCCGGTACCCGGTATTTATATTAAACCTTAAAACGGGGTAACTCGGGCAGATGAATTACCCTGGAACCCAAAAATGTCGCCAAAAACCGGGTACCGGATAGTCCGAAACCGATGGTGAAACGGTAATTTTGGCTGGAAATTTTATTGGTACACTGGCATTAGTGTTATTTTATCAAGCCAATGTGATTTACTCTTAAATGCCTTTGGACACTTTACTTTTTGTTCTTACAAAGTATAAAAATTACCTTTTTGCCGACCGGTTTCGGGTAAGTAGTTACCCATCTACGGGGCCGAGTCTTGGACTCTAACTCCTACTTACCCTACTTACCCGTTCGGGTAACTACTTACCCGAAACCGGTCAGCAAAAAGGTAATTTTTATACTTTGTAAGAAAAAAAAAGTAAAGTGTCCAAAGGTGTCCAGAGTCATTCTAGTTCTTACGTTAGCACGACTACGTAATTGAAGTCCAATGTGATTTGATGTGCCGCAAAATGAATTATCTCAAAATATAAAAATGTTCCCCGGGACCTGGTAGTGGGTGTTCCGGAACCGACGCAGAAGTGGCCATTAGTCAACAAATATTCCCTAACATACCTTGGGTGCCAGTTTTTGGCCATAGTTTTCAAACGAGGTAAAGAAAACGAAATTCGGATTGAAAATGGATGAATGAGAGCAATTTCAAAACTTGGGTCGTTTTCGATCCCAATGCATAATGTGTAACTTTTTTCTAATGCATTAGGAACGTTAACGAATGGAGAGGTCATAATTCGCCATAGAAAAAACTGCAAGGTATACAACCCTAAGGGTTATACGAAAGGATGACGTAGGACTATATCAGATCATTAGATCAGAGACTAATGTAAACTGCATTTCAGGCATATGTATGTTTATAAGAATCTGTGAGTGCCATTAAGAGCAAAAGTGAAATATTCAGATTAAATTCTTCATTGAATGCAATGGTGGCTTTGACAATACGTGGACGGGGGTTCATAAGTACAACGCCTGCAACCATTAGGATATAGAATTTTTTTTAAAATCACTTGTGTGCATCGTAAAAGTTGAAATTGTAATGAATGACCAGCCTACAGATTATTGTAATAAATATGATTATGCGTAGCTTGACATATTCCAATAATCTTACTTTAACTCTCTTGTGGCCTTTAAAAGGGCCATTGGTTACAAGTAACATTAAAGCCAAAGTACGTTCATCGTAAATATGACGTACCATTCGAATGTCCTTCTTTTTTAACATGAATGGCAATAGGTACGTAAGGTAACGGCGTCGATTCACTATCTTTTGCTTCGAGAAGGTTGAACTAGTTTACTTTCACACGTTACCGCTTTTTACATAGCAGAAAATATGGCACATACGCAAAAATTTCTGTTTTATTTGTATGAGAGTCCTTATCCTGGGTGAGGGGTCTCAAACCATCATAAAATAAATTCATGCCTCTAAGAACCCCCACATGCCAAATTTGGTTCCATTTGCTTAATTAGTTCTCGAGTTATGAGGAAAATTGTATTTTATTTGTATGGAAGCCCCACCTCCTAAACAGGGGAGGGGTCATAATTCATCATAGAAACAATTCTTGCCTTCTGAATAGTGATGTCCGAAATTTTCAATTATTCGATTACCGATTAATCGGCGAGCGTTGTCTGCACTAATCGATTAATTCAACTATTCGTGCTAGTGGTATTCGATTAGAAATATTCGAATATTTTTTTCATTTATTCGATTAATCGAACGATTATGAACGATTAGCGGGCATTATTCGGGGATTATTCGCATTCATATTATTTCCTTTGAACTATTCGATTAATTCAACTACTCGTGCTGGCAGTATTCGATTAAAAATTATTCGAATATTTTTATAGTTATTCGATTAGTTGAATTAATCGAACGATTAACGGACATCACTACTTCTGAAACCTCCACATGCCAAATTTGGTTCCATTTGCTTGGTTAGTTCTAGAGTCATGAGAAAATTTGTGTTTCATTTGTATGGAAGCCCCCCCCCCCCAGATAACACAAAATCGTAATGGGAAGTTTACATTAAAACGTTTTCATGTCAATTTAGCATTGGAATTGCATAATGATTAGAGTATGTCAAATCGAAATGAATAATAAGTTGTTTTGCAGTCGTGCGTGTCTTCATATACAATTCATGACTGTGAATTATAAAGCAGGATAGACAATTGCAATATTTGATTATATCTTAATCATATATTCAGGAGTATTTAGTTGCGTGTTATAAAAACTGCGCAAAATAAAATTACAAATAGCTGTCAAAATTTTGGCACGTATATCGCCTCCACTTTGGTACATATATGTTCTTATATGGCGTGAAATATAACTTTTTCGTTCAGATATGATCTTGTATACCCCAGTTGCAATCGAGATATACAAACCAAATGATTTACTGGGCCCCTTCCCCTTAGAAAGGGGAAACGGTCTCAGTACACCATAGAAAAAAAACTCCAAGGTATGCAGTCCTAAGGGTTGTACGAAATGGTGACGTAGGACTATATCAGATCATCAGATCAAAGACTAATGTAAACTTCATTTCTAGCATATGTATGTTTATAAGAATCTGAGTGTGCCATTGTTTAAGTGACTGTTTAAAAGACAAGAGCGAAATATTTAGATTCAATTCCTCATTTAATGCAATGTTGGCTTTGAAAATACGTGGACGGGGGTTAATAAGTACAACGAAACCCCTACATTCTAAATTTGGTTTTGAGGAAATTTGTATTTCATTTGTACGGGAGTCCCCCCCTTAGAAGGAGAAGAGGTCTCAGTACACCATAGAAAAAAATCCTGCCTTCTGAAATCCCCACATGCCAAATTTGGTTCCATTTGCTTGATTAGTTCTCGAGTTTTGAGGAAACTTGTGTTTCGTTTGTATAGGAGCCCCCCCCCCCTCTTACGCTCCCCTTAAAATTGCTCTCTTAGTTTCGTTCAGTTTCAGTTTCGTTCAGAAGTTTAGTAGTTATTAGCATTGGAAATCTCATTCAAACGTTACACTTTTATTTTCGTTTTCACAAAGTGCTACCCAGTCCCAGTATAGTAAACAAAGACGTAGTCCTACGTCAAAATCCTGACTTCTGAAACCTCCACATGCCAAATTTGGTTACATTTGCTGGATTAGTTCTCGAGTTTTGAGGAAATTTGTGTTTCATTTGTATAAGAGCCCCCCCCCCCCCTACGCCCTCCTTAAAATTGCTCTCTTAAAATTGCTCCTCCATAAAATTGCTGGTCATTTTATCTATCCAACGACATATAAATTGTTCAGTTTCAGACAGTAGTTCAGAAGATATTACATTTTGAAATCTTTCATTCAAAAGTTACACCTCTATTTTCGTTTTCAGAAAGTGCTACCCAGTCCCAGTATAGTAAACAAAGACGTAGTCCTACGTCAAAATTCTTCCCTGCAAAAATCCCCACATACCAAATTTGGTTCCGTTTGCTAGATTAGTTTTTGAGATATACAGAAATTTGTATTTCATTTGTATGGGAACCGCCTCCTAAAGGAGAGCGTCCTAAAGGTTCAAACACGCGTGATTGATTTCTGGGATTTCAAAAGCAGTTTTGCGTCTGTTCGAACGCAATGGTAAATTTTCATGAACATATCTTGTGTTTTGAGCATGAAAACTGCTTTTAAATCCCAGAAATTAATTACGCGTGCTTGAGCCTTAAAAGCTCGATGCTCCTGCATCCATGGATGTCGCAGAACTGTTGTAATTCAATACTATCACCGGATAGTCGCAATTATGCCTACAAGCTACTACTTCATCTTAACAGATAGTTACAGTATTATTGAGACTCTACGATCGATGAAGATGATAAAGCCCTCCCTGTATTTCCTGTGAAAAAATACGAGCTTTTGATCGCTTTAACAGATAAAAAATATCAAGTGCATCCCTTGTCATTATTCCATAGTGGCAATGAGAAAACTAATTAAATTTCTAACACGTTCCCAGTTTTCCCTAGTGGCGAATGTTACACTAGAGTTAAAATAACTCACTTCAACCCCACAACATAATACAACAGATAAAAAAGTGCCTCATTTCTTAAAACAAACTATAAATCGTCATCTAAAAACCTTGAAAACTATGTCAATAAAAGCCCAGCTAATTAAAGCAAATCAGGTCACTCCCTCAGAGTGTCTCTCTAAATATATATAAACAAAATAAAAAAAATATGGCTCGTTACAATTTCTGCAATTGAGTCTTAAGAAAATAGATAACTTAATAAACATAATTCTTTACCTATGTAGCACCGAGCAGCAACTAGTTCCATTTTCATCGTGCCATGTTGCGTAATCCGAATAAAATCAGGAATTTTTTAAGGAAGTGTCGGTTACTTTAATCGTTTTCCTGCAAAGTAATTTAAACCATTTTAAACAATGCGTTAGATAAATGAGTTCCTAAACTTACGTAATACAAAGCAAGCTCCTCCGTACCGTTTGTTTTTGTTATTCCGAAGGTTCGATCAGTTAGCGGGTTGCGGGAATACCGGCTTCTCTAGCCGCAAACACATCACGATAACAACTACGACCGGTAACAAGTTCCCAAACGTCGTATGATTTGCCGGATCTTCCCGATCGTTCCGAAACAGGTTTAGGAAAAGCAGCTCGTAGTATCATACAAACTGCACCAATAGCAACTATAACAGAAAATGGTAATGAAACACGACGTGCCGGAAAAATATAATCCAAAGGCAGGAAACAACTTACCGGCAGATCAACTTTTCCATTGCATTAATAGTGCCGAGAAACAATTAGCTAGCTAAACATTATCCACTCGTTCCATATTGTGTCCCGCAACACGCCGACCGCAAACAAAATGCGAAAAAGATTAAATTCGCAACGTAATATTAAAAATTCAAACATTTAAATAACGCGCACAATCAAAATCAAAATTCAAAACAAACGAAACACGAAAACTTTTGACAGCCGACGATCGTTACACGATAAAACAAGACAAAACGAAAAAGTTATAAACAACCCAAAAATGGGTAATCAACCTGTATTACATACGTCACACGTATGAAATTCAAAATGAACTATTGTGTTTTTCTTCCTCCAGCTTATGAAGTTCTTTATTTTTCGTATGACAATCATACGTTTCGTATGAACGCGAAATTATATTCCATTTACCTGATTCATACGATCCATGTTATGAAAATCCTATGTGAATTTCGCTGAGTGTAATCAATTCCGTCATTCGTCATATCATCGGCGGAGCCGGACAGATTCCCTTCCATCTTCGCTTCTAGTCCTAAAATTCATATTACTTACTGTTAGTGTTATTTAGATGGTCGAGTAAGTAAAGTACGTACCTCTGTAGCAGATTGCACCTTGATTTATTTAAATTACTGACGACTTAAATATAAAATTGCACAGATTAAAAAACTTGTTTTCGCTCACTATAAACACTTTGTTTACATAAAACTCGTCTGTGGTCTGTCAGAGTCGTTTGCAGGGATGCCGAGTCTGCGAATTTGCTAACGATCTCAAAGTTTTTGTTTTTGTACAAAAATTAAAATCGTTCCTAAGTCCAGAAATAGAGCAGAGACATTTCGTTTTGAAATACTTTTTCAAAATAAAACGATATACATGTCTCTTGATTAAAAGTAACTGAATATTATTATGAACTCTAACTGTGTGCAATTGGTTCAAAACTTGGTTAAAAAAAGTGTTTAAAGTTGTGTGACAAATATAAATGGCATCAATGTTCGAAATAGAGTGCGAAATTTTGAGAGTGCGAAATTAAAATCATGTGAGTCTAAGTAGAGAAAAATTTCGCAATATATATAATAGATTGTACTTACCATTTGACCTTTAAAGGATTTCAGATGTGAGAATGTATCAATTATTATTTTTGTACCCTTGTATTATTTCAGTAGCAGCTGGTGCAGAGGAAAATACTCTGCCATCTTCTGCTTTATCTTGTGAAATGTCTCGAAGGTGGCTGTTTCTAAAGCTAAATTATTTGCTTTGGTGATCATATCAGTCGGCACAGCGTCTGCCGAGTTTTTACAACCGATACGTTGGAATTTTTTCAACGATTTTGGTAATTGCTTTATCAGGTACCGAACCCGGTGATAAATGTATCCAGAGTGTGATCCTTTTTCATTGCCACTGTTTGTCCAAAAGAACGCCGACTGAAAAAAATAAAAAATGAAAAGTAAATTTTTAATCAAAGCGCTGTCAGATCCTATCGGAGCGTTAATGTTGACTCGCACCACTACCTAGTGATGGTTAAGATGCGTTCAAAACTCTCCGGCCGAAAGATACAAACAAAAGAAGATGCAGCTAAACCAAATCTTCCGGAACAAAAAGCGCTACCTGGAAAAGCAGGAAAATGCAGAGTTGAAACGACTGCATCGTTGTCAGAAAACGCGAAAGTTCTACCAGAAACTGAACGGATCCCGCAAAGGCTTTGTGCCGCGAGCCGAAATGTGTCGAGATAAGACTGGCAGTATTCTGACGGATGATCGTGAGGTGATCGATAGGTGGAAACAACACTTCGACGAACACCTGAATGGCACCCAGGCGGAGAACCATGCCGACAGGGAAAACTATTTCGACGGAGCAACAAACGAGGAAGAGGTGTCAGCCCCAACGATTAGCGAAGTTTGTGGCGCGTGCGATTCCGTGTGAACGGTTTTTCCGCTCTGCGAAGGAACTCAAACAATCGGCTTAAGCGCCACCTCCGTAGAGGGCCGATTATCGTGTTTTGCCCGGGCAGTTCGGCTTCAGGGCGGATTCTGGATAACGTACGGACAACAGGGCCAACAAAATATTTTTAAACAACCTGTAAGAAATTTCCGTTACGAATGCTATAAAACTTTCACCCTTAAATTGTTTTCGTTCTTGAATTCGTTGCCTTATGCCCTGATCCTGGTTTGGGTTACCGAAACGATAACGGATTCTCTCTTCGAAATCATCCCAATCTCTAAATTCATCTTCATAGGTAAAAAACCAATCCGATGCTAACCCTTCTAAAATTAATTGAATGTCCCGTAGTAGGCCTGAATTCGAAACTCCCTCGCGGTGAGCAATTTTTTTCAATTTGTATAAGAAGTTTTCAACAGAGACTGATTTTCATTCCCACGAAAACGACAACTTCCCATTTTCAATTGTACGATAATACCTCTGTCCTCGATCACCGTGACCTCTAGGTGACCTAGAAACATCTGATCTTTCGCTTCCGGTGTCTGCCCTTTCTAAGTCTCTAAACTGGTTAACTCTCCTATATCCACTTCTATCATTCTGATTACCCTCCAACGAATCATCCGATTCCGAATCGTTGGGAATTCTTTGCTGCCCACATTTACTATTATTCCATGCTATGTTTTCTTCTTTCGAAACTGCTTTATTATTTCCTAAATTTAGCTGCAATCGACATAATTGCGATTGTAATTCAGCTATCTGTTGCTGCAACTCTTCATAAGATGGTCTGGGTTTTTCAGACGCTTGAATGGAAAGAGTTTGATTACTAACTTTATATTTTTCTTTCCTCTTTTTAGGAACTGCACCCAAGGAATTACTTATGCCGCCACCTGTCGCCTCATCTGGAAGATTTATTTCTAACTGCTTATTATTTTCTGGTGCAACAACCTCGTCTTCAGGCTCCGAACTTTTTTCTCCGCCTGAGGAACATTTATCTTCCGCTATTTGTATATTTGTAACAGTTCCATTACCCTTTTAAACATATCTTTGCGCATTTGCTCACCACTCTCGCTAGATGCTTCTCCCCTTTAAATTCTAAGCAAATAGTGTCTAAGCCTGGACACCAATTTCACGTTTGACCCTTCTTGGAAAGCTATTTTGATCTGAGCAATACGATTTCGAATCACATTTACTTCTTGTTCAAATTTATACGGAGGACAGCAGTTTTTCCCTTCCTTTTGATCCATCAAAAATAAGCGGCGCAAAAGTCTCAACTTTGTTTGCGTATCATGTGGCGCGTGCGATTCCGCGCAAACTAACTAGCTTTCTAGTTGCAATTAACTAAGGGGAAAAAGAACTTCCAATAATTAACTAAGACTTTAAACTCTTCACGTTTATTACCTAATATTCAAATATTCGCGATCACGCACGGAACAAACTTTCGCACTGCCACTTAAATCCACGAACCAGGTCAAATTGATTTTGTAGTTGAATAAGACCCTCAGTTAAATAGTGATTTTTAATCTTTGGGACATTTGAAAACTGGGGAACATTATCTAACCGGAGCAAGATAGCGACATTTCCAATCAACAGATTGTTTTAGAAAAGAATTCTTTGTTCTTCCGGACTAGCATCTTTTTTCCGTTTAGATCTTTTAAAACCTGATTTAATCCACCTAGTGGTGAAAGGAACCTTTGTTATACGGTCTTACTTGCTAATTGAGATAGAAATCTAAACGTCTTCGGAAAATAATTCATCTATTGGTTAAGAATGCGTGGTGCGTTTGTTTACATAAAATTTTTGGAAACTGAATAAGTTTGCAAACTTTGAACGAAATAGAAGTACCGTAAAACGGGGTAACATTGGTCAGTTCAGGAAAGTTGGCAGTAGTGGTTTATTTCACTTATTTATGCGAATGGTCCATTTGATCAATATTACCCCGGTGATCAATGTTAGCCCGTTTTATAGCACTTATAAATTTTGATAGTTCCTTTTCTTATGAAATTGCTGAGTAAGTTGTTACTAATGTGCGTAAGTGCAAGTAAAAGTAAGTTGTAAGAAGAAATATTATTCTTTAACATATACAATGCGTAGTGAAGGTCTAGTTTATGGGTTTTTGAACTATGCATAATTTCCTGTCATGCCATTCTATCTGATTCACATTAATAAAGTTTTCGTGAATAAATTTCATCAATTTTTATTAACCTTCGGTTACTCACGCTGTTGTATTTTGTACAACATGTGCAGTTTTCAAGCCATATTGTTATAAAGTTATAAATCGTTGTTTAACTAACTTACATTCTTCAATAAACTTGTTATGAGCGAAATGTCAGAATTATTCAATGCATTAATACTTTAAATTGTTAGGAAAACAGATCAGCATAAACCGACATCACAGGAAAGAAGCAAGCAGCATGTCAGGTGTACCACAATTGGCTTCAACTGGAATTTTCTCTCGTTTCTTCATATGGAAAAATGGTGTCTGTATGCAGCAAAACTATCAGCAAATGTAAAATGTTTAACATGTATCCATCTGTTGGTAGTCGAGTAATTCGGGGTCAAAAGCAGGGTATCTTTTATAATCAAAGTTCTACAGTTCCTAAACAAGCAAACATAGAGGTATACTATTTTTAGCAAAGTTGTGTATTTTTACTGTTTGTACAACTTTGTAATAAACGAAAAAGTCATACAACAATTACAAAAAGAGCTAAAATAGACACTGATTTTACAAATGCATATACAATAAATAAGATTTCTCTGTCTTCGCTGAAGCTGAAGAGATAGAAGGTTACTGTCTTCAGCAAAATTCCTTGTAATACTATGCTCTAAAACTTTGCAGAACATATCAATGTGTTATATTGAAACTGAAGAAAAACAATTTTTTTATTTCACTTTTAGGGGGATTAATCAAAATTTAAATTCTATCAGACGATAGAGCATTCAATTTCAAGAAACTCTCCCAAAGGTTTGATAAACTTTAAACCAAGTTTTCCTAGTCAAAACTCTAGTACGCACGTTTTCTTTGGTTTGGGCTATTGTGCGCGCGACTAACCGTGTTACAAAAGTTGGCGCGAGTGTTCGAGGGTTAATATCTTTTGACCGGTAAAACCAATTCTTATGAAATTTTGTATATATATTCATAGTGTCAGAACCTCTCGTTTGATATAAAAATAATTGAAATTAGGTAAATTATCTTGGTTAAAATCATTATAAATAATTGTTAATTTTGGTGTGGTGTATACGATTGCTCATAACTTTTAAATTAAACGTCCAATCAAAAAACCATTCAATAGTGATCTATTCGGCTATATTACCTGCCAAATGAAACTAATAGCGCATAAATCGGTTTGGCCATCTCTGAGAAACAGGCGATCATTTGAACCTTGTCAAAACTGGTTTTTTAAGGCTAACTTTTAAACCACTTGTTTGTTTTCAATAAAACGTGGCACAAAGTTTAGCAATAGTAAGAGCTTTCATTTGGTACTAAGATCGTTGAAATTGGTTGTGTGGTTCCGGCAAAAATCGTGTCACGTAGTTTTCACATTTTTGCTTATAACTTTTAATCGAATAGTCGGACCACGAAATCTAGCGAACAGCAATATTCTTCACTATAATACCTTTCAAACAAAAGTAATAGCAGACAAATCGGTTCAGCCATCTCTGAGAAATAGGCGATAGAAAATAAGCAGCGCACACACACACACACATACACACACACACACACACACACACACACACACACACACACACACACACACACACACACACACACACACACACACACACACACACACACACACACACACACACACACACACACACACACACACACACACACACACACACACACACACACACACACACACACACACACACACACACACACACACACACACACACACACACACACACACACACACACACACACACACACACACACACACACACACACACACAGACATTGCTCAATTCGTCGAACCCTATCGATTGGTATATGTGACTCGGCCCTCCGGGCCTTAGATCAACTTCGTGTTTTTCGACCAATTCCTAAACCTTTGTTATATAGTATAACAAAGGTAAAAATATGGCCATCTCACTTAGAACCGATCCTCAGAATTCCCCCTCTAAGCGAACTTTTGCCAGACGAAGAAAATATCGTGAAATTACGAAGCAAGCGGCCGGCTTATCTAATTGCTCTCACCGATTAAGATTCACGCATGATTATTCGGAGAGTTAGTGCGCACAGCGGCTGCACACTGCGTGCTTATGCGTTCGCTATACACCTTTTCGCGTGCGTAATGGCGGCTGATGAGTACAACTTTCGGAAAATATTAGCAAGCCTTTGGCAACTTTTTTCACGTCAAGTTAACATTTCCACCCTTGATTGTTGTGGTAGAATTATCAAGCGTACGTGAGCGGAGTTCCAAAAAGCAAATAAACATTTTCGAAAAGTGCACCCACTAGCCGCCATTAAGCGCGCGAAAAGGTCGATAAAAAAGGTTCGTGTACAAGATATTTACTTGCATGCATGCGTCTTGTGCTGATTTAAACAACTTATACAAATTTCGTGATGGAAGTTAGTATTAATTATACTACTACAATAGTGAACCAGAATATTTATACGATTTTGGTGAAGTATACGAATTATATAAGAAAATAGAAATTGTAACTCTAAATTGCTAAGGAGTTTACTAAAAAATTATATTTATACTATTTATATATTTGAGAATTGTGACCATGTTACAAGTTAAGGAGGCCATTATGCAGCTAAAGAACAAGTCAGCTGGAAAAGATGGCATCGGAGCGGAGCTTATTAAAATGTGACAAGAAAAGCTGGCCGTTTGTATGCAACGGCTAATTTTTCGAATTTGGGATACGGAACAGCTACGGAAGCGGAATGATGGGGTTATCTGCCCGATCTATAAAAAGGGCGACAAGTTGGACTGTGAAAACTATCGAGCGATCACCGTTGTCAATGCCGCCTATAAAGTGCATTCCCAAATCATTTTCCGCTGTCTATCACCAATTGCGAACAGAGTTGTGGGTACTTATCAAGCCGGCTTTGTCGAAAGTCGATCTACAACGGGTCAGGTATTTACACTGTGACAAATTCTCCAAAAGGGTCGTGAATGCAGAGTTCCAACGCACCATTTGTTCGTTGACTTCAAAGCCGCATACTATGATACAATGAAAATCATGGACATCAAATTCATCAAACTAACTCAATCTACAATGGATGGTGCTGTGTCCAGATTTCGGGAAGATTGTCAAGTTCATTCAAATCACACAGAGTCACACTACTAATGAATTGAAAAGAAAAATGCCAAAAACGTTTGGCTAGCTAATGACTCCGGCAACTGATTCATGCAAAGCAGATATGTCAAAATGCATTAATATCGCCGTAAACAACGAAAGAGAGGAGACACGAAGGTAATCTCCCATTTGCAGATACGTCGAAATCAAAAAGTACCCGAGATTTGTTCAATACAATGAGTAGAACTGCTGCCACAAATGAGAAAACCATCCACGCAAAGCGAAACAGGCCAAAAATAAAGAGAAATATATAGAAACATTAGTTTCTCATTGAGCGAAAAAGCAACTGCGCGGGAATTCCAATGTTGCCATATCTATCATCCAATATCGTCATATGCAGCATTTTTAGCACTGGTGCTGCTGTGAGAAGTCTAAACAGTTTTTTTGTGTCCAAACCATGGGCAGCCAAAATATTTTGTTAGAAGGTAGAACCACAGACAAACAGACATAACACTCGTTTTCCATTCATCGTACCGATTAAACCGTCATTTCAAATTTGGGCTTAGTTGGGAATGTCTCCGTTTTGGTCAAAGTGGCGCTTTTTGACGAAAGAAGGGGAATTCCCCATAAAAAATAGGTACTACTTCGAGGGATACCCATGTTGCTATTTGATATTTGGGAATGTCGATTATAGATGGTGCTAGTGTTCAGGCTAAATGTGAGGTACGATAATTTTTGTTGATTTTTCTTCCAAGAGTTATGTCTGTTTGTCTGTGGTAGAACATTAATGTGAAGGTTGCTGAGCAATCGCAGTCAGTAAAAAAGAGAAAACTTATAGCAAAACGGAATTCGCGACTGAGTAAAGTGTGAATTTTTCTCTTCTCTTTTTTTATTCTGAGGAGGAATCATCCCTGCAGGCGGGACACGATCTTCAACAAATCTAGTCAATTCGTCTGCTTTGCCGATAACATGGATAGTATTAGCAGAACATCTGTTGCGGTAGCTGAACAGTGCACCAGAATAAAGCGCGACGTAGAAAAGATTGGGTTAAAGGTAAATACGTCTAAAACAAAGTACATATTCGCCATCGGAACCGAGGCCGACCGACGCCGCTTGGGCAGTAGTGTATTGATCGACGGCGATACGTTTGAGATAGTCGGCGAATTTGTCGGCCTTGGCTCACTGATAACGGCGGACAATGATACCAGATTCCGGTTTCTACGTTCCGGTTTCTACGGAGATGGAACTGTTATGTGAGTGATTCATTGATTGACTAAGTGCAGGGGCTTGCGATGGGTGCCATGTTTTTGTTGCCAACATCTCAGTACATCTCGACAATGTTGGCAGCAAATTTACCTGTCAGGCGGGCGCTCTTTCTGCAATAGCGCCCTTCGTTAAGTCGACTGTCAAACACTGTTCGTTAAGCTAGGGATAGCACCCCGCTGGTGAATACCCCTATTGTATTGTGCTTTGCAGCTGTACCTGGATTAATCCAGTTTATTTTCTCTAATGCCAATGTATATGACAAAAGAAAACAGCAACATTGCAGTTGTCAGTCTTTCTCTTTCTTACTCACAGCATTCGCATTGTTGCACTTTTTGTGCCAGTCGCACTTTTAATTGCCGGATATCTAATTATAATATTGTATGTACGTTACTAATAATATGAATATATAATATGAATATATAATAAGAATAAAAATCTGGTTTTCAACAGTTAGAGTTATGTTGGAGGCTGCACGCCTAATGATGTTATTTGTCACCAAGATATGGCCAAAGTCGTTTGAAAAAACTTACCCGTTAACAGCTCTAATGTCTCCGGATCAACAATTTGTCTGATTTTTTCCATTTTTCACGTAAAAAACAGCAATCAACTACTTTTAAAAAAGTTTGCAAATCGCAGCGTCGAATACAAACGTCTAAATTTTCACGAAAAAAAGCTGATGCCGTAAGAACTGTCTAAGTGTACGCAATTTTGAGTAGTTTTTGCACAGTGACAGTATTCAATAGAGCTTTCCAGTTATGTGTGTATTGGTGCTTGAAAATGAGGCAAACAACAACAGTAAACAAAAGAGATGCATTCCTTTGTCACCAAGGTACAGAATGAATTTCGTCTTCCGCTGGCTTAAATACAGTGGACCCCCGTTCGTTTGAACGATTCCTCATGCAAACTAACGGGGTTAGTTTTTAATTTGAACAACTGGTAACCCTAAATATGCTGAAACTTGTGTGAACTGGCTGCCCTGCTCTTTGTTATTGTTTTGGTAGTTTGATTCAGTTGGCAGTTGCGAGCAGCGAATATTCATTCTCCGATCGGATTTCTACCATAATCGTTAGGAAAACGCAATGTGAAACAGAATAAACACGCTAGATCAGCACAAACAAATCATGTTTATGTGCATTGTCTGCATAAGCAAATGATGTCATAATGAGTATGACGTTTCAACCATTTTTAATTTGCACGTCGTGCAAACCAACGGGGTTCAAATTAAAAAGTGTTCAGATTAAAAACGGTCAAACGAACGGGGGTCCACGGTACCAGCAAATTTTCAAAATATGTGCTTGGATTTGGAACAGGATGGAAAATTTGACTGAAATATGTGCTCTGCAGTGTGGCAAACGGAGAAACACAACAAGTAATCACTATTTTTCAGGTTTGTTCCTCCAGCATCAGCTGTTCCCCAAAATGAGGTAAACATCATGTATATACACGCGTATTTCGTGTTCGCTAGTGTGGGTGCTTGAGCTGTCAGAAAGCTCTATTCTACTCATTTTTTGACAGCCCCATACAACGGTTAAAAAATGAGTAGTTTCAACTCAGTCACGGAGTAGCCCTGGCTAAGCGCGTATAGACTAAGGGGTTTCCAGTAAGGTGTATAAGTGCGTAGTAATCAGAGATTACTTTTGTAACCATTTACGAATTAATTAGGTAATCAATGGTTGTTGCTTGATTTGCCGAATCTGGTCGGCTACGAAGGAGTTTGTCGGAGAACGTGGTTTCCGACGACACTTGGTGGATTTGTAGAGATTTTCGGACAAGTAACTTGAGACGTCTGCACGGGTTTAGTTTTAACTTGCGAATAATTATTTAATTTCAGCCTTTCTATTACATCGGTAAGGTGAGTGTCTGAGAGTGTTTGCGTTCTTCTATTTCCGTTTAACTGTCACGAATGAGTGTGGTGTGAAGGCTATACGCCTTTTCGATCAATGTAAGTATAATTTTAAGGTAAGTAATAATTGTATATAATTTTCATTTCAGGTTTATGATTTTCAGCAAAAGTATTTAACGTTCCAGCAAAGGTAAGTAAGTTCCAGAACATCCCGGCCCCCGTTGAAGCAAAACCTTCAACAGCCAGTGGTAGAGATTGGTTGGGTGGTACCAGTTTCAGATGCTCCATATGTTGTTGTTGGAGCAATTTTCAGGTTGTCATCAACAGGCAGTAAACAGAGCTCCGTTGTAGCCCGCCGACGAATGCCGAATTGTGTCCGAACGTCTACAACCCTGGTAATTTCATCTTTGTTCGGATAAACAGCCGTGACACGTCCAAAAAGCCAGTGTTTGGGTGGAGCATTGTCATCCTTTACAAGAACCACGGCACCGACCTTGAATTCGGTAGGAACCTTTCGCCACTTTGATGGCCGCTGATGGAGCAACGATATGTACTCCTTAGACCAACGTTTCCACAGATCGTTGATGGCACGTTGGGTTGCCTGGAAGTGGGAGAGCCTGTTTAATTGAACGCTAGCATAATCTGGTTCGGGAAGACGGAAAATTGGTTCTCCAATGAGGAAATGGGCAGGAGTTAGTGCCGATATATCTTCAGGATGGTTGGAGATAGGAGTTAACGGTCGGGAATTTAGAAAACTCTCAGCCTGGGCGATAGCAGTACGGAGATCGTCAAGCTGGTACGGCGATGAACTAAATGATGTTTAAAGGATTTCACCGCCGCCTCCCACAATCCGCCGCAGTGCGGAGCTCTTGGTGGTATAAACTGGAAGTCGATTCCCTTTTCTAGGCATTCAGTCGCCCATTGATTGGACTTCAGCTGTTCGTGGAACTGTCGTCTCATTTCTTTGATTTCGCGAAACGCACCGATAAACGCGGTACTGTTGTCGCAGTGTATTACGCGCACGCGCCCGACACGGCTCACGAAGCGTCTTAACGAATTGACGCACGCGGTTGCTGATAACCCGGCGACGATGTCCAGCACCACGGCTTTAACGGCGAAGCAGACGTACACTGCGACCCACACCTTGTTCGCCGCACCCCTACCTGCGAGTTGACGAACGAGAAACTGCCCACAGTAATCTAGCCCTGTATGCTCGAAGACTTTAGCTGGAGTTATGCATGTAGACGGTAGTGGCGCCATATACTGGTTACTAGCTTTCGGGCGGCAACGGAAACACTTAACGCATTGGTTGACTGTTCTTCGAGCTAAATCTCTGCCACGAATTGGCCAAAAGCGCTGCTTGATGGTTGCGAGCAGTTGAGTCGGTCCTGCATGCAGCATTTGATGGTGAATTGATCTCGCAATTAGCCGTGTGAGATGATGATCTGCCGGCAGTAAAATCGGATAGCGGCTGTCATACGATCCTGGCAGATTGACCAAACGGCCATTTAAGCGAAGAAGACCACTGGCGTCCAGAAACACATCAAGATTTTTGAGAGACGATTGGAACTGAGCGTCCTTAAGCGAATTGAATCCACGACGTTTTTGGTTCAGGTATTGTAACTCAGCTTGAAAAGAGGTACGCTGTGCAAGGCGAATAAGCGATTTCATCGCATTGTCGTATTCGAGTACAGTTAGTCTGGCTAAGTTGCGATTTTGCTCAGGTAGTTTACAATTGTTTATGAACCGCATGCAATAGGCGGTAATCCTAAGCAAGTGGGCTAGCTCTGAGTAAGAGTGTATAAGCGATTCATCTGTACCGGAGGAATGAAGTGCGACAGTCGCCTTTTGTTCCGTCGATAGTTGTTCCGTTGTGCGTGGTGACATGAGAAAAGATGGAGCTGGCCAATCTTCCGGCGGAAGTAAAAGAAAAGACGATCCATGCCACCAGAGTGATGCATGTAACAGCTGCTTGGGCTCTGCGCCCCTTGAAATGATATCAGCCGGATTGTCGGTAGTAGAGACGTGACGCCATTGAGAACCTTGAGAAAGCCGTTGAATTTCTGCTACTCGGTTTGTCCAAAACGTAGGATTCCCAGCAAACTTTGTTGTTTGAAGGACGGTGTTCATAGGTTGACTTCGAAGACAGGCAGCGCAGAGTTCGAGACGAGGAATGGTTAGACCATCAACTGGTGCCACACGAGACTTAGCAATCAACAGGTTGCTCGCTATCGCACGTCCGTCGTCATATGAGACAACATAGATACAGCATCCGTATCCTTTTTCTGATGCATCCGTGAAGCAATGCAGCTTGTACGAGATCGTTGAGGAACCAAGAACCCATCTGGGTACACGCAACGCCTTGATATCGTTGATCGATGTACGGAAAGATAACCACGTTGATTGGAGCCTTTCAGGAAGCTCGTCATCCCAATTCAAATCTTCCATTCAAAGTTGTTGGACAAACATCTTAGCACTAGCCACGATTGGCCCAACGAGACCTAATGGGTCGAATAGTGAGAAGATACTCTAAATAAAATGCGCAGAACCTACATGTGTGGTGTACAAAAACGAAGTGTCTTTTATTTAAATCAAAAACGGTTACATATGTCAATACCAAAGTATATAGTATAAAGGTTGTTCATTATGGAATGCACGTTAAATCAATTGTGATCAGATTGATCTCAACACCCTTCCTCAAGCTAATCACTATTGAATGCCCAAGTTCAAACAATGTTTCTTAAATGTCACTGGCGGAAGGCCTTTAGTCAATAAATCCGCTGGTTGGTCACCGCTCGATTTGAATCGCACGGCGACTCTCTGCTTCTGAACGCACTCCTTAATGAACTGGAGTCTCACATCTGTGTGCTTCAGCTTCCTAGACGACGCTTCCGATTCAGCGATTGCGATCGCCGATTGATTGTCTTCGTAGATGACGACAGCCTGATTGCCACGTAAACCCAACTCCTTGAAAAGCTTAACGATCCACAGTGCTTCGCAGATACAGTCGACTAAAGCACTACACTCCGATTCGGTAGACGAGAGTGCAATCGTCCTTTGCTTCCTCGAACTCCAAGATGTCGTTGACCCGTATATCTGAAAGACATAGCCAGAAACTGAATGGCGATCACCAGTATCTGTCGCCCAGTTTGCGTCCGCAAAACCGACTATCTGCTCCGCTGAATCCTGCCGGTTGTAGATCAAGCCATACTGCATAGTCCCTTTAAGGTACCGTAGTATCCTTTTCAGATGTGACCAATGCTCTAGTGACGGGTTACACTGGAACTGACTAAAGTATTGCACAGCCGAACTCAGATCAGGACGCGATGTAACCGTAAGGTAGGTTAAACACCCTATCAATTCTCGGTACGGTTTATCGATGTTTTGCTGTTCCGTCGGTCTCTATAGTTGCAAGGTAGCACACATAGGAGTCGATGCCGGTTTGCACGAATCCATTCCAAAACGACGAAGTGTTGCTGCAGTATAGCCTGGTTGACTCAGCTTCATTTCACCTTTGCTCACATTTCGTTCGATCCTGATCCCTAAGAACACCTGTGCTTCACCGAGATCCACCATACGGAACTCACAGTGCAGCATATCCTTCACATTTTGCACTTGACCTAAATCCTTGCAGATAATAAGGACATCATCTACGTAGAGCAAAAGATAAACCGGATCTTCCTTACTGTTCATCACGTACAAACAACTGTCTTCTGAACAACGCCGAAACCCGACTCTAGCCGCAAACTCGTTGAACCTTTCGTTCCAAGCCTTCGAGGCCTGTTTCAGCCCGTAAATTGATTTGCTCAGCTTGCATACCTTATTCCCCTCCTCAAATCCTTTGGGCTGCCGCATGAATATTTCCTCAGTTAGGCGTCCATTGAGGAACGCGGCCTTTACGTCCATTTGGTGAACGATAAGATTCTGTTGGTTCGCTAAAGCAAGCATCATACGAACGGTAGACATCCTAATGACGGGAGAATACGTTTCACTAAAGTCAAACCCATATCGTTGAGTAAAGCCCTTAGCTACCAACCTCGCTTTCCTTTTAACGACTGATCCATCAGGATCCATTTTTAGACGGAAAACCCACTTACAGTCAACTGCCTTGCGGCCACTGGGGAGATCGACTAACTTCCACGTTTGATTCTCGGCTAACGCATTCAGCTCATCGCTTATGGCCTCCTTCCATTCAGGCCAATCGGGTTGCAGCTTCAACTCCTCGATGGTCTCCGGAACGTTTCCCACATAACTTTCTGCATTGAGTGCAAAAGCAACGCAAGAATAATCACTCAATCTGGTCGGTGGATTTCGAACACGCTGACTTCGGCGAATCTCTAGAGGATCTTCTTCGTACCTATCCAGCTCCACTTCATCCTGACAATCATTGAATTCTTCTTCTTCATACATGTCAACTTCATCTAACGGCTCCGCCTCAGGTTCCGCCGAGTTCGACAATGGTAGCTCGGCCGAAGAATCAGATGGGCTCATTGAACCACCCAAACTAGTTGTCGAAGGATCGATTAGAGAACCTACCAATGGCCCGGCCAATTCAACACTGGAACCGCTGCATTTCGAAACAGGTATCTGAACCTCTACTTTGCTAGACACCAACGGCAGCTCCTCCACCACCACATCTCGAGCGATGAAAATTTTATTACCATCCCACAGACGATAACCGTTCACAGCGTATCCGACGAAATAACAGCTCTTAGTTCTAGACTCCAGCTTATTCCGTTTCTCCTTTGGAACAAAACTGAAAGCTCTAGCACCGAATATGCGAAACTTCGAGACATCAGGCTTGTGGCCGTACCACATTTCGTATGGTGTCTTGTTGGTTGTTAATGCCGTCGTCGGACTGCGATTGATCACGTACACCGCCGCTAAAACTGCCTCACACCATAATGACTTCGACATTCCAGCATCCGCAACCATGGCCCTTGCTTTGTCCATCACTGTGCGGTTGAGCCTTTCACTGACACCGTTTTATTGAGGAGTGTATGGAACGGTGTACTCAAGCTGTATTCCCCGTACGCGGCAGAAATCACGAAAAGCTACACCTATGTATTCACCTCCATTGTCGCAACGGAGACGAGAAATACGACTGTCAAAGTGTGATTCTGCCATTGCTGCGTACGTTTCGAAGGCATCAGGCACCTCATCTTTAGTACTCAGGATGTATATAGCAGTGAAATGTGTATAATCATCCGTAAAGGAAACGAAATATCGCTTACCGTTATAAGCAGCCGGTGTCATAGCTCCGCACACATCGCTGTGGATCAACTCGAGGGGACGGGTGCTCCGAGGCAAGGGCATCTGCGTGAATGGTTTTCTCGTTTGCTTCCCTTTGAGGCAGGGTTCACAGACCGCACGTTCCTTTAATTCACTTTGTTTTAGCTGCATACCTTTAACCATTTCACAGTCCACCATCTTCATAAGTCCACTTTTTCCGATGTGACCGAAACACCTGTGCCATAGCTCTTCGTTGCTAATGGCATTTTGCGACACAAGAGCAGCCGGCTCTTTCACTCGCGACACTTCCACATTCAGCTCGTAAAGCTTATCCTTTCGTTTCCCAGTGCAAACAATCTCACCGTTTCGCAAAATCTCGGCACTGTTTTTCTTGAAAAACACTTCCATCCCCAACTGTCCAACGCGTTGAATCGAAAACAGATTGTAACGCAGTCCCGACACGTAAAGAACTTCGCTGACAACACAGTTCACCCGTTTGCTTCCGACTTTCGTCACTATGTCAACAAAACCCGAGTGATTGCTTTCAAGCATCTGTCCAGAAGCCACTTTAATTAACACTGGCTTGTCTAGTTTCTTCACGTCGCGTAACCAGTCAATCGTTCCAACCATATGGTCAGAAGCACGGGAATCGAGAATCCACGAAACGTCACCTTGCCGCGAATCGTTTACATTATCGCCGACCGAACGAGACACAAACACAGTATCCGCTTCGCTTACGTAAGCTTTTCCTTTTGGCACGCTCTTTTTCGGCATCTGTTCGCGATCATTCGGGCACTCCGCGCGTTTGTGTCCGACTTTCCCGCACGAAAAACACTTGAATTTCTTCTTGTTTTTCTTTTCTTTTCCAGCAAAAGCTGTCGAGTCCGCACCAGCTTCAACGTCACTGCTATTTACACGTTTAACGCTTTCGCTGAGCAACCGCGCCCGCACAAAATCCAGGGTACACTGTTCGTCCGATAGTGTTTCGAGCACTGTTACCAAGTTGCCATACGAAGACGGCATCGATTCTAACAAAAAGAACACAACAAGCCGTTCGTCCAACCTAATGCATGCCGAATCCAACTCACGAACAGTTTTATCAAACAGCAGCAGATGCTGCTCCATCGTGCCAGTCTCGTATTTCAGTGCCAGTAACTTTTTCAGCAGGAAAAACTGTCCGGAAATCCCTTTACGGGCAAACGCATTCTGCAAAGCTTGCCAAATTTCCACCGAATTCCGCTTCTGCTTGACATATTCAAGCTGCGAATCTGAGATGTTCCGAATTAGCACCGACTTGCACCGAATGTCTCTCGTTTTCCGATCCAACAGTCCATTTTCCTTCGCTCGTTTTACTTCAGCACTATCGTCGATGAGTACACGAAATTCATCGACTTCTTCCGGAACCTGCTGTATGCATGGCAAGAGACCCAGCTCCTCCAAATGCACTTCCATACGAAAACTCCAATTTGCGAAATTGGTACCATCGAACAGGTACACTTTCCGTTGTTCCTCCATCGTACTGGACAGTAATTCACTCGACCGAAAGAAAACTAAATACGCACGAATACGATGACTAAACGTTTTTCCGAAACACACGATACGCGCTTTGTAGGTTAGGGCATAAGCTGGGCAGCATAACCTGAGAAGATACTCTAAATAAAATGCGCAGAACCTACATGTGTGGTGTACAAAAACGAAGTGTCTTTTATTTAAATCAAAAACGGTTACATATGTCAATACCAAAGTATATAGTATAAAGGTTGTTCATTATGGAATGCACGTTAAATCAATTGTGATCAGATTGATCTCAACAAATAGTTGTGACACTTCCGTGAGGGCAATGCGCTTAGTAACCTTTCCCAGAACTGGCAGCTTCGGGATCTTAAATCCAAACAAATCTTCTGACGGAAACCACAGCAAACCGAGGGTCTTGATTGAAGGTGATTGGTCGAGTTCCAGAACTTCCAAAGTCTCACGGTCCTTCTCCGGAATGTGCTGCAAAACTGTAGACTTGTTGGCACTCCATTTTCGAAGGGAAAATCCGGCTTGTTTGAGCAATTGACAGAGTTGCTGGTTTGTTTGCAATAGTGTGTCCAAATTATCAGAACCAGTTAACAAATCATCCACATAGAAATCCTGCTTTAGTACGGATGCTGCTAGAGGATATGCGTGTCCATCATCATCCGCCAGTTGATTTAACGTTCTAGTGGCCAGGTAAGGAGCGCACGAAGTACCGTATGTGACGGTGTTCAGTTGGTAAGGCTTGATGGAATCGGATTCCCCTTTGCGCCATAGAATTTTCTGCAGTGATCGATCATCTGGATGTACCAGAATTTGCCGGTACATCTTCTCTATATCCGCTGTCATGACATAACGATGCAGGCGGAAATTGAGAACTATTGATAGTAGAGTTGGCTGAACCGTGGGTCCAGTCAGGAGCAAATCGTTTAGTGAAATGTGGTTACTGCTTTTGGCTAAATCGTCGAAAACTACCCTTATTTTAGTGGTCGAAGAATCTGGGCGGTGGATGGCGTGGTGGGGCAAGAAATACTGGGGCAACGCGACGCGACTCTGCACCTCCTCCATATGACCGAGTTGTCGGTATTCTTCCATAAACTGCACATAGCTGAAGCGTAGGCTATCATCGGCTCGAAAACGTTTTTCCATAGCGGTGAACCGGCGAGCAGCTACAGACCAAGTTTCTCCAATAGTTGGCAACATTTCATCGGACAGGAAGCCGTACAACATAACGTCCCTCCGCGGATCGACTGTGTGTACGAGCGAAATACGTTTCGCACTGCTGCTCCTCGCTAGTGTATGCCTTACCTTGCTCGAAGTTCTCTGCTTCCCAAAACTTCTTTACTTGAGCATCCAAATCATCAAAAGTGGAAACCAGACATGTAACTGGAGGCTGAACAGTCTTAGTCGCAACCTTTCCAGCGAAAACGTATCCTAGACTCGTTTTCTGTAAAACTGGGAGTTGGTCGTTGAATCTGACTTGTTCTGCATGTAAAAGGACAGAAAACATTTCAGCGTCAACAATAAAATCGATGCCGTGGCTGATATTGAACTGTGGGTCAGCCAGCGGTAAATATTGTGGTATTTTCCACGCACTAATGTCTACATTACTGGTAGGTACACTAACAGTTAGCTTTGGGAGAACCAAACATTCGAGACTGTTCTCAGTTGGTCCAAAGCGAGACGAAAATTGCACTGTCACTGTGTATCGCACATTCACTACGGCTTGGCCGATACCGCTCACTGGTATATTCACTTTCCTTCGACGAAGCCCAAGGCGCTGGCACAACGATTCCGACACAAAACTAGATTGCGATCCACTGTCTAAAAGAGCGCGAGCAAGTTGGAATTGACCAGAATTATCTCTAACTTTGACCAGAGCAGTATACAGTATTACAGTGGATTCACTCAAGGTTGCAGGTGCGACTGTTTGACAGGCGGTGGAGAGAGGTGCAAGTGTACCGGACGAAGCAGGGTAGGGGGCATGTACCGACGGCGGCGTCATCGAGACGACGTGATCGACCGAAGCGACCGCGCTGTGCAAATTTTGCTGTGGTGACGACGATTGCGTAGCTTGCATAAGCGATGGCACTTCCGTTGCAATCAGTGTGGGAACCGGTGAGAGGTGAAGCAATGTGTGGTGTTTCTTTTGACAGTATTTACAGGATACGCTGCTACAATTCCTTGACAAATGCGAAGCCTTTAAGCAATTAATGCAAAGATTGCTCCGCTTCACCAGCTCCAAACGTTGCATTGGAGTTTGGGCTCGAAAGAACTCACATTGGAACAGATAATGGTTTTGTTTGCAAGCGATGCACTTTGGAATTTGCTCTGAAGCCGGGTAGTTGACAACCGGTCGAGACTTTGAGGTCTTGGCCTCAGTGAACGAAATAGCAGACTGTGATAATTTGAGCGACTGGAGTGTCCGAGAGTGCTCATGAAGATATTCCAATAAGTCATCGTACGAAGGACGTTTTGTTTTATCTCGCCGATTTTCCCATAAACCTTGCGTATTGATGTCCATCCGGCTGAACAAAAGTTCCACTAACACCGAGTCCCAATGTTGCGCCTTCGTCTCCAACGAATCAAGAATTTTCACATGTTTTTCGAATTCGTCGGCTAAATCCATCAAACCATTAGCTGATTCCTTTCAAAGCGGTGTAGTAGAAAACAGAGCAGAAATGTGCTGCTTAATTAGCAAATCTTTGTCCTCGTAGCGATCGGAAATCATCTTCCATGCAACGGGGTAGCTAGTTGCTGCTATTGGAAGTGAACAAATTATTCGAGCTGCATCACCTTTCAAAGATGCTCGGAGGTAATGCAGCTCCTGAATGTTAGATAACGTAGCATGATCGTGGATCATTGCTCTAAATAGATCGTAAAATCCAGTCTTCTGGATTGCCATCAAACTCTGGAATATTTAGCTCTGGCAGACGCACACCAGAAGTTGGCATATTATGTGAGTTTTCCTGTACGATAGCAGGGGGAGAAACAGTAGGGGGAAGCGCTTGCTTGCTTGATAATGAACCCTTTAAGCGAAAATATAGTGTCTGGAGCTCTGCAAACGTATCGGACAATACTGGATCGCCGACACAAAACGAATCCAGCTCGGATTCTACAGATTCGAACTCCTCCATGAGCTTATCCAGCCGCTCGAGACGGAATGGAATCTCGAATGTTTTCGAGGAATCAAAATTTTCATCAAACTCGCGGATTAATTCAATGGATCCAATAATATGAGCACGCTTGACACGCAGATGCTTGAGCTGCTTCGCCTTTTTGCTCCTTGTTACAGCCGCCATTGTGTTAATTGTATAGAGAATAGAAAAGATGCACCCACCTGCTTTTGTCGTACTTAACCTCGATCGCTACGGGATGATCGATGTCCAAAAGATCCGAACACGAGCCAATGATGACGAGCCCGCTGGTTCCAGCAACAGCAGCAGAGCAACAGCAACAAATCCGATAGGCAGCAAGCAACCAGATTTTAGCGGCTCACAGAATTTTTCGTCCAACTCGTATCGATTTTGCTCCAGAAAAATATGATTTCACTGTCACTCTATCACTTGTAAGCAGATATAAAATTCCGAAATCGTTACGGGGTTCAAAACGTACGACTTCTGATGGCCAAATTGACTTGCACTAGCGACGATAAACGATTCACTTGACCCAATCTTTCAACTATTCCACGGAACACGCCCAAGCAACCAAAAGTTCGATTATTACTTGACACGCGAACTCGAAAGTTCATAATTAGTTCAGATTCAGTTCCGTGGAACTTTCTTGCTGATTAGTAGTATATATCAAGTATACGTGGAACTAAATGCTTTAAGAAGTGCTGCGAGTACTTCATAGATACTTCAAAGCTATTAGGATGCTACATGAAGTTCTGAAGTTACTTTAGTTGCTAACAAGTTCTGCGTGCTGCTTTTTTGTTTATATTTCTGGTGATCAAACCAGCAGAACCTGAAACTATTGGAGATTAATTATTTTTATTTCACTTGAATAAATTTAATCCTCGCACATTTCTAATTACAAATATAAATTAGAATGAAATGCTCTTCATTATTGTGTAGTGTTGTGTAGCATATGCTGTCGGTATCTCACTACTATAGTTAATTGCCTGGTTCCAAACTTTATGTTCTATAATTAACTCGCGCTACATAAAGCTGCTGCAAGTTCTAAAACGAACTTTTACTTAACAACTCATTGGCAAAATTCACATCGCTTGTATACGGCAAAGGTGACGCAGTGGATCGGTATAGGTTTGCAACGCGGAACACCCGGGTTCAAACCCAACAGCAGGCAAATACAACGAATATAGAAGTTAGGTAGAAATATGAAAATAGAACATAGAAGTGCTGCTAAATTTGTTTTTTCTTAGTTTTTGACAGTTTATTTCGAAGCTGCTTAGCGTTCTATGCAGTGGACCCAAGACAGCTTGAAAGTTCGGTTAATTACTTAAAAGTGACGCTGCTTAGCAAGTTATAGATTGATATACATAAAGCTGTTTAACCCTTGTTAGACACCATTATTCGAACTTTTGGTTACTTGGGCGGTCCCGGGTTTCGGCACCATTAAAATGTTGCTTGATTTGCCGAATCTGGTCGGCTACGAAGGAGTTTGTCCGAGAACGTGGTTTCCGACGACACTTGGTGGATTTGTAGAGATTTTCGGACAAGCAACTTGAGACGTCTGCACAGGTTTAGTTTTAACTTGCGAATAATTATTTAATTTCAGCCTTTCTATTACATCGGTAAGGTGAGTGTCTGAGAGTGTTTGCGTTCTTCTATTTCCGTTTAACTGTCACGAATGAGTGTGGTGTGAAGGCGTATATAAATTCTATTCGATCAATGTAAGTATAATTTAAGGTAAGTAATAATTGTATATAATTTTCATTTCAGGTTTATGATTTTCAGCAAAAGTATTTAACGTTCCAGCAAAGGTAAGTAAGTTCCAGAACAATGGTAATCAGTAGAGTAATCAATGATAATCTTAAGTAATCATTGGTAATCCTGATTAATTTAGGTAAGCCCATGAGATTGATTACTGGTAATCAGAGGTAATCAGTAAAGTAATCAAAAGTAATTTTTTTCAAAGGTGCGTAGTAATCATTGCTGTTGGAAACCCCTTGGTATAGACCTTTCCATTTATCGAGTCGACTAACATTTTAAAGGAGCGGATAAGCCAACTGTTAAACAGCACGAGTGAGAGTTCATTTTCCTATGCTGCTCCAGCAAAAAATAACTCTCACTCGTTCTGTTTGACAGTTGGCTTATCCGCCCCTTTCAAATGTTGGTCGACATTTATGTGTGTTTTGGTGCTTGAAAATGAGGCAAACAGGCATCAGCTCTTCCCCAAAATGATGCAAATATCCTGATGTATATACACGCGTATTTCGTGTTCGTTAGTGTGGGTGCTCAAGCTGTCAGAAAGCATGGGACTCAGGCGTATGAAACTGAAGATGAAGGATAAAGAAGCGGCTAACATCTTTTTACGCTTCCTACACGTCCGACACAAAAAGAAAAAAAGCAAAAAAGTAATTTTGTTCGAGCGCTTACCAATACACATTCATCCGAGGCTGAAGTTAGAGCGGGCTACTCACAAATACATTTGGTCCGAGGCAAAGTTTGTTATGGGCTAGATGAGATGTTGGCTACACGAAAAATGTATGGGAATGACATTAGTGACAGCGGGGTGATGGGACTTGACAGCTCAAGACCGTATTGAAAAAGGTGGAAACTTTCGTAAAATATTTATCAATAGAGCTTTCCAGTTGTGTGTATTGCAAGTAGCTGGCAGGCAGCCATGTTTTCGATGCCAACATGTTAGCGTTAGCGTAAACGAGAAATCATATTGTCAATTGCAAGGAAAATTGTACCATCCAAAGTGTGATATCGCTCATAAAAGTGCTATTTTGCATTAAATCGTTTCAGTATCTTCGGCGCACTTTTTCGTTATCTTCCAAGCAATAAGTGCGCCGAAGATACCAAAACGATTTAATGCAAAATAGCACTTTTATGAGCGATTGCGCACTTTGAATGGTACAATTTTCCTTGCAATTGACAATATATTCGCCACTCTTCACACAAGTTAGCTCTTCAGCTGTCAGTGGGGCCCACGACTCCTGAGTCCTGAACCCGCCTGATGTTAGCTCTCGTCAACGCAAAGCAAACGAGATAAAGGTGCCAGTTAGCTGGTGTATTGGCGTTTGAAAATGAGGCAAACAACAACAGTAAACAAAAGAGATGCATTCCTTTGTCACCAAGGTACAGAATGAATTTCGTCTTCCGCTGGCTTAAATACCAGCAAATTGTCAACATATGTGCTTGAATTTGGAACAGGATGGGAAGTTTGAGCGAAATATGTGCTCAGCAGTGCGGCAAACGGAGAAACACAACTAGTAATCGCTATTTTTCGGGTTGTTCCTCCAGCATCAGCTGTTCCCCAAAATGTGGTAAACATCATGTATATACACGCGTATTTCGTGTTCACTAGCGTGGGTGCTAGAGCTGTCAGAAAGCTCTATTCGCGTTGACGAACGTAACCCGCCTGGGCGCGTCCGGCAGAAATCGAACAAAAATCTGGCAGCGAAAAACTTTTTCTGCCAGGCATTCTGCCGGATTTCTGGCCGCCGTCACCCGTGAAAACTAGCAGAAATGCAACAACCGATTCTGGCAGAAATTTCGCCTAACGGTTTTGTCTGCCAGATTTCTGTTCGATTTCTGTCAGCCATGTCGAACAGAACCGATACCGAAACCGATTCAACCGGTTTGTTTTTTTTGCGTAACTTTTTGATTAAACAAAGCTGCATCAAAAATAAATACAATACATACATACATTTGCGCATTTTACACTACTTTATTGTTCATTGTTACGTTCAGCTTATTTTTGTTAGTTTTCGGTGCATTTCAGAAGCTGAAACCAGATGAGCGGGACCTTCGGTCTGCAACAAGCCCCTGGCAGACAACCATGTTCTCGCCGCCAACATCTCGTGTGTGCGAAAATGAGATAGCAATTCAGCACTGCGTTTCACTCAACTGCCAGCAGTCTGATTTGGGCCCGCTGTCAAATTTTGAGCCCCGGACATGCTGTCGCTGACGTTTACTGCAGCTCGATATAGAGATGTCGATGGGGTGGTCTGCAAACAAAAAGAATGCACGGAGCACGCACGTTATAGGCGTTTTTGACAAGCTATCGCCCGCTTGGAGGCGCTGCATAAAAAGTGGTGAAAAGAAAAATCGCTGTCAAGCTCCATACATTTTCCAGGTTCCATATAGGTGCCAGCAAGCATTTTGGGAATTGCACTTTTTTTGTAGTTCCAATGATGACAACCAGGTAGCGAACGGTTGCTCTTAGTTTTGCTCGAATTCGCCTATTGGAATCGACCATTTAAAATGTTTCGTGAGGCTTTAAAAACAGAAACTAAATCCCGCAGAAATAGGTTAAATATCATTTTCTTACCTGTAATGCAGAACTGCAACATTAGGCAGCATCGTGTGAAGCACGTATCTCCCGTTTTAAAATGTCATTTTTGACATACAGAAAAGCGAGCGAAAAACGAAGAAAACAACCGGTTCTGAATGTCAAATTTTGCCGGCGCCATATTGATTCTGTCCGATTTCTGCCAGGCATCCGAATTTTTCCTAAGCGGGAAGCTGTTGCCACCTCCAAAAGTTTACTGTAGGGGTGAAGCGGAATAGGAATTTCTTAAAGAGCGCAAGAGATCGAAACATTTTCACCCACAGGTGCATACGGGCAATTCTATGAGTGTGCAAGGAATCGTTTAATGCCGTCAACGCGAATACCGGTAAATATATTTTGCACCCGGGTAAAAGTATGCAAATATCAAGGGGTCGAACACTCAACACATTGTGTCGCGGCACTCCAGATATATCAAGTGGTACACCTCCGGTTCAATTTTACGTATGAAATAGGAGTACTGCCAGTTGTCAAAATCATATCGCACGGTTGCCAGATCTATCAGATTATAACGAATTTAACTAATCTTGCAGTTCGGCATTTTCGGTAAAGCTTCGGCACAGTTCGCCTCGTTTCAAGTCGCCTATATAACATTAAAACGGCTGTGCCGAGTTGCCGACCCCTTGGTAAATATGCATAAATATATTAATTATATTTTACAAATTTGAAGTGATTCGCCCCGTGGGGATACTCCTGTTGCAATTGGGTCCTAAAGCCCTATGTCGTTTTTAGCTTGAATCGATGAGGTTAGGGTTAGGAACACATATTTTGATATTCAATTTTATATTTTTAGGCTATTGCCGTTAAAAACCTTTTTTTTTAATTTTGTGAAATTTTGAACAAAAAATAAACATTTGGGCAACCTTATATAGACAAACTATAGTTGTGCATGGTTGTTTTAAGCGGTGTCTAGACAACACGAATTATAAAAAGAAACCATAGTATGTCTTGAAATGTCACGGAAAACTTTTTGTTTACCTTCACGCTCATGTGATAGTGTGTCAAAAAGTCAAAAGTTGCAAAGTCAGGAAATGGCTTGGCAATCGCGACCTAAAACATTTTCTGAGTTTACAGCTCATTTTCCGGTTCCGGTCATCTCAGTTTAATTAAGGCCTTTGTCAAAATCAGCAATAAGCGTAGTGACTGCACTTGGTCACAGCGTGGATGGCTTCAGTTTTCGGATGCAACACCCGCCATCGAGATGCGACCGTGTTTGGTTAGAAACGCACAGAAATTTTTGGTCTGCCGTTCGCCCAGAGATGCCAGGTGATTTTTTGAAAAGTCTTCACGAATCAAGGAAAAATGTCTTCATTTGTCTGCTTTCGGCTTTCCGCCCATTTAAATTGCATGGTGAAGACATGTCTTCAAGTGAAGACATTTCACTTTTTTGTAACAAAAATGTCTTCAAAATGAAGACATGTTTTCACTTCTGGCATCTCTGCGTTCGCCCTACACACAGAAAAATTTCATGGTAAATTCTACCATTTTAGGGGTAAGCTTGACCAGAAAAGTATGGTGGTTTTCAACCGACTGGGAAAACTGGTCTAGACAACATTTTCATGGTTATTTCGACTATAAGCTTGAACAATGGACGCATGGTACGGTTGACCACGCATAGTAGGCATAACTATAATCTTTATACCATAAAATTGTCATCATTACAATGCTTTAGTTATCTTAACCACTTTTTGTATAGTTTTACTGACAAGAAAATAGTCATCTTGGACAAAAAAATAAACGGAACTAGCTGGTTGCAGTGACAATTTTATGGTAAAAATGACCATGTATGGTTGGGACAACTATAATTTAAAACTATACAATTGTCATCATGACAATGGTTTTGTTATCATGACCAGGTTTTGTATGATATTGCTGACAAGAAAATAGTCATCTTAAACACGCAATGAACGGGACGAGTTGGTTGTCGTGACAATTTCGTGGTAAAAATGACGTTATTAACTATTGTTGAAATAACCATGAACGTAGTCATCTCAACTATAAATTTTATAGTTTTTATGATCATTCACGTTATACTTACTCCGAATGAATCAAACGAATCTTTTGCAATAAATGAATGTGGTGCACCTGCAGGTATACTTGCAGAGAAACTTTCAAGTATACTTGCAGATGCACCACATTCAATTATTGCAAAAGATTCATATGATTCTTTCGAAGTAAGCATAATGTGAACGGTAATATATAAATAAATTAGACGGATTTCTCATTATTTCACAATCCAAATAACAAACAATCGGTTATGTCTATACATATATATCGTAGATTACTATAATTTTAACAGGAATTTTACGTACGTTTTTGGTGTGGCTCTGCAGTGTAGGTTTGCTGACTGTGGTTACCTGCATTCCGAGTATAGATTCATCCGCGGCTAAAACCACAATTTGCGATGTTCAGCCTGCAGCAGAGCCTGTCAGATCTGACATATTTAGCTGGAATATACTGAAGTGAAACCACTGGCTACCTATTAGTTTGAACTGCCTGAACATTAATCGAATGTGGCATAGACTTCACGTTATCCTATTTGGGATGAGAAGCGGTTTTAGACGTGTGCTAAACTAACACATACCAATATTTACCTCAAAGTTGTCGAGCCCGTGTAGCTACTACTCTAAAAATCCTTATCATGATGGCACATCCAATGACGATCATCGGTTATTGGGACTTCGAATAAATTGGAAACATCTCCCGGGGGCATTATGCAGCAGAATCCTGTACGGATGGGAAAATCGATAATCCTGGAAATAGTTTTCTGGACATATGCCGTATTCTTGACTGCAGACAACACGTCTAACTTAAGCCTATCCATGATGCCAATTAACTACAGGATAAGATTCTCCACCGTGCACCATGCATTGAAAATATTGTTATTTCAACTGTTATAAACGGCAAGCAAAGGTGATCTCCGTCAAGTGATTTAACAATTGGTTTCTGATCAATTTCATCAGAACAGGTTGGTACAACCGACATAATTAGCATTTTATATATGTTCGGTTCTAAGGGAAAGTCTGTCATACGGCAATCTAATCATGCCGGCTGTCTTTCGTTGTCTAATGCAGATAAAGAGTGCAATAGGTCTGAAGCAGGCAACAGTAATTCAACTAGCGGAGCATCCATAAAATCAAACTGCAGGAAATCGTTAATTCCCAGCTGAAATATCATTGTGGTCAAATCGGTACGCTAAATTTTTGGAACCAGCATCGGAAGCGTTTTACGTTCCATTCTAGTTTTTGAAATGAAGACTTTTTGCTCAACAAATCCTGGATTAACCACATAATAAATACCATTGACTGTGAGCGATGTTTTCGTTATGTCCGTTCATAGTGTGTCAGCAACTTGAATAACAGACGACTGAAATGAACAAAATTGAATAAACATTGAAATACGACAAAAATTAAATCCTCACTTCGTTCGTTCGTTCGTTGGATATGCCGTAGTTTCGGGGTAGTTTAAAGGCCGGCCGAAATCTTCCGATCAAGTAGGACGTCATAACTGCTGGTAGAAGTAGATTTTACGATTGAAATATTTCAAAGTCTCGGAGTTGCTAATTGTGACTCTGATCGGTTTTAGAAGTCTATTGTGCTCCAGTGTCTGCTGACGGAAATAGTTTGACGATGGTCTAGCTCAGTGGTGGCCACGGTACAAGCATATTGCGGGCTAAATCAGATCTCCCCAATAGATCCGCGGCCCTAAATGACTTCTGACATTAATAAATTCAACCTATAGTGTCCGTCCGCCATCTATCAAACCAGTTCGCGGGCCGCAAAGGCCAAATTCAAGAGCCGCAGTTTGGCCATCACTGGTCTAGCTGGTGTTACATAGGATGTCATTTTGAATTATTCGACTGAAGGTACCGAAAGTGTAATCCTCAATTCCCGACACGAATCAGCCATCGTTGGCAGTTCCAGAACCTGCTTTTTGTTTGTACGTGTGGCAGGATGTTCGAACTGGTTTGTCTGAACATCTGGATGCTACGCTTGTTCCGCACCTGCCACTCTACCGGTCAGGAAAAATATGTACTAACTTTTGATTCCAGTCGGTCTACTATATTGCCGCTTTCCTCTGTCGAAACGTATTTACTTGTTTTTTTTTGCTGAAATATCCAGTAAAACACTGTACCTGGAAAACAACATATTAGCCTCAACCGTTTGAAACAGTCCTAATCGAGTTCATTGCTGGTCCTAAAAAGAGTTATTATGGTGTATTTGAAGATAATAAAAGATGATTTTTCTATTTCTTTACCTAAAGCACAAATGGTGCTTCCTGTAGTCCGTACGGTATGGAGTTATGATGACGGCGATTAAAACTTTGGATTGATTCTTTTTTTTTCACTGGCCTAATAAAATAAAAAGTTTCACTGGCCTGTGGATTCCGATATAAAACATCTGTTGGTGAGCAAACCGTGATCATTGTATTGTATTTACGACGAATTAAGAAGATCTATGACGTGGATCTTGGACCCGGCAACAATACCGTTCGCACAATAGAGGCTAAATGTTGTGATTGCTGGATGGTGTTGGCTCATTCCTAGTTTTTGTAAAGAGCTGCAATCCGGTTATGTTCGATATTTCGGAAGCAAGTAACAGATGCAAATTTTCTTAAAAATATGTTGCGGAAAATATAAAGAAAAAGAAAATATTGTACCCAACAAATATTTTTGTTATATAACAACTTATCAGGCGTTTGCTACTCGGTATTAGCTATACAATGGTTTTAATAAGGTATACTATTAAACAAAAATGTTTGTTGGGTATACAGAAAAATGAATTTTGTCTGTTCTGCATGTGCCTTATAGACTAGGAAACTACTAAACCGATCGGAGTGAAAATTTGTATGCGGTTTTTAGGGCCAGGGAAGGTTCTTATTGTACTAGCTAGTGCTGCTAATGAAAATACGTCTGTGCCGCCCAGTTGTAAAGTTTGTACTTCCCAGTATGTATATTAAATAGCATATCCAAGAATCTATGTTTACTAGATCAACGGATAATAGAGTTTATAAATATTTTACTATACTACACAGGGTGGCTCCCATACAAATAAAACCCAAATTTTACATATCTCGAGAACCAATCAAGCAAATTGAACCAAATTTTTTTATGAGGTGGGGTTTTCCCTTCTCAGGAAGGGGTTGTACTCACACAAATAAAGCGGATATTTTTGCAAAACTCAAAAACTAATTGAACTCGAGAAAAATTCTTCCATAAACATTAGTCAATATCAAGATCAGTAAAAACTGCTTATATACACTAGATGATTCAGGGCGAGACGGCCGCAGGTCGCGAGTACTGCCGGCGGAAGCGCTGACCACTACGAGGGGGGGCAGTCCCCAGAGAAAACACCTCTGTCTAGGTTTATTTGTTTTCCTAGGTCTACTGCCCTCTATTACTTTCCTTCAGTTGGGTCCGAACGAGCGACGGCGGGTAAGTGAGGATCGCACCCGCGAAATAGTACTTTTCGCTAAAAGGGTTTTCGCGAAATGGTATTCCGCTAACACTATATTCCGCATTATGGTCAACTGAGAATTGGTTATCCGTGAAAATTCGGCGAAATATTATATAATCACGGTGAATATTTAAATACTATTAGCTTTATTTTATCTGCCGTAATAATAATGGTGGGAGCAGCCACGTAGCCAGGGGGGCCTGGCGGCCTTGGCCCATCCCCCGAAATATTTTGGCTCACATTTTTATCGCGGCACTGCAAGAAATCTGTCGCAAAGGCGAGAAGGTGTGGAGGATCCGTGGCGGTAAAGCCAAATTTTTCCAGAGCGGTGGAGCGATCGACGAGCTGGGAACGGGCTTCGTAGTATTGGGAAAAATGCAGGATCACGTAATGGACTGGAAAGCGATCAACGAGAGGATGTGTGTGTTGAGGATAAAAGGCCAGCGATGCATGATCACCAGCGATGGTGATCAGAAGCACTTTCTTTTCCCACAAAGATATCCAAAAAGCCACCTGGAGATCACCTGACCAATGAACTTCGAACCAAATCGACCATATTCACATCGAGGGCCGGTTTTTCTCGAATATCACCAACGTACACTCCCTACGGGGTACGGATACCGACTCGGACAATTACCTAATAGCAGTACACGTGCGCTTAAAGCTAGATGCTTCGACCCTCGAAAACGGGTGGAGTATGATACGCTCGGCCGTCAACGGGGTCGCAACCTCGGCGCTAGTAGTGGAAACCTCGAGCGGAACCAAAAAAGTGGTCTCTAGGAAACTCCGGTAATATACGTGGGAAAGGCGAGACCACACGAAGCCAGCTCCCCCTCGATCCAAAGTGTGTTCGGCTACTGGTAGTAAGAAAACTACGGCCTCCATGAGGCCAAACCTCCGGTAATTCCGTCTCTCCTAAATGCCAGTGAGCGGAAAAATCACAAAAATACAGTGCAGATAAACCTTCCACTTGCAAAAGCTGTTTCGGGCGTAATTTTCAGGAGGTTTATCGAACACGGTGTGGACCTGGCCCTGGGGTGACATTGCGATTCTCGTTTCGAGTGATTTTGGTTCGTTTCGACCACGTTAAATGAATGGGCGAAACGAACTAAAATCACTCGAAACGAAAATCGCAATACCACCCCTGATTCAAGAGCCCTGGGTCTACAAAGGAAGAATACAAGGTATTCAAACAAGAACATGTAAGTTCTTCTATGATGACAAATATGATCCTCCGAGAGCTGCTGTCTTGGCCAACGCAAACATTAATTGTTTGCCCATTACAGAGTTCATCAAACGAGACATAGTGGCGATCAGAGTTGAGGTATCAATCGCCAAGGGAAATCCGATATTATCGTAGCATCGCCCCATTTTCCTGGAGACGTTCCTAAGGTTGCAACTCAAGAGGTTGCGGCGTTCGTCAAATTCTGCATAGAAGTCAACAAAGACTGTATTATCTGCTGCGATGCCAACGCTATCGCATTTTGTGGGGAAGCACCGACCAGGGGTGTGAAATTGTCAAAAAATTTTCCGGACTAAACATCCATGAATGGCGACAATTTGGAACCAGCCAGCGTATCGAAAATAACAGCTAATAATAGTTAAATTATAACTAAAAGGCTACGTTTAACTGCTTTCTAATTAATTTCAGTTGTTTTAAAACGAATCAACCTTTAAGTAGGTCCCAGCACCAAAGGTATTAAAACCAATGAGTGGGACATGGACAATGTATGTGATTTGACAGCCACACCACCTCGCTGGCACCGACATCAACAATCGAGATGAGTGCCTTTTAGAATTTCTCTCGTTAAACAATATCGACATTGCTAATAAAAACAATGAACCTACATTCATGAATGCTATGAGGCAGGAAGTCTTGGACCTGATCTTGTGAGAAGCTAAGAGGCAAAAGGTTTCGAATTTGTGGGTTTTGCTGATGATTTGGTCATCATGGTTCTTTGAAAATTCGACGACGTGATATCGGATAGAATGCAGAGGGCCTTGGTGTAGTAAAGAAGGCCTGGGCATCAATCCCTCTATAACAACAATTGTTTGTGTTGTTTCACTAGGAAGAAGAAACTGAAATTACAATCTCTACACCTTAAGGAAGAAATTAAATGTAGAGTCTCGTCTCAGGAGTAATCCTATACGCTAAACTATCTTGGCACGCACACTTAGATTTAATAATTAGCAAGGCAGACTGCCTTATGGGTATGTTCTAGACTGGGAAAAAAATGGGTCCTCAAACCAAAAATGGTGATGTGGGTCTATACCGCCGTTGTGAGACCTAAGATAGCTTATGCCTCGTAGGTATGGTGGCCAAAAACTAATAAAAGCCACAGCTATTGAAAATTTGAACAAACTTCAACGATTATCATGCATGGCCGTAACTGGAGCAATGAAAAGCACACTTTCAAAGGTTCTAGAAGCTATCCTCCACTTACTACCCCTGAACCAACATGTTCAGTTAGAGGCTAAGAAAAGTGTCCTAACACTTAAACGATTGAAGACAATACTCGACGGAGATAAAACCGGTCACTTGAGTATCCTGAATCTTCTACCTGTTTGTCGGTCCAGCTGCGGAAATGAATAGTGGATGGATGGAAGCTAGAACCAACTATGACATCCCATACACATTAAACGAACCCTCACGTTCGGTATGAGTTGGGGAGGGACCTAGCCTCCACAGTGGTTCAATCAAGTTCTATACCGACAGGTCAAAAATGGAACTGGCCGGAAATGGAACCGGAGACTGGCCCACAGTCGTCCAGGCAGCGATAACAGCTATAATAGAATATAGGGTCAGGTGGAGCAAGACGGGTCACATAAGGAAAGTACCCGATGCGTTTTTCTACGAATTCAATTTTAAGCAGCTTATCATTTATTTAGATAAATCACTAATAATATAAATCCAAAAATAACCAAAATAAATAAAACGAAACAAAATAAAAGTTATATCAGACAAAAAGTGAAATGTCGGAAAACTACCCTTTTGCCGCATTAACTGTTTTGTGGATAAAATATATGCCGGGCCAGCTAAAAACTTATTTAATAACAACAATAAATAAACTCAAAAATATAGATATATGGACAAACATAGAGTGCCACACAAGTCTTTTTCAGTCTAACCCATCTTGCCCCTATTGAGCTGGTAGAACAAAATACATGTTTATTTAAAACTTTGTAGTATATAACAAACTAGCTGACCCGACAAACTTCCCCCATTGCTTAGCCTGATAAAATAAAGCGGATAGCATTTAGATATTCGCCATCATTGCAAACCATTTAGCCGAATACCATTTTGCGGAATACCAATTCTCGGTTGACTATAACGCGGAATATAGAGTTTCGCAAAATACTATTTCGCGAAAAACCTTACGCGAGATGTACCATTTCACGGAAAATCTTTTCGTAGAAAGTACCATTTCGCAGGGGTGACCCAACTGAAGGAAAGTAATAGAGGTCAGTAGATCTAGGAAAATAAATAAACCTAGATAGAGGTAATCTCTACGGGGGGCTGCCCCTCACAGTGGCCGGCGCTTCCGACTGCAGGTCGCCGGCAACACTCGCGGCGTGTGGCCGTCGCACGCTGAATTATCTAATGTTACTATTGATAGTTTTTGGTGGTTAATCAATAACAAGATTAATGTTTTATGAAAGAATCTAAAATTGCTCGAATTCGATTAGTTTTTGAGTTACGCAAAAATTTCTGTTTTATTTGTATGAGAGTCCTTATCCCCCTACCACAGGGGTGAGGGGTCTCAAACCATCATTAAAAGAATGCTGGCTCCAAAACCCCCCCACATGCCAAATTTGGTTCCATTTGCTTGATTACTTCTCGAGTTGTAAGGAAATTTGTATTTCATTTGCATGGGAGCCCCCCCCCCTCCTAAAAACCGAGAGGGGTCCAATTTCATCATAGAAAAAATTCATGCCTCCAAAAACACCCACATGCCAAATATGGTTCCATTTGATTAACTAGTTCTCGAGTTATAAGGAAATTTGTATTTCATTTGTATAGGAGCCCCCTCTCCTGAAGCGGGAAAAGGTTTCAATTCATCATAGAAAACATTCTTGTCTCCAAAAACACCCATATGTCATATTTTGTTCCACTTGCTTGATTAGTTCACGAGTTACGAGGAAATTTGTGTTTCATTGGTATGGGAGCGGCACTAAAAGCCTTTAAAGTTTTTAAGTGCTCCTCAGAAATTGTCTGGGATTGCAATTGCTTCTTACGGCAACTAAGCCAAGTGAACTCGGTAAAATTGTACTAGGTTCCTGGTCATTGCGCTATAGAGTGGAATGAACTTGCAGACGAACCAGCCAGATGTGGATCTAACCCTCCATTCACGGTTCCAAATCCATTTCGCTGCATCCCTGACTGTGTGCTGAAAAGTGAGCTGACACAACGGGAGAGCCGAACAGGCATGGCCAATTGGATGGCCGTACAATCCCTCAAACAATCAAAAAAATTATAACGCCGTGTATTAGGGTTACTCAAAAGTTGACATCAAGAAATCTCAGCACGCTTACCGGTCTTGTGACAGGACATTGTGCGAGTAAATACCATCTTCGGAATCTCGGTTTCGTACAAGATAACATTTGTCGCTTGTGTAATGCCGAGCGTGATACCTCGGAACACTTGCTCTGCAATTGTGGAGCACTAATGGGACGTAGAGTGCAGTATCCCAAAAATGGTCTACCAGAGCCAAGGGAGATCTGCTTTGCGTCGCCGATCAAGGTAACAACGTTTAAAAACCAAGTCATCCCTGATTGGTACCTGTCTCGCTCCAGCTACGAGCCTATTACTTACTTAACAAGTGATAGGTAAGCTTGAAGCGTACAGTAAAAGAAATAAACGGGGCATAGCACAATAGTTCAAAATAATGGACGCAGTGGTAAGAGTACTCAACAGAAGAGGGAGTTTCATAACGCAATTCTTGACAGTTATTCAAGATCAGTGTTATCGCTCAGAAGTACGAAAAATCGAGCAGATATAGTATAATGGGGACTTGGCAATCGTTCGCATTATTCCAATTTTTCTCGGTGACGGTAATTGCGGCTTTTAAAAGTAGAGAGTGTTGGTTATTGGGTTATTAGGTTAGGTTACATGCTATACATGAAACTAAAACTGGCGGTTGCTGAAGGACTCAACAAATCACCTACTCATGGAAGAGAAATTAATGTATCTAAAGTAATTGCTCAGATTGAGTAATTTTTATAAAAGAGAATTTGAAATCAAAGCATATTAATAGCTAATACAATAAAAACATTAAATGCATACCTGTCTGCAAGATTCTTGTGTTTCGCAACTTTTGATGCAATTTGCAATCTATGTTCAGTAATGATTCTCTGCTCAATCGCTTGCGATAGTGCTTTTCCACTCGCGCCTCCACATATTGCGATCTCTCTAAGGCCTAACTCAAGAGCATGTTTGTCGCTTAAGGATTACTCGATCTGTATAAAACATTTCAATTAAATTATGACTATTAAATTTTCAACCGTTACTCACCAGGTCATTGACTAATTCACAAGGGTATATTTTACGCTCAAGGATTGCAATTGGCAATCGTAAAGCCATAGCTTAGCCAGTACATTTCCTAAAAAAGTTATTTATCACAATTTGCTCCTAGTAGTTTGTGTCTCATGTGTAGTAATCCAAATATACCTGACGAATATTAAAGAAAAGATAATACCAATAATTCATACAATCAAAAAATATCGAATACTACCTATAGATGATGGTCTGCATGCAGATAGGATATATAAATTGCCTTTATTACAGTTCCAAATATACGTTTCCAACAGTCTATCCCGCAGCTCCCTCGCCGCAGTCAAGTTAAATGGAAATATTTGGACATCATTTCGCGTTTTATCCAAAAACACTTCACGGACACGTCTAAACCACCGATTGAACTGTTTAGAGCGGAAGTCCAGCACCATCCGCAATTAAAAAAATAAAACAGACAAGCTATAAATAACACCGATTACACCATAACAGTTTAGCAGTTTGTTTTTGTTAGTACACTACACAGTAAAATAATTCAACCTGTTTTCACGTACACAGAAAATAATTTAAGACAATTTGTCACTTAAAGATTAGATTTTTTTATTATTTGTTTTGCACTAACAAACTGTTCATAATATCAAAAAAAATTTAATAAAAACAAAAAAACTCACAACTAAGCACATCACTCGTGACTCAAATTTTTCGTAATGGCGGTGCGGTTTCAAATGACAGAAAGAAAAAGGGCAAAATAAACATAAAATTGTCATCAAGAAACGCGTTTCCATAGTCGGTTGAAAAGCACTAAACTTATACTGTTACGATAACCCATAAAAATGTTAAAACTACCATGATATTCTTACAGTTAGTAAGTTACCAATTTTATGGTCCTGTTGACAATTCAATATTGTTATATCAAGCTGCAAAAATATTGTCATTAGAAGTATGAGAGAAAAGTCAATTTAACCTCGGAAATAGTCAGCGATTTGCTTGTTGTCATAGTAGTTTTAACCACGAAACTTCTCAAGTTGACAATAATCATGGTAAGCGCTACAATATTGCAATATAGTTAAGATGACCATGCATACATGTTTCGCATTACCATGGTTTTTTTCTCAGTGTACTGCTGATTCACATCGGAGTAGCAGAACATACCAATCTGATTGATAATACCACCCCATCGACATCTCTATATCGAGCTGCAGTGAACGTCAGTGACAGCATGTCCTGGGCTCAAAATTTGACAGCGGGCCCAAATCAAGCTGCTGGCAGTCGAGTGAAACGAAGTGATGAAATGCTATCTCATTTTCGCACACACGAGATGTTGGCGGCGAAAACATGGTTGCCTGCCAATGGGGTGGATAATACGGTGCCAGTTTCGGTTGGCATTTTTTTTTCATACTTTTCTGCGAGGTCGATTGTACCGAGATTATACTGTTGGCCATCAGTTTGACATCGTTTAGTCATTCTTAGCGCAAACTAGATTTGGACAAAGTCTAGCACCGTGAATCGATGGATTGGAATACATTGCCCGAATCAAAACTTTTATCCGATAACTAGTACAAATTTGATGTCCCACTTCCTCACGACCAGCAAAACGCAGACAAGCACAAGAGACAACTGCGAAGCTGTAACTGTCAAAACGATCAGCTGCTCTAATGTCAAACCAGAGTTACCAGTGAGAAAAAGTTATCATTGTTGCCAGAAACGTGTTATTTTCGTTATGTCAAGGAAGATCTCTAATGTCAAGGGAGAATAAATTACAATATTTTTGCTTTTTAATTTTTTAGTGCTCTGCATCTTTTTAAAAAAGAAAAAAACTATACTCTGGTAGTCATAATGGGAAGCTTTATCGTTCCTTCTAAAAAAATCATCTTCACGGAGAATAAAAATGTAGTTTCAACCATATTTATGGTTGTTTTACGCACAAACAAAAATTTCGTTTTGTTTCAAACTGAAATGTATGATTGAAATGAAAATATTTATTGTTACATCAATGTCAACTTCAAATTTGAAAATACTTTACTTTTAATTCAAAACTGTTATTTACTTGATTCAAACAGAATCTCGTTTGGAAACAACAATATCTTCAGGTTGTTATAAAAATATTTTATTGAGGCTTAAAACAACAATCATTTTGTTTGAAACAAACCGGAGCTTTTTCGCTCCGTGTTTTTATCACAAATTTTAGGACCCAATTTGATATTTGGGAATGTCGATCATAGATGGTGCTGGTGTTCAGACAAAATGTGAGGTACGATAATTTTTGTTGATTTTTCTTCAAAGAGTTTTGTCTGTTTGTCTGTGGTTTTACGTAATATTTAAACGAGACCTTATACCCTAGACAGACATACAATTGTACCAGCGTTGTACGTGTACAGCGTTGTACATGTACAACGGAAGGGTGACAGACATACTGCTGTACGTTGTACGTGGTTGTGCTCATCACCGATAATCTCTAATTGCATGGTCTAAGCGTTGGTTTTTGTTCCTATTCACGAAATGTTAACACAAATTTCAAGATGCCGAGCGTTTAGCGTTAAATCTTTGCCAAAATCTTGCAAAATAATAATTAATTTAAAATTCTGCCTAGTTTTTGTTATCACAACTACCAGTCATTGGCGCTGCGCGCAGTAAAAATCGAGCAGTTGTAGCTTCGTACAACGGTGAAAGAGGTAGGTACAGAAACCACCGTTGTAACACTTTGCTTGCGTGATTCTATCGTTGTACACGGTGACAGACATACAATTGTACAGGTACAACGCTGGTACAATTGTATGTCTGTCTAGGGTATTACCAACTTTCGAAGCGTTTCCAAGTTTATTTCTTTCGGTGCAGTCATTTAGCTGTCACTTTGGTTATATATTCTTTTAATTTAAGTGTGTATTCACACCATTTTAAGCAACCTTGGGACAAAAAGAATACGAATATGTAGGTCTCTCGCTTCCGCTACTTATTATTTTGCTAATGGTCAGCAGCCTCACCAGCAGTTAGCAGAACAGTTTGAAACGTATATTAGGAAAAGTGCCGTGACGTATAATTTTGGTTTCATTTTTTCATCTCGGTTAAGTGAAACCAATAGCGCAGGTATTACCTGTGAGAAACATTTGTATACGAATTACTCGTAAAGTAGGAAATAAATGCGATTTTTGTGTATTATTAGCTTTCTTTAGTGAACGAGAATCCGCACGCGTTGCGACAGTGAAGGTTTGAGCACACTCAAAAAGTGAATCGTCACAAAGTGAAAAGATTTTGTGCTAACATATTCTGCGGTTCGTCTCCGGTTTCGACGTAGCTGTCCCCGTCAAAGACGCAGGCTATCTTAGCATATTCCGGAAGGATAAAAGCCGGATCTTGAATCCTATTAAAAACTAAAAATTTTGTGAAGGCCACATTTTTTTGTTGTAAAGGTCATTCTGGCTGTCAACATTCGGTTGCATATAAAAGATTAACCTAAGCAGCTCTGGAGAAGTTAATACTTTCCTGTTACGGAACAGTAATTCCATTCGTGAAATGGCTCTTAGCCAAACATCCGTGGTAAGCCAGTTTAATTCTACAGTATTAAGTTTGTTTGATAAATAATCTAAATAGTAGTTTACCTACACTCCTACACCTATTAGTTTTTCAGTAAAATGGCAGCCTAATCAGTGAAACATATGTTTCTTACATTCTTTTCAACTTACCCAAAACTAATTTGACATCCCTGTAGTAAAATGTTGGTAAAATGCTTTTGCATGAAGTCTGGCAGAGTATCAGACATACGATTTTGTATATTTCAATTAAATATCTGTTTTTAACGTTACCAGCAAAACTTAGGTGTCTATTTTGTGTTCGTTATGTTAGGTATTTTGTTTTGCGAAATTGCAGCGCATTACACGGTTGAAAAACGGATGAAAAAGATTTTTATCACATGTAACTATGGTAATATACATATGTGTTGATAATCATATATCTTATTGTAACTCATATGACCTACAAGTTCCAATCTCATATCAATACAGAAAATAATAAATCATTAATATATAAAAAAAATTTGATTGCGAACGCATTTCAAGAATTGTAGCAAGAATGCTGGTAGACACGATGTGAGAGGTATGATTATTATTTAAAGAAAGTTTTACAAACATATGTAAGGACTTTTTCTTGTTGGATACGCTTTCCATTGCGACCAATTATATGATCGCTTAGCCTTTTTCAGTGTATTAATCAATCAATGTCAGTGCCAAACAAAGTCTTGGTGCGACAGTCCGACAGACTTGGCCTTCCGCTTATTGTTAGTGTACAGGATACAGTGCTACGATTGACTCTAACAGTCTCCCAGCCTAGATTTGAACATACGACGACTGGGTCTAAACTCGTGTTCATTGCTTGATTGCGTTGATAAATATAACAAATACAGACGATCGGTTATGTGCAATGCGTGAATCTCAATATAAACAACATGAGTTACCTTCTTCCCACAGCTTGACAATGTGATCGACTGCTGATAATTGATAAGAGAACAAAATGACTTGTAATTATATGTATACGAATATTTTTTAAGTTTCTAGAAAAAAGTCGTGAACTCTTGGTTGAACCGGCGTTCCAAACGTCATAGTAGAATAAATACAAAATAGTCGTTTATGATTTTATGAGCCATCACACTAAATATAATCAATTTATTATAAAACATATAGGTAATCAATCACAAAATTTTAACATTTTTGTTTTTGTACCTTTTCCGCGATCGGCTGTTTTCAATTAAAAATACAAGCCTAAACCCTTTCCATAGAGATGCTACAAGCTTGACAACGGTCCATCTCTAAAGCCTGGCTAAAAGTTAATCTGGACGCATAATACAAACACAATAAATTTCTCTGAGAATTAAATTGATAACTAATATAATATTTTACAAAGCAATCATTTGCTGAAGACATAAGAATTACTGTAAAAATTATATAAATAGCTTATCATTTATTTTAGAATGATCTTAAACTATTAACGTATAAATTATTATTCAATAGTAGAGTGATTCATCCACTTTTCTCATATTTACTAGTTAAAACTTTATAACACTGTTATCGATGACGTTATCGCCGGCGTCCGTGATGCCTTTCTCGATGAAGGAGTTGATGAGCAAGTGCTACAGGAGATGAAACATGTATGGACAAACAAATTGATGGCTAGCAAAGCGGTTGAGACAACCGTGGATCCGCAAGACCAGCACCAACCTGCTCTTCTGGCGAATAGCACAAAGGTAAGCACCCGTCTAACGGTAGATCTGCTTGAACGACTGTTCGAGTTGTCATGTTAATTATTAAAAATAATGTGTGCTCAATAAATTCTTAATCTCTTTATTTCATGATTGATATGCTGTTGCTGCTATGTCATCTCTACTCTACGTAGTCGGTGTCACATTCTAAGGTACATAATTATTGATTTATTTCACCTCTAAGTAATTCTCGTTGAAACGCGGCCACTACTGACACGAGGTCTTCAAATATTAAAACTTTTGTAGTTGATTGATTGAAAATGGTTAAAAAATTAAAATTAAACTTTCAATACCGTCATCCGGGGATACTTGCAACATTTTTGAACTTTGACTTGGTATAACTTTCGAAGTGTACCGTTTAGATCCAAGTGTAGGTAGCCAAAACTGGTACACTTGTCAGTACTTTTGATTTATGATTATGAAAAAAATTATCAACTAAATGAGCCTGTAGAATGAACCAAAAACAGGGGTCTTGCAAGTTACCCAGTAAACGGGGTTACTTGCAACACTTTTCTGATTTTGCGTTTCTTATGATTTTAAATTTGATTTCAAACCGTGAATGAGCATTTTTAGATATTTTGAGCATATTTCTAGTAAAAGAGGTGGTACTGGAGGCATGTTTTGTTTCCCAATTTTGTCTATCGCTTTTTAAAAGATATTCGGTGAAAATGCAGTATGTCGGCGAACTTCAAATTGCCGTTTCAAGGCACAATTTTTCACAATTTTGGAATTTTTCACAATTTTAATTTTTCAGGAGATGGCAGTAGACAAAATAACATCGTACAGATGCAAACATAGTGTTAACATACTGTCTATTACTTTAATTATCTCTTTTACAAGTGCTGCAACCCGCGCCATATTGGAAGTAACAACACGAATTCATTGTTACTTCCCCAAGTTCAAAATATAAATAAAGCTCAAAGTTGCTATTTGTTAGCTTATATGATGTACTAATTATGTACAGGAACCAAACGACAAAAAATAATTTCATGTCAATGCACTGACGCAACTTTGCGCATCCATTTTTCCTACTCTGAAAATGAAATGACTTTCTAATTGTATAAAAACAAGAAAATCAATGATATAATGGATTAAACTTAACTAAACAATAGGTAAACGTCCCTTCTTCAAAACCCCATTGACTACAAATGGTTATGTTAACAAATAAGTGCGTTAGAGCTGTCAAAAGCGCGATGCGCAAAAGTGTTGCAAGTATCCCCGGATGACGGTACTTCGAAACAGTGGACCCATGGTTCGCCAAGAGGCCCGACTGCTTCAAAAAAGATGAATCTTTATTAGGTCTTGAGATCTGTGTCATGTGATATTTCCTAGACCTAAATTTTCACTGAAACAACTAACAAGTGACATTGTTCTGTAAAAAAGAAGAACGAGGTTTTCAAATTAAGTAAATTTTTGGTGGTCATCTTGGATTGAACTTTATAAGAAAATCACCGTTTTTACCATAACCACACTAGCCGATTTTCATTTTAAGACCACCATGGGAAAGCTGGGAAAATGCCAAGAAATACTCTAATTAAATTAGCTCTGCATTGGCATTAACTAAATGCGACAAACATTTATTTATAGCAAGGTTCGCAATTTTCATATAATCATTATATTTCCTAAATTCCCTGTGAAACAAAAAAACTACGATTTTGTAAAAAGGAAGGATAGAGATTTCAAATGAAATGAATGAAACCATCTTGAATGTAGCAGCCGTATTGGATTTTACCAGTAAATCGCCATAAGCGCACCAACCAATTTTATTTGGAAGCGCACCATTAGAATGCTAAGAAAAAAAAAATGCTTTCGCATCCTTTAATTATATTGTGCAGTGGAACTGACCCGATTAAACAATTAATTTTCTGTAGCAAGATTTCATGAAAATTGTAAACCTTGCTACAGATAATTAATTGTTTCATTTAGTTAGTACCAATGCAATTTTCAGCTCAGCTTTCCAATGGTGAGGTTGAAATTAAAATTATTAGTAGAACTTGTTGATTCTTTTCGGTGAAAATCAAATTTAATTTTCACCGGAAAGAATTAAGTTCTAATAATATTAATGTCACGGTGATCTAAATAAGCAAATGAAATTAAAATTGTTTTGATTTTCTTAAGAAATTCAACATAGTGACCAAATCTAAGAAAACCGTGTCCGTTATTTATTTTATAGCGAATTCAGGAAATCAGTGGCGACTCGTGGTGGTTTAGCTTACCTGTTCAACCAGCGAAAAATACAAATTAATAAGCAGCTTTTTTATTATCGAAATTCTATATTTTATTCATAAAACAAACATTAGAGGTATTCACGTAGCGCTTGCTATGTTGCGTAAACGGTGTATTTCGTGTATATGCTGCCGCAATTCGTATAGCAGTTCCGGTTTCTATGGAAGCGGCAGAGTAGCGGCAGTATAAATACGCAATACTCCGTATACGCAACATAACAAGCGCTACGTGAATACCCCTATTATTTAAATAACAACGGAATACGGCGGTTTACTTTACCAGCAAACTCGTCTCTGAATTTTAACTACGAACCTAAGACTTTCCGTTCAATTTACCTATTGAACCAAATTCAAGAACAACCACCACACGCACCACAAGCAATATGCGTAAGTTGTTCAATGCTAAAGATGAACGAGTTAATGAGAAAATTTGGTGAATAATGCATGCCATTCCCTTCGTACCAATACATTGTTCCTGGTGCTAATCTCTAAAGTAACGATCAAGCGTCGTATTGAACGTTTTGCTCATTAGCTTCGTGACTAGATAAAATGGAATCAAAGCGCAGGCCATAGGGATATGTGGTAGTAAGTTGTTCAATGCTGAAGATGAACGAGTAATGAGACAATAATGCGCCCGCGCTTTCGAGTAAAAGCTGTTTCACGTTCTCTTTTTATCTCCTTCGTACCCAGAATCAACACCAGGAATAATGTGTTGGTATATGCTTGTGCATTGAGATCAAAGCAACGTTCAAACGTCGTGTTGAGCGGTTTGCTCAGCAGCTTCGTAAACTAAACTAATAATTTACCGAATTATTCGTATTGCATATGCGTCGGTTCAAACGAAATCATGAACTAGTGATGAAAAAAAATTTGTCGGGTTGAATTTTGTTGCCTGTCCTATGAACAGGTTGAACATGCGGACGAGTCGCCACTGCAGGAAATATCACACTACTACAGATTTTGTGTTATTTCATTTAGTTAATGCACACCTAATTTGATAAATGCTGGTAATTCATAGAATTTTTCCCCGCGTTTCTATACTGCCGCTGGAAGCATACCTGTCCCATGTTACAAAACACGAAAATGAGAAAATCGCACTCAGAGTTGAAAAACTGATTTTTCTAAAATTACTTAGTTTTGATGTAATTATTTGTCCCTCTTTGAGAGAATGTTGAAAAACTTCACTAAATTTTGTATACATCTTGAAAACATTTTATATGAAAAGGTATATGCAGCGAGACAAATATGCGTCCATTTTTCCAGTGGGACAAATTGTCCTCAAATTTTTTCCATCCATGTTTTCGATTCATATTCTAAAAATACATATATAATTATAAAGTTAGATAACAAAATGTCGAAAATGACAAAATGTAACATGGGACAATTATGCTTCCACCGGCAGTATAGTGGTCTTAAAATGAAAATTGGTTGGTGCGCTCGTGACAAAAACGGCAATGTACTGACTGAAGTTTTTATCAGCGTCGGTGGAATACGAAAAATAAGAAAGAAAAACTTTTTCTGTTTTTAATTAGGCGTCTGTTTTTTGTATGCGAAGGGCTAAACGTCTAAGAACTCGAATAACACTTATATGGGGACCAGATGCAAGATGGCCGCCAAACATTTTTTGCTTCATTTGAAAGCTTTTCTATTGTTCTTCTCAGAACAGTGTCCTTTGTTAGTTGTTTTATTGCTAATCAAGGTTTGCTAATAATTGAACTTTTTTTTTAAACTGTCGAGTCCCTTACAAATGAGGGGTCGACTGTTTCGAGGTATTAAAAGTGTGATTGCCATTTTTAACCACTTTCAACCAATTAAGTACAAAAGCTTCAATATTTGAAGACTTTCTACCAGTAGTGGCTCCGTTTCAACGAGAATTACTTCTTTATTGAGTGCCGTTGCCTAAATGCGCAACAGCTGAACAAAACGATTAGGTACTTCCGTTTTATAGTATTCTCGCAAATCTTTGGCACGTATTTTACCTTATTGTTAGTTTTTTTGCACTGTTTTTACCGAATGTCTATCTGCACGACGGACAATTTATAATGGGTCTCATGGTTCAAGATTCAAGTATCAATATTTTTGGCTTAATCAGCACGTCCCTTACAAAAGCAAAGCCTAGGTGCTGGATTCCGTTATCGAAACTTGATCTTCTGTTTTTATATGACAGATTTCGCAATCAGCTGTTAGACTACAACAGAACTGCGGAGCTAGGGGTACGATCCTATTGACTTTAACAGCCTCTCCCTGCACGTCCTTTACAATTAATTGTAATTATATAATTTTTTTAACGAGCAATTCAGCTGCAAAAGCATACACTTGCATACATTCCAACATATCCTGCGTTGTTTTTTACCGACAGTGAAGTGGAACTTATGCTTATATGTGAGTTTGTTCTGTAATTTCCTTATTGGAAAACCAATATTCATAAGCTGAGCCAAGTGTTGCGTTTATTTTGGCATTGTAGAAGTCGAGCTCAACACGCTTTTGTCGAGTAACTGGACTGAGTTTACCGTTCGACAACTAGTCACCGACTCAACTGTTAGCATACCCAAACACATCTCAGATGTCCTCCCCAACGGCCCGACTCACATAATATAGCCCCATACTTTTATTTTAATTCTTTATATATGAAAGATAGATTTATAAGAACCAAGCAAAGAGGAGAGTATCAGGCAATTTTAAACGCGATGAAAGATTTCCAATAACTTCTAAACGGATAGTACTGCCAGAGCCCGACAACGTCACCTTCAATTGCATAGCTTCAAACAACAATGAAGCATTGAAGCTTCGGTTTCTACAGAAGCAGCACCGCTTCAGTTTCAAACTAGCTTCAGTCAGCATCAGCGAAACGGGTTTCACTTATAGTTACTATATATATAGTTCGGCGGATAGAAAACCAGGCGAATTGGCATCCCTGATTTATGAAATTAAATTTGAAATTATGGTGAAATGTGCAGGTTTTTACGAAAAATAATCACTGGCGGGTGTTGAAAATGACTTGTTCTATGAAAATAAAGTGTGTTTTTTTAACATTACTCCTGCATTTTGGATTTTGAAAAGCTTTTGGCTCCGCTTTTGACGTTTATTTGGCTCCCGATTTTCTATCCGCCGAACTATATATATAGTAACTATAGTTTCACTTCGTCATGACTATCAGTTTCAACTTTTCATTTGTACTTTTCTATCAAATATTCAGAAGAAGACCAGAAACTATGTATGCAAATGAATTGAATTTGAGTAACAATTCCTACCAGTGGCGACTCGTGGTGGTTTAGCTTACCTGTTCAACCAGCGAAAAATACAAATTAATAAGCAGCTTTTTTATTATCGAAATTCTATATTTTATTCATAAAACAAACATTAGAGGTATTCACGTAGCGCTTGCTATGTTGCGTAAACGGTGTATTTCGTGTATATGCTGCCGCAATTCGTATAGCAGTTCCGGTTTCTATGGAAGCGGCAGAGTAGCGGCAGTATAAATACGCAATACTCCGTATACGCAACATAACAAGCGCTACGTGAATACCCCTATTATTTAAATAACAACGGAATACGGCGGTTTACTTTACCAGCAAACTCGTCTCTGAATTTTAACTACGAACCTAAGACTTTCCGTTCAATTTACCTATTGAACCAAATTCAAGAACAACCACCACACGCACCACAAGCAATATGCGTAAGTTGTTCAATGCTAAAGATGAACGAGTTAATGAGAAAATTTGGTGAATAATGCATGCCATTCCCTTCGTACCAATACATTGTTCCTGGTGCTAATCTCTAAAGTAACGATCAAGCGTCGTATTGAACGTTTTGCTCATTAGCTTCGTGACTAGATAAAATGGAATCAAAGCGCAGGCCATAGGGATATGTGGTAGTAAGTTGTTCAATGCTGAAGATGAACGAGTAATGAGACAATAATGCGCCCGCGCTTTCGAGTAAAAGCTGTTTCACGTTCTCTTTTTATCTCCTTCGTACCCAGAATCAACACCAGGAATAATGTGTTGGTATATGCTTGTGCATTGAGATCAAAGCAACGTTCAAACGTCGTGTTGAGCGGTTTGCTCAGCAGCTTCGTAAACTAAACTAATAATTTACCGAATTATTCGTATTGCATATGCGTCGGTTCAAACGAAATCATGAACTAGTGATGAAAAAAAATTTGTCGGGTTGAATTTTGTTGCCTGTCCTATGAACAGGTTGAACATGCGGACGAGTCGCCACTGATTCCTACAGTGCAACGCATATTAAAGTTAACCTTGTCAATGTCGACAAATCGTGCCTGACTTTCGCCGTCGCAGCAACTTCAACTGAAGTTTGCTTGAAACGTTCAGTTCAACAAATGAAGCAAGTCACTTCATGTATGAAGCGAAGGTAAGAGAAACTCAGTTTCATTTATTTGCTGCGACGATGCCGGTCCCTGAGTACTGTAAGGGTAAGCGGGGCAAGACCGCCCACTTAAGCAAAACCACATGTGTAAAAAAAAGTTGTGGCTCAATTTCTAATTTATCTGCTTTAAATGAACAATTAATCTATTACCTACATGTAAAAAATAAAAACATAAATATCTGTAATGATTTTCAATTTTTTATTACGATTTGGAAACACGTCCAAAAAATAGAGTATTTTTTCCATGCGGGGTGAAACACGCCCACTAACGGGGTAAAACCGCCATAGCGTATAACTTTAACAATATTCAACCGATTTGAACGAAACTGGTGGCATTGGAATCGTGAATTTATCTAATTTAAACACATTGAATCAGTTTGCCATCAAACAATACATGGATCCCCGAGATCCGCAATTTCGAAAGAGTGTCCGGCAACCACTCGTATTAGAAGAATATCAGTAATATAGGTACCAACAGTCTTGAAATTGATACCGTGTAGTTTCCTCAGACAACAAGGTGGATCAGGTTAATCATCCTGGAGCCAATCTTTAAGGACTAGAGAGGATCTAAGATAAAATATAACAATATGGGTATTAAAGTTCCTGCAATTGATCCGGTGGGTAATTTTTTGACATTTAAAATCGTTCTGATTGATAAACCAGATACATATTATTTTTGCATTGCTAAGAAAATTTGCAATATATTCATAAAAAAATGTTTATTCCATGATATTTGTTCCAAGAGGGAGGAATTATTGAAAAAAGCTATATCCGAGAAAACAAACAAATGTCCACAGCGCCCGCAGGGAAAATTGGCGAAATAGATTTTTTCAAACAGTCTACCAGCTACAAATTAAGCACATTTACATTGTTTTATGTAAATCTGAGATTCTTTGGTCCAAACTATGCAATTATCTTAAAAATCTCCTTATCGCACTAGCATTATGAACGACGGTCTTGCGCCGTTCGTTGTGGGCGGTTTTACCCCCAAATGACCGATTTACACATTTCACTATTTATTTCAACAAAACTGCATGAACAGTTACCTAATTTAGGTACTGTTGGATGAAGATAGGAACAGAGATGCGATATGGGCTGGATTTACTAAAAGTTTCAACGTTTTGAATAAAATGAACCCTAAGTTCTGCGGGAACAAAGTTATAAAAAACGAAACGATTATAACAAAAAATCTGTTTTTATTTATTTCTCCGATAGTTTATACGATATTGCTGTAAAAGGTATTGTAAAATATTGCGTACGCATTCAGTAATATGACTGTCATCAACATTTAACACCAATTTGAGCAAGGCCCTGTAAAACCATGGTGGGCGGTTTTACCCCGGCGGGCGTTGTTACCCCGTTTACCCTTATAAATTAGCACGTAGATGAAAACCGCGTACTATGCAAGCACCATATTTGACGTTATAAAGGAATGTTTAGTTTTAAACATTGATTACAGAATAATAATCTAACCATTGAATAATGTTTTGCGCAGAAATCCAGAAAATCCATAATTCGTAGGATTATTTTAAAATTATGAACATCTTTAAGTCACCGCTTGTGGAAGGGAGTTTAGTTTTGGTGTCTGAACTAACTATGTCTGAAAAATTTGTCTTACATAGAAGTAAAAATTGTATATATCGAGTTGTTTTATATCAAGGTAACTCTATAGTAGATTCTGAATCGTGAAGACCTGTAGAGTAAGGTGGGGGTAAAAGTGTGACTCAATGATTTATCAGGCCAGATTCCGCGCAATTTGACAACATTGGTGTGAATGGGTGACTGCTTTCACAATCTGAATCTATCGTAAACATTTGTTATTTACGAAATACAGTTACTGAATTAAGTGTAAATGTTATTGTAGAGCGGTTTGATGTAATATTTCGTTATACGGCAAATCCGAGGAGGTTTATATTTGTAGGAAAATTGCAGCAGCTTTTCACATTACTTAAAGGTAGAACCTAGCAATATGGGTATCAAAGGTTTTGGAATTGTTTCGGCAGGTGATTTTTTTTATGTTTCGAAGTAATTTGATTGGTTATTTCGAAAGTGACTTCTACAGGATCACTGATGATAGGTTAGGATTCAAGATAATCCTTAGCATTATCGGAACGGTTTCAAATGTATAACCATCCGTTATACATTTGGAACCAGTTCCTAAATGATCAACCAGAACTAAACTGGCCATATCAGTTCGAAATGTCTTAAAAGATCCGCTAAATCAATTCTAAAATTGGCTTAGGCACACAACTGACCATCTGTGAAATCATGGAACCCAATTCTGGAATGGCCAATCGGATTTAAAGCGACTAATTTACATCATTATGTGAAAAAGGGTCCACAATGTCAAGTTCAAGGCTGCTGATAATCACATAGCTGACATTCTTTCAACACAAGCAACTTTCCGCCTTTTACCGGTCGCTGCACCGGAATTTCAGATTCCCGGGAACTATTTGTCATTTGACAGCCAAGTGCGTTATCTTATCAAAACTAGACAAATTTACGAATCAAATGCCACTAGTTTTATTCAAAACTGCCAAAGTTATAAAAATAGCTAATCATGGGTACCCTTGTCGCCGTACGTAATAAAAAAATCAAGTGCTTCCTTCTCATTGCTCATTGATGGATATGCACCAAATTACCTCAATTACTTAAGATCAACGAGTTTTACGATGTCCCAAAATTTCAGTGACGTTACTTTCAAATTGAATGAGCTATAACTATTTTAAAACGGAAAAGGTACCTGGGTACCCTGTCACACACATAATGGTCAATAAGGGATCTTACTGGCGTTATTTATCAATATAGAACGGGTTTTGCGGTTTACTAAAAAACGTTGATTTCCTATATTTTTAGGCCAATGGAACAAAAAAAGCTAAGGCAGCTGCAGCGGCAGCTGCAGCCGCTGCTAATCAAGAAAATCAAAATGGTACCACAAAGACAGTGCCCAACAGTACATCAGCACCTCCGCTTATTAAACCGGAACCCCATGCCGACCCACAGAATAGTCACCACATGCAACAGGCGCAGCCACCACCTCTGGCTCAATCACAGCCACCCGTACAACAATCGCTCGCATCTCAGCACCCTGCACCACCAGCTGCTGTTGTAGCATCACTTGATCCACACAAGATGGTAGCCATACAAATCACGCTACCCGCACAACCGAATGTGGCCAATTCGCAGCCTCGTGTTCTCACAATTCAAGTGCCGGCATCAGCTCTCCAGGAAAATCAGTTGCAACAAGTGCTCACGGGACCGATAATAACCTCAATAATGCCACTACCGCCACAAATTGCCTCATCTGTTCTACAGCAGCACGTCAATTCCTATCTCCAGAATAATTCAATAAGTAATTAGCTTATTTTAGAAGTTATTTTCTGGTAGGTAATACGTTAATCTTTGTTTTAGATACTATACAGCTTCACAAGCAACTGGACGGTGCCTCGTTTGACTGGGAAAGTGATTCGTATGCCAGAAAAAGTGATAGCATTGTATCGTATACACTTACCGATGTGTTGGACCAACAATTAGTAAATACAGTGGCATCCAAGGACATTCCGTTGCCTTGTACATCTACATCTCGTTCCATGCTTCATAGGAGACCTAGAAGCCGTAAAACTGGTAAGGCATTACTGTTGCAAAAATTTGTAGTTCCTAACCGTATATTTAGTGGGTTCGAATCCGGTTATAATTTCAGATTATAGCTTGGTTCGACCCATGGACCTTTCAACTAACATTTGGTATACATGGAGATCTATATGGTATACAGGACTATATCAGATCATCAGATCAAAGACTAATGTTAACTGCATTTCTAGCATATGTATGTTTATAAGAATCTGTGAGTGCCATTGTTTAAGTGAAAGCGAAATATTCAAGTTCAATTCTTCATTTAATGCAATGGTGGCTTTGAAAATACGTTGACGAGTGTTTATAAGTACAACGCCTGCAACTTTTGAGACACAGAGATTTCTTTTAAAAATCACTTGTGTGCATCATAAAGGTTGAAATGGTAATTGTTGAGAACACTTCTCGATTCAATCTATCGTACCGCAACATTGGTCATCTTGATCGTATTGACAGATCAGCAGAAGGGAAACCATTTTATAGGAGGCAGATCGTATAATTAAGACTGTGACAATTGCTATAGAGCAGAAAACGTACTTTTTTCTAAGAGATAAATTTTCATTTAACATTTAGATACTATCAAAGTTTATATTTCATTAAACTCCTAATAAGGTTTCGCTGATACAGTAAGTACATTCAGTGAGAACTAAACAAAATAAATAATATAGTACATCTAATTTTATAGTGCAGGGGGAAATTAAAGCGAGCATATTCGGTTACGAGTAATAAGTGAATTACTTACTAAGGAAACTAAAACCGTAAGTGATGAAACCCTTATAACATTTATGAACATTTCTGAAAATATAGGGTCAGGTGAAGCAAGACGGGTCACTTAAGGAAAGTACCCGATGCGTTTTTCTACGATTTCAATTTAAAGCAGCTTATCATTTATTCCGATGGAGTCACTAATAATCTCTTCCGAAAAAATCAAAAAGTGCGATTTTTCAAGGATTATATATTTTTTGTGAATACATTTAAAAGACATATTATTTTAAGCTTTCGAAAAGTACGGGCAAGATGGGTCAAAATAGGTCACATAAGAAAAAGCGGCGCATTTTTTTAATGAAACCCTTTATGAATTCTTTACAGAAACCAAAATTATTCATTGTTACTGCAGAAAAACGGCTTACATATTTCAAAATTGGCGACAAAAATAAATAAAACGAAAAAAAAATAAAAATTATATCAGATAAAAAGTGAAATGTCGGAAAACTAACCTTTTGCTGCATTAACTGTTATATACCGGGCTAGCTAAAAACTAGTCACTTATTTAATAACAACAATTAATAAACTCAAAAATATAGATATAGGGGAACTGTGGGTAAGACGAACAGGGTGGGTAAGACGGACAGATGTTTGATTCTACCAGTTAAGCATTAAAATTCGTAAATGTTTTGATGGGCATCCAACCATCTTACTATCTCATGATGTCTGAACATTTCCATCATTATTTAGAACTTTACAATTTTAATAAAGTACAGAAAAACTAAAAATTGGAAATGATTCTGCGTCTGGATGTAACTTTTTTCCACCGAAATTTAGCTTTTTGAGTGGTTTAATTCCAAAATGTTGCCCATAGCATGAAGTATTTCGATTTAATACCTTTTCAAGTAACGTCTGCCTTGAAATAATACGTAATTTCATTTGCGTATGAAAAATTGTGAACGCTTTAAAAAAATGTATAACGATGGGGTGAAATGGACAACTGCTAGTGTGAGTAAGATGGCCAGTGAACATATTATAATAAAATTGTTGATTTTGCTTCTTAGTGATATCTCAAGCATATAAATGAAAATTTAACCGGCAAACGTGAACTTCAAACAAATTAGCAGCGGCCGGGCATGAAACAGTTTTTGGAATGCTTGTTCGTATTGCCGCTGCCAAACAACTTTCTATTGGCTGCCTCTAGTGGGAGGGGGTGGACTGCCCCTTTCATTTTTTGCACGCTACACCACCATATTTTACGTATTCAATTTATTAAGGGTCAAAAATAATAATATGCTCTCAGTTGGGGCGATTTACAATAACTGTCCATCTTACCCCCACACATTGTCCGTTTCACCCGCAGCACTAAAAAAGTTCACTTTTTCGGACCATTTTTGATACTCAAAATACACATTGAAAAACATTTTTTGTTACATATTTCACTAGCAGCTTTTGAAAACAATAAATTGAACTTTACTTCAGTAAAGTGTATTTAGGTTTTATAAATCATATGTTCTCTGTATTATATTAGCTGTTCTTCTTAACCTGTTCGTCTTACCCACAGTTCCCCTATGGACAAACATAGAGTGCCAAACAAGTGCCTCCCTGTTAAAAGACGGATGAGTCTCATTATGCCATAGAAAAAAATCCTGCCTTCTAAAACCACCACATGCCAAATTTAGTTCCATTTTCTTGATTAGTTCTAGAGTTGTGAGGAAATTTGTATTTCATTTGTATTTGTTTTTTGTATTTTGTATTTGTATTTCTTCGTGACTTTAAGACAACACTAAAGGAACAGATGACATACTTTTTATGTCTTGCTCTGTACCTTAATAATAAGGAACACTGAGAGCCTAATTTGACGCAAAACATTTTTGTCCAGAAATAAGCTCAAAAGCTTTTAGAATTCGAGTATCGTGTACAATATATTAATAATATTTACATTTTGATAGTTTTCGATGATATTATAACAAAAAAGCACTTTTAAGCGTAAAAAATATAAAACATAGCTAAGTGTTTCTTTAACGTAGGAAAAAATGGCGCATTTGATAAACACCTTTTCTGTTTATTTTTTATTTACAATTATAAATGACCAATCAAAAGCTTTTTTGGCACGAATGCGCTTCATAAGTGTAACAAAAGAGTCAAAGGTATATTTTTGCGAAATATTATAAGTCAAGATATGTTATTATTGAAAATTTCTGAAAAATGCGTCAACTTTGGACGTGCGTTAAATTTGGTACGTCCACGGTACCTATGCTTGCATGAAAATAAGGATGTGTGTAAAAAAGCTGTTTACTATCCACCGCACGGAGATTTTTCCTGGCGGATCAGTTTCAACTATTTGGAACTGGAAATTACAATGGAGAAGAGTAATAAGATTGACATCACATCGCGAATCTTAACTCGGCGGCATCCAAATGTTGCTCGTTAAACTTTCAAAAAGAATTTTAAAAAATTGGATGGGTTCCTTGGTACATTCAATTTGGGATACGAGTTTTGGATAATACATCTTTTTATGCATGCTTTATTTAGATTCCCATACGTGTATTAGTGATTAATTGTAAATCCTCTGTAACATGTACACAATGTTATTTATTGTAGGTATCATTGAAATTAAGTATCAGCTGGATGGTGCTGTAGATACTTCCGACGAGGAGGCTAGTGACATCAGTGATGATAACATTGGAGACGACGACGAAGATGATTTGGACAAAGAAGATGAAGAAGATCTGGACGGCGACGGTGGCGCGGAAGAAGAACCATTAAATAGCGAGGATGATGTTACCGATGAGGATGCGTCAGATTTATTCGACACGGACAATGTTGTTGTCTGTCAATATGATAAGGTTGTTCAGTTGATACAATAATCAAGATCAATAACCACTTATTATCAAACTATATCCCACAGATCACCCGATCCAGAAATAAATGGAAGTTCTATTTGAAGGATGGCATTATGAATATTACCGGAAAGGATTATGTATTTCAGAAATCGAATGGCGATGCTGAATGGTAGATTCTCGGACATAAAATTATCAAAAAGTGTACTAAAACATAAAACTAATTAACTAGGTAACCTTGCGTTTGCAGCTGCAAAGTGAAATAACTTGAAAAGATGGTATGTGTATATGACTTTTTACTGCTGGTAAAATTTTGTTTCCTATGTTCTATTTGGCAATGTTTTACACAAGTTGAAATCTGTGATTGTTTCCATTTTTTCTATCGTTACCTAGAAACAAATAATTGCCGCTAATTAAAGAATAGAGCGAGTAGTAAGAAATAATCTTATTAAATACCTGAGGATTTCTTCATTTCGCTAGAAAACAGTACACCACATAGTTTAGTTATTAAGTTTTATTGTTTAGCACAGTAGTACGAAATGTACAATCATGTAAAAATTAAAAAAAAACATGCACAGATGAACTTTGATCTTCACCCCAAACCTTTTCACTAGTTTTAATTTTGTACTGTCCTCGGGATGTTTCAACAGAAAAGAAAAATTAGGATAGAAATACATTTAATCTGAACAGAACAGCAAACAGAATATTTTACATTGTAGACCGATCGGGTCTCTTACAAAAACTAATACTATCATATAACAATATTTATATCTCAATGAGGTAAATCGTCTGATGTTTTACGTTTTCTGGTATGATTGAAAGTCACAAGTATTTGTACTTGATATCAGCGTTGTTATAGTTGAGAAAAACATCATCAGAAAACAATTATGTAAAAATGTAAGCATTTGCAATCAAAATACTGGAACGTTTGATTTGTCCGAAATTACCATGTGTGTGTATCACATTGTCTAGCGGAGGTTTTTTTTGTTAGATGTAGCACTCATAAGCTTTAATGTGTTGTAACTATTTTCATAATAATGTAAGTAATTTGCTAAATTTTATTCAATAAACATCAAAACCACTGTTTTTGCACTGGCAAGTAATCAGGCTAAAAAACCAGCAGCAATCGCTTACGCGTATCCGCTCTTGATGATGGTTTGGAAAACACACAATTATGATCACGTTTACTTATTCTAGCAACTAAACAGCTGTGAATATTATGTCACAGAACAATCCTACTTCTTTTCATCACGGAAGAACACAAAAATTCCCCTCTGATATGAAAATATAAAGTAATTTTCATTCACTATCAATCTGCAGTATTCTGCTTTTAATTTCAGCATATGGTGCTTTATTTACACTACTACCACAGACAAACAGACGAGACACTCGCGTTAATTCCATCGTCCATTCAAAAACCACTTATTTTTCAAAAAAGCATGTTTCGCAACATGGCCACACCGTGGCGCTCGAGTGTTGCTTCGAGTTTCCAGTATAAAACCATACAAATGTTCAAAACCTACAGTATAAAACCCTGCAAATGTAAAAAACGTACAGTATAAAACCCTGCAAATGCAAGCTACTCCGCAACATGCATAACGGAGGGCGCTAGTGTGCATGCAAAATGTGTAGGACGATGGTTTTTGAAGAATTGTCTTCTATGTGTCATGTCAATTCGTCAGTGCTACTACCACAGAGAACAGACAATTATGTTCATATAAAACATTTCGCAAATGGTGTGTAAGCTTTTAAGCAAGACAGTAGCGACATCTCTCTTAGTGTGCGCCAGTTGCCCAATATCCGCATTGCCAAATTTATTATATATTCTTGCCATAATCTACATATTCGAAATACTGGCAACTCTAATGTTAGTTACTGTAGCAACCTAGCAGCGGTTGTAGCAACGGATCGATTTTGTTTATGTTATTTGTTGAATACGTTATTGTATATGTTATTGTATACGTTGTTGAATATGTTATTTGTTGAATACGGCTAAACATTGAAAACAGCGAATTGAACAGCGCAATTCAATATTTTCTGTTATTTTTGCCGTATTGTGAGTTTTTGAACATTGCATCGTTCCATTTCATCGTTACACGCAGCATGCCCCCGTCGCGGTGGTACTAAAGTGAACTTTTCATCTTTAAACACCGGAAGACCTGCACCACATCAACGATATCCGCCGGTGCGACGGTTTGGCTGCGATTCATTGCTCTCGAAGGTGGTGGCTGATAAAATCGCGGCTTATTCTCAGCCTGTTTGCCAATTGCCAATAGCTTGTGACCGATACAGAAACACAGTTTCTCCGATGGATTAAACAGGAATTCTACAATAGTTACTATTGTTGCTAAATGTTTACCTTTATTTCAAGTTCGACAGCTTGGGTAAACAATACGTTAGTTGCTGTAGCAACTGTTAAATACAAGTTAAATGCTTTGGTGAAGATATGACGATAGCTTTGATGTGTATTGACACATATTAACAACCAAAGCTCTTTCTATTAATAATGTGAGCACCACGTAGCGGAGGCATTACCACATACATTCAAAATGGTGGCTGAGCTTTTACACACGTTGCGAGGCCAAGATGAATGTCTGTTCTCTGTGCTACTACCAACATGTGATGCAGTTGCGCCTGAAACTCTTCTCTCGTGTTGACATAGCTAGTATTTGAGTGACAACCACTTGCTTCTGGTGCTAATGTATACACGCAGAAAAATAAATTGTAAATGCAAAAACATTCGGCTAACCCAGATATTTTTTTGATTCTAACTGTTTGACCTTTTAGTTCAACAATAAGGTCTGTTATTTCGAATAATAGCTAGTTTCTATCAAAGAAAAAAAATTAGAATCAAAAATAAGTATTATTGGGTTTATAAACGACCTAGTAGCAGAAGCAAAAAAAAGTATGAATTAAGTTTAAACAATATTTTTTTGATTCAAAAATATGATTCCAGTTGAACTCAACAACAGGTAATTGTTGTTTCAAACTATCATCATTTTTCTGCGTGTATGAACGATTCAATAATACACTAGCGCCAGCAGCAAGCTGTTGTCACTGCAAAACTAGTTATCTTCAATGAGCCGGTATCTAGGCAATACCGAAACGTTATCCATCGGTCTCTCTTTTGATCTGGTTTTGAAAAGCATCTAATCCCTGTGCAGGCTATTTCGGCCGGTCGGATTCAAAAAACACGGACACCACTATAGAAAATGGGCCCAATTTAGCCGCAGCGACTTCATCATTTCTCGCGACTATAACTCAAATTCAGTAGCATTTCATTAAGACCAAAATACACGCCGATATTCAGTAAATATTATTCCATCAACTGGTATAAAAATCTTGTCTCGAATGAATATGGGTCCTTCCACGACAAGTGACCGAGAAAAAGTTCAAACGTGTAATCGACCTTCACGGATTTGAACCAAATTTTGCCAGATTGTTCGTTTTCGGTCAGAAAGTAAAAATCCAAAATTTGGTACGGATCGAACATTCCCTCGATTAATGAGAGCGTCTCCATTTTTATAGGGACATAAACGACTAAAAATTTTGAAAAAATCATTATTTTTTTATTTCAGATTTTGATTCTGCAGTCTTTTCCGCTTATTTTGATACCTAATTTGTAATGATCCGGCCACGGGATGTGGCCGAAAAATGATCATACACATAAGCATTCCAGTGCGGCGTGGAACAACTTCGGCGGAATAAACCGCCGCTCCTGGAAAACCACAATTTTCAAACTTTATGTATCTTTTTCTCAGAAACTACACAACGTATTGGAACAAACTTTTTTTTTGTTTTGTTGGTAGTAGCTTGGCAAAGACTTTTATAACTTTTGAGTTTCGTAAACAAAACACAGCTCGAGAAAAACAAAAAAGAAAAGATGCCTGAAAAAATAAAATTTTGTCTTCTTTTTCTTTTTTATCTGGCTGTGTTTCGTTTACAAACCTCAAAAGTTATAAAAGTCTTTGCCAAGCTACTATCAACAAAACAGAAAAAAGTTTGTTCCAATATGTTGTGTAGTTTCTGAGAAAAAGGTACATAAAGTTTGAAAATCATGGTTTTCCAGGAGCGGCGTTTTATTTCGCGGAAGTTGTTCCACGCCGCACTGGAATGCTTATGTGTATGATCGTTTTTCGGCCACTTTTCGTGGTCGGATCATTACAAATTTAGTATCAAAATAAGCGGAAAAGACTGCCCCTACGATAAAACTGAACCTTGTCGTGGTGTAGGGCATTTTAACTAATCAGTAAATGAACAGCGGTCACGTTTACTTCTGAATGTGGGTATATGTCAAAATACTTTTGTGATTTCAAGTGGGACTCGGGGAAAAAATTTACCAAATGTGATTGTTGCGTTGTTCAGAAAGTGCTTTTATTCCGTTTAAGAATAAGGCCAGTATGGGGATCTCTGACAATAGATGAAGTTTTCTGGGATTCATCCTTATTTAGCACAACTGTCACAAATATCTCCGAAAAATGTCGGATTGATTGAGTTGGTCGGGGGCTTAGGGTTAGTAAGGGGATGTAAGCGGGATACTAGATCCGATTGGATGCCGAAGGACCACTCTGTAATGATTACGGGTAATAGCACTTCTTAGGTAGCAGATGGGAAAATTAGGTCAATTCGTGTCGCGTGTTCGAGTTTCGGCTAGGCGGTGCTGCTAGATAGAGTAGGATTTTTGCACTGGCCCCGTGGCTGTCCTGAGCTCTGATGCCGCCCGCGGGCTCTGTCGATGGGAAGGGGTCGAGTCTTAAAGAGACGTTTAAGCCCAGAGCTTTACAGCACTTTGGTCTCGAGGGTTGGAAGGCGGGCGAGTCTCTATATTTTGAAGCTTCTGTCGACTACCGCGAACGTCCAGCTTATGCTGCGCTCAATTTACTTTGTATCGTGGGAATGCACTGTGAATACTAAGGGGATGAAAGATTAAATTTGCCCTGATAAGTTGATAATCACTAATGCTCCGAAATTTGTCTTATCTATTGGTTCATTTGTGGTTGTTTGTGTTGGAAAACTGAAAGCGGGCGCGCGGTTGAAGACCGGTGTCAGGCGGGGCTGACGAATTCTCCACTTCTTCACTATACCACATATTGCAACTCGAGTGGTACAAAAAGTCCAAAGCACATTTACAAATTCGATCTATTATTTTTCTTCTCATCATCAGAATTATCATCATCATCATTATATTTAAAATATGACATTCCGGCCTTTGGCAAAGAGATCTTAGAGTCAGTTCGTGGAGTCCGCGCAGGGCCGAAACGCCTCCGCCTGCGGGTATAGGCGTGACGGCTATGCTTGGGGCTCTACCTGTGTTTTAGTGGGCGCCAGTGCCTGTCTCGTCAGGTAGAACTGATGTTTGAGGTCTCCCTGACACTTTGTTGACAACACAAAAGGGCCCAGCGCAGAGTTTTATACGCTATTAAGCGACCAGTTGGATAACCCGAAAAAAAGGAAAAAAAAAGGAAAAATAAGCGGAAAAGACTGCAGAATTAAAATCTGAAATAAAAAAATGATTTTTTCTCAAATTTTAGTCGTCATGCCCCCTTAAGAAAAATACTCGATTTTGTCAAAACCTCTTATTTTCTTTTGCTTATATCTCCGGAAATATTGAGTTTAGAATGACACTATTTTCATATTTTCAAAGGAAATCATCCAAAGAGTTCGAAAATAATATTATTTTTGAGTACCAGTGCTGCCAAACATTTTTAAACTCAATTTGAAAATTAAATTTACATTTTTCTCTCAATGAAGACAATTTGATCTCAACAATTTCAACTTCATCGGGTTCCGCAGATTTTTTTACATAAGAATCACTCATCGCCCCGAGGCATTCTTTGCCGATCCCGAGATACAGCATTTTAAAGCAAGCAATTCCCCATTTTTAATGTAAAACTAAGAGCAAAATAACTTTTTTTTTGAAGCAGTAATTCTCTACGCAATGTAAAAATACTTTGGCATACCGGAAAAGCATTTATACAGTATTTAACAAGGCTTTTCTTCACAGTGTTGCCAACTTTTCAGTTTCCCGCATGATTAGTTACATTAATTAAAAGAACATTAGTCTCCTAGCAACAATAAACGCAATAAACAAGGAAGGTCAGAGCTCATGTCTATTAGCGAGATTAAAAACAGTTTACAAGGCTATGATCAAACAACTAACGTATATTTTACGCCTTTTTGAAGTAACATTTCCTCATCTAGTGCTATAAATCAAACGAAAAACTGAAAATCTTTTAAGAAAAACTGCTATATCTATCTATATATATATAAAAATGAAATGCTATTCGTGTGTCCGGTATAGACTCGCAAACCGCTTTTGATGAAACTTGGCATACACATTGCGTTGGATGTGAGGAATGTTGTTAGCATGGTTTGAGACCCGTCCCCCCTCTAGAATGGGGGCTCGCATACAAATGGAACACAAATTTCTTCATAACTCGGGAACTAATCAAGCAAATGGAACCAAATTTGGCATGTGAAGGTTTTCGGAGGCAGATATTTTTTCTATGGTAAATTAAGACCTCTCCTTCCTTTAAGAGGGGAGGCTTCCATACAAATAAAACCAAACTTTCCTCATAACTTGACTATTAATCAAGCAAATGGAAGCAAATTTGGCATGTGGGGGTTCCAAGAGACAGGATTTTTTTCTTTGGTTGTTTGAGACCCCTCCCCTTCTAGAAAGGGGGGCTGCCATACAAATGAAAAACAAATTTTTTTATAACTCTGGAACTAATCAAGCAAATGGAACCAAATTTGGCATGTGAAGGTTTTTGGAGGCAGAAATTTTTTCTATGGTAGATTGAGAACCCTCCTTCTTCTAAGAGGGGGGCTCCCATACAAATAAAACCAAAATTTCCTCATAACTTGACTATTTATCAAGCAAACGGAACCAAATTTGGCAGGTGAAGGTTTTTGGAGGTAGAATTTTTTTTCTATGATAGATTGAGAAACCTCCTTCTTCTGAGAGGGGGAGCTCCCATACAAAGAAAACATAAATTTCCCCATAACTGGACTATTAACACAGAACAGAAGTGGAAGTCCGAACGATTCGGCGATCAAAACTGGTAACAGAGTCTTTTTTGTTTTTATTTTTCTTTAGGAAGGTTTTCGCACAGAAGCGAATAACAGCAATATAAGCAGAACGCTCGCTGCCAATCGCATAGCAGCTGTCACATGCTTTCGTGTGCATTCGTATGCGTTCGTGAGTTTTCGTGGAAAAAAGTGACTCGCCACCGCCTGGTTCGCTAGTATCTGTAGAAAGTAGCGTGTACGTGTTTGGATTTCTACTTCCACTTCTGTACTGTGCTATTAATCAAGCAAATGAATTTGGGGGTTACTGGAGGCAAAATTTTTTTTCTATAGCGTATTGAGATATCTCTCCCCTCTGGAGGGGGGGGGGAGAGCTCTCATACAAATTAAACAGAATTTTTTGCAATATTCAAAAAGCAATCGAACTCGCGAGTGTTGCCGTCCATACTAAAATATAAGATAAATTTGGAACCAAATTGTTAAGAACAAATCGGTGAAGCCTACCAACATTTTGCCAACATTACCATTTTAAGGGTTGGTAATAAAACCCAAATCGTTACGTTGGACTTGCTGCTCGAGTCACAAATGCTGATGCGTTGGATAAGAAATTTGCGGCATGATTTAGGAATATCTTGGGTTGTCAAAATGAAAACTCTTGGTTGCAAGATTACAATTAATCAAATCTTCAGGATTATGCATGAACCCCCTTTTTGGAATGGCGTAGCAACGCGCGCCGGGTCCTCTAGTATTGTATAAATGCTTTCCCGATATGACAAAGTAGTTTTACATTGCGTAGAGAATCACTGCTTCAAAAAAAGTTATTTTGCTTATAGTTTTACATAAAAATGGGGTATTGCTTGATTTAAAACGCTGTATCTCGGGATCGGCAAAAGAATACCTCGGGGCAATGAGTGATTCTTATGTAAAAAGATCTGCGAAACACGATGAAGTTGAAATTCTTCAGATAAAATTGTCTTCATTGAGAGAAAAATGTAAATTTAGTTTTCAAATTGATTTAAAATATATTTGGCAGCACTGGTGCTCAAAAACAATATCTTTTTCGAATTCCTTGGGTGATTTCCTTTGAAAATGTGAAAATAGCGTCTTTCTAAACTTAATATTTCCGGAGTTATAAGCAAAAGAAAAAAAAAGTTTCATAAAAATGGGGTATCGCTTGCTTTAAAACGCTGTATCTCGGGATTGGCAAAGAATACCTCGGGGCGATGAGTGATTCTTATGTAAAAAAATCTGCAAAACACGATGATGTTGGAATTTTTGAGATCAAATTGTCATTGAGAGAAAAATGAAAATTTAGTTTTCATATTGAATTTAAAAATATTTGGTAGCACTGGTGCGCAAAAATTATAATTTTTTCGAATTCTTTGGGTAATTTTCTTTAAAAATGTGGAAATAGTGCCTTTCTAAACCCAATGCTTCCGGACATATAAGCAAAAGAAAATAAGAAGTTTTGATTGATAAAAAGGGTATTTTCCTTAAAATTGGAGATGCTCCCCTTAATCGAAGGAATGTCCGATCGGCACCAAATTTTCGATTTTTGCTTTCTGACCGAAAACGAACATTCTGGCGAAATTTGGTTCAAATACGTAAATGTTTCAACGTAATTTCTGAATACATTGTATTGTTTAGGCTACCGCTTAATGGGCTGAAAATACCCTCCCGTACCCTACATGACCTTCAAATTAGTCCGCATATGCTAGTTTTGTGCATCAGATACGATTTTTCAGGGTATATGTAGGTACATATAACTCATTTATTGCTCTGATCTGCATATGAAAATGTTTACTGGGTATGCGTCCTAGCGACAAACAGCCTTCAGAGAAAATGTGTATTTTATTGTCAATTGCAAGGAAAATTGTACCATCCAAAGTGCGATATCGCTCATAAAAGTGCTATTTTGCATTAAATCGTTTCGGTATCTTCGGCGCACTTTTTCGTTACCTTCCAAGCAATAAGTGCGCCGAAGATACCGAAACGATTTAATGCAAAATAGCACTTTTATGAGCGATATCGCACTTTGGGTGGTACAATTTTCCTTGCAATTGACAATATCATACTGAATAACTTTGTAGAACACTCGAAAGCAATAAAAACTGCAAGGTATACAGCCCTAAGGGTTGTACGAAAGGGTGACGGAGGACTATCCTAGCTAGCACCAAATCGTACATCAATAACCGAAAATTATCGTAAATAACTCATAACAAATTCGGAATCGTAACTGAAGCTTAATATAGTTCGCCCGAGTTGATTATCAGTCGTATATAATGATAATTACTGACATACATACGATATTCAGCACAGAATCGTATAGCAGTACGAAGCGGGTTGGGATTAATCGGATAGTGTTGTGTATATAATTACTTATATCGATGAAATGTGTATGTTTATTCCTCATCACGTATATCGCCTCCAAAACAGCACGGATATGCTAATTTGGCGCACCAAATACGATTTATTAGCATGTATATATGTATGTAATGCTGATTTTCAACTTTTATATACATATACATATCAAATATATCAGATCATTTTAATGCATGCAATGTATATCTATAAGAACCTGTGAGTGGCATTGTTTAGGTGAATGTTTAAAAGAGAAGAGCGAAATATTCAGATTCAATTTTTCATTGAATGCAATGGTGGATTTGAAAATACGTGGACGGGGGTTCATAAGTACAACGCCTGCAACCATTGAGACATAGAAAAAAAATCACATTTGTGCATCATAAAGGTTGAAATAGTAATAAATGACCAGCCCACAGATTATTCTATCAAGGGGAACCCTACTCTGAAAGACCGAAAAATAATAGATTTTCGTAAATTTTTTTCAGATGCTATAATTCTATAGTTAATTGTTGAGGTATTTTAGTTATTGGTTAAGGTATATTTGAAGATATATTTTGTATTTTGTTTATTATGTTGGTGGCAGGTGAGCGCGTGAATGCGCTCTAGAAAATAGTTCCTTGCTGGCGGTACGTACCGGAAACCAACGGAGTATCGTAGAACGGATTTCAAGGATGATTTTGAAGCTTTAGGTTAATACCTAAATTGTTACGTAGCGGTTTTTGAAAATTCGAAAAATTACCAAAATGGCGGCAATTTTTCCAAAAGAAAGGTGTTTTTTCATCAAAAATCGCCAATTAAAAGCTCATAAAAAATTGAAAAATGAAGATATCAAAAACGGCTACGTAACAATTTAGATAATTTATTTTATACACATTGAAAAAAAATTTCAGCAAAATCGGTCAACTAGATTCTGAGATACACGTACCGCCAGCTAAAGAAACATGGTTTCGGGGAAAACGCGTTCAAAGTTTCGTACAGCAATGGACTTCTCTTGAGGTGACTCCACAATATTTGCCGTAAGTTTTCAATGAGATCAGATATTAAAAAATCCTTTTGGCATGACATTTCTGAAGGTATAAGCGTCTCGAAAATGCAAAAAAAATAAAATTCGATTTTTCCGACTTTCTAGAACATGTTTCAATAACCTTACTTTAACTCGATTATGGCCTTCTAAAAGGCCATTGGTTACAAATATCATTAAAGCCAAAGCACGTTCATCGCAAATATGATGTGCCATTCGAATGTCCTTCTCTTTTGACATGAAGGGCAACAGGCACGTAGGTTAGCGGCGTCGATTCACTGTCTTTTGCTCCGAGAAGGTTTTACTAGTTTACATTCACAGCTTACCGCTTGTAACATAGCAGAAAATATGGCACATACGCAAACATTTCTGTTTTATTTGTATGAGAGTCCTTATCCTGCTACCACAGGGGTGAGGGGTCTCAAACGATCATAAAATAAATTCATGCCTTCAAAAACCCCCACATGCCAAATTTGGTTCCATTTGCTTAATTAGTTCTCGAGTTATGAGAAAATTTATGTTTCATTTGTATGGGAGCCCCCCCCCCTGTTAAAAGACGGATGGGTTTCTAAGTGCTCTTTTTTAACCCATCATTATATTTCGCAACCGGTAAGAGATAGATAGTTACTATATTCAGCAAAGTTGCTTATTTTAGTATGTATTGCAAGTTTTTAGAGAAATTTTTTTTTAATTATTTTAAAAAAAAGTTCGTTTCACTCTAAACTAATAGATGAATTCACCGTCACCCTAAAGTACAGAAAGATGCGCTATATTTTATTATTAAACTTGTCTGGAAACACCACCCTTCAAAAATTACACATTTTTTACCCAATTGCTAATGTCCACTTTTTTCTAAAGCGGACCACCGTGCACTGTTGTCTATCATCCATGCAACGTGATCGACCCACCATAACCGTCGGCATCTGTCCCAAATTTCGGCAATTCCCGATGTCCAGAAAGGTGATTCCACTCACCCAAGTAACAATTTTAGGCTGATCAAACGCTTTTATAGCTGATTTTATTCAACCTGTGACTGATCTATGGTTTAGGTTTGGAAACACAAACCTTTTTTCAGCTCTTAAACATCTAAATCTGGTGATTTTATCAAGCTTCAGACTAATTATAATAGCTGTTTTCGAAGCTGCAATGAAGCTTAATAGAAATTTTTTTGCGCTTTTAAATAGCCAATTGGCGCAATGGTGTCAATTCTATTTTTAGAAAGAGAAATAGTTTAGCACTCTGCTTTTCCAGTCGCTTAATCAACGCCTCATTAATCTTTTTGCAGCCAAAAAAATCTATTTTTAAATTAAGAAAAATGGAACGTGTTATTTTTATTTTGCCGTAAACATTTTCGAACGCGATATTTTTAATTTAGAATAACTTTAATTCGTATAAGTAAGCTAGCTAATTAAAAATGCATGTATTTTTTCCGGGAATTGAACCCGCCATCTTTTGATCCATAAGCACTCACCGTATGATCCGCCCCATTTGCATCTGCAGAACAGACAGTGAGAATATCTTTACACCTGAAGCCTAGCCCGCCTAGCCTGAAGCAGTCGATAATGTCCATAACTGACAAACTTTTGCTGTCAGCCGAATAGCGAAATTCTATGATCTGACAGTATGTGTGCTGTGAGTCGAAAGAAAACTTGCTAGAAGTTTGTAAAGCCACTTTAACACCCTTAAGCAGCCTTAAAGTAGTTTGAAAGCTGTGAGCCTAATGAAAGCTTCCACTCTACACTTCAACATCTTTAAGCAGCCGTAAAACGGTTTGATGTTTATGGCTGTTTAGAAGCAGATTGTTTAGCAGAACAATCCGCTATTAAGCTTGTTTATCAGCTTTTGGGAGAGAACTGGTTTGAAAAACTTAAAGTGACTTAAACATCGCTTATTTAAACACCATTTGAGTGCTTATTTTATGCAGCTTTGATCGCCTTAAACCAACTCGTAAACAGCCATTGCTTTTGCAATTCAGCTACCGTTGTTACTTGGGCAGTACCCTAACTAACGACCTGTGTATCAATTGACCAGCGTACGCCACTAATTTTTGCGATGGAACATCGAATGGCCTGATTCAAAGACATGCCCACTCGCTTGTCTAGATTCGGTAATCTTGCGGCTACAGAACCCCTAATCAACTGCTAGTGTAAGAACGATTGTGAGGCTAGTATAGTACCACAGAGAACAGAAAAAAGGTCCCTGCTTGGATAAAGTTAGTTGGGAAACTATAATGATGACGTCGCTAAAGGCGCATAAAGTTCTACAATAAAATCATTATAGTCCCTATATATTAGCGCCAGAGGCAAGATGTTGCCAGTGTGCAAATAATTTAGCATCATTTAGTTGGGAAACTATAGTGGTGGTGACGCTAGTATATAAGGGTATTTTAATTTTAAATTTTATTCAAGAATTCTAGAAAAATTTGTTTATTATCCATTAATCTGTTCTCTGTGCTAGTGCTACGATACTATTGACTTTTTCAGTCACTTGCAGTTACGTACGGATTAGAACGTTCGACGATTGACCAGTATCGTACCAGCGCCATCTGGGAGATTCACATGTGAACATGCATGGTGGATGAGTTCGATGAAGACGCAAATTCTGTGAAATAATGATAAATAGCGAAATATCGTTTAAAACTTAACTTTAAGAATTCTCTAGCTTCGTATTTTAATGACTTCGGCTTTGGCTAATATATACGTACTTTAATTTTATTGAAATGCGTAGACTGTTGAATTAGAGTTCGGCATGTTTTAGTAATCCAAATAGCTTAAAATGACATGATTCACAATATCCCTCTGTTTTATTTATTTTCTGTTATTACTGGATTCCTTACACATAGCTATGCTCAATATTCGGTAGTATATCGTAATATGTATATATTTCATTTCAAACGTATTAAATAATCGTATTGACAGTTTCAAAGGAAATGTAGATTAAAATTATTGGTGTACCGTCTTTTTTCTCGGCTGTCGGAATACGAAGAATGTTCAAGGCGTAACAGAAAACTTGATTTTGAATGTTTATAATACTACCCTGGCTTAGTTTTGGTTAGCATTATACCATCATATTTGCCAATCTAATTAAGCTGTTATATTTTCATTTTCACTCTTTCAAGAGGCAATAATATTTTTTCAATACATTTCATGCAGCGTTTTTTATTTTTACTGTAAACCGGAATTATATGAAATGGAAAAACATTTTCTTGTCTGTCACGTAGATTCTTTTTAGGATGCGATGTTATCTCTTAAATAGTTGATATCTGGGTTTGTTTGTATAATTTTCTTTTAGTTAAAGCAAATATGATCGATTCGAAAAACTCCTTTTAAACTTCCATAGGTTGAAACTAAATGGATGTACTGGAAGATTCTGAAGTTATACGTAATATTTTAATATAGCAGAAAATAAATGCATCGAAGAAAAACAAAAACAACAATTGGTAATTGATCAAATATTACGAAATATGATACAATAGATGAAGATAATTGAAATGAAGATATTCAGTTTAACGCCAATAACTTTTAACGAACTTTTGATTGTTTATTGGCGTTATGAAAACAGTAACTGTGATAAACGTACACGATAGTCTAGTTCTCGAAAATAACCTGCAATGGATATTCATAGAGCAATTTATACATACAATATTTCTGTCCAGTACTTTTTAATTCACATTGAGGGTTTGTTAGGATTTTTTATTTGTATTGGTTTTCCATTCTCAAATATATTGATAATTTTAGTTTAGGAAAATGTAATTTTATTTTTCTTTCCAGTTTTGTGGGTTTTAAAGGATCTTATGACCAGTTTTTTACCTACGGTTTCTTTCGGCAATTTTATGTAGCTCACAAACAGTACATACTTGCTTAAGCTACTTGGGAGAAATGGCCTTCGATTTATCGGTTGACTGCGAGGACTGAAGTAAGCTATTTTTTATGATTTGTATAGCACAGATATACTTCATAAAATGACTGAAACAGAATTGGTATCATATTATCATTGTTTTTAGGAGTTGGATACTAGACTTCATGTTGTTTTGCACATCAATGTACATTGATAACTATTTTATCTTGCCGAGTGGCCGTTCCTGTTTATGACTCGCACCTCAATTACTTTGTAAGATGATGTATTTTCCTGAATAAGCGATAAAATAAACAAAAATTAATCAAGAAAATCAAAAAAATTGTAATCGAAACCCAAAATGATTTTTTTTCTTTGATTAAAAACAAATAATCTTAAATCATAATCTTGCAGTCATGAGAAAAAAATAATCATTAACTAAGTTTACTTAAATATCGTATTAATTAAATATTACGCTTTCATTTATTTACAGTGCAGTTCATCACGTTACAAAGCAACTGATTGAAACATTCGTTTTATTTTAAATCGGTTTCATCATCTAACAGCTCGTCGACATCCTTTTCCCAATTAGTACGGTCCGTTCCATCATTCACTACTTCGTAATCCTGTAATTCCGCTTCCAGATCCTTCTCCCATTGCTCTTCTACTATACAGTCCATCAGTCCATGTTTACGGAATTCAGTTTGTTAAAGTATTTGTATCGGATAAGCGGTTGTTTTCAAATATGGACAAAGGATAAAAATATATAAAATAATTTATCGCACTAAATATATGTGTAAGAAACAACAACAACGATCGAATGGTTGCTTTGAATAAAAGGAATTCTCTATATCTGGTGAACAGTCCTATTATCAAACAATTCGTACTTCAGATTCAATCGATTTCGATTCGACCGAGTCAATCGCCCGTACGTTTTTCCTCATTCTACCGAAAAACCGATACTTCGTATTCAAGGATAGGGCCGTAAATTTGTTTTCTTACTGTGGCTATAAAGCACTATCATACGGTAACGCATTCGTAGTTTCTGTCAGTTACCATTGTACTATTCAATCTACCCATATCTAATCACATAATCAACAAAAACGAACATCAACAAGCTAGTTCGTATGGAGTAATAATCGATTACATTTGACTAAACACGCAAAAAGTTTGTTCTATACAAGTGGTAATGCGTTGTTTCATCGTTTTGGGGCAATCCCGAAATAATGCGGAGATTCAAACAAATAAAACAGCCGTTTGGTAAATCTTCTGGTAAAAACCTAATCTTTCATGAAATTATAGCAGAGCTCCTTGGTTTTCATAGTGATGCATACAATTGCCGTTGCTCAGGCCGTAGTGAATATATTTACATTTGGTGAGTGTATATTTGTTTAGTTTAAACATTAATATCCCTTGATTGGCTACGGTTTCGATCAGTTAAAATAGGTTAAACTATCACCACCAAACTTATCCGTTGATATTATACTCTCTTCATTGTGGTTGTCAATTTTAATAAATCACAGCTTATTTTTAATTGCCTTAAAATTTATTTGTCTATACAGATTATTGCATTACATTATGTGAGTAAAACTGATTGTATGGATCATAACCATAAAAAGCAAGTTTAGTAGATTCTTGAAGTTTTAAAATTTAGGTAGCGTCAAAACGTGGGATATCCCGCTATAGAAATCTAACGGAGCTCGAACGGGAAATAATTTAAAATATAAATAATACGAAAAATTTCAATATATAGATTATCCATCTTTTCGAACATTTCACTGCTTAGCCAGACGTTGCATATTTCATCTATAGTTTGTCGATGTTCACTCGACCTAGCATCATCTTTTGAAACGATTAGTAATATTTTGATTTCTTTAGATTTTCAACGATGTTATTATGTATTGTCATTTCCCTTACATTACGGTTGTTTGTCTCATCTTTGAAATGGAGTTGCAACGAATTAAATACTCTCTTTTAAATAATTACATTTATATATTTTATTATTTCCTTTTTTATTTGTAACATTCTACCTCCTGGAATAATTAGTTTTGTTTGTTTAATGTTTCTTTTGTATATACTATTTTTGTTGTCAAAGATGTATAGATTTAACGGAATGCACAACATTGAAAAAATCTGTAATTTTATTCCCTTTTGTTCATTTTGCTATTATATATGAATACTGCTATTTTGTGATAATCTTTCGTAAAGTTCAACGCAGAATATTTCGTTTTTACAGCTTTATGTGTGATCTAGTAAGTAGCGTTTAGTATTTTGCGATGGTATTGTTTGTTCGTAATGAAAAAAGAGGCCAGCTTGATTTGAAAAGTAATATTCGATGATAAATATATTGGCATATGTTGTGGCATACGCGGGATTCTTGCATTTGAAAGTGAGAGCATCGTTAATTTTTGAAATTTTGTTCTCGGTGGGTTTTGAGTTAGAATTAAAGGGCGTTTTTTGTTTTTTTTTAATGTGTATTACTTAGTTCCGAAACTGCTTATTAACAACAGAAAAAATCGAAACGTTTATCCATCTGATTTTTGGGAAGTGATTTGACGATTTTTTTTGCAGTTGGACTCAAAGTTACGAGAAAAGTTACACCAAGACAGAAAAGTACATTTATTTAGTTTGGTTGTTTTCTAGATCACGACGGAGTAGTCGCTAAACAATCTTGGGCTTAAACATGAGTAATAGCGTTAGTCTACGGCAAGTTTCATGAACTATTGACATTATAGAATTTTCCGAAAAACAACATAGTTGGATCACCCAACACACAAACTATGTTTCTCTCAGTAAACAAAAAACGTGATACACCGAGGCAAGTTCATCATAACGTGTTTTGAATAGAATGGTGGTACCGGTGAAGCAATCGAACTATTTGTTTTATCTCGCAGAATCAGGTATGGAAAAAAATAAATTTCCTATTTATCTCTTATGGGTAATGCTAAGATGGGATTCTGTTACGGAGTTATCGTTATTTCATTTTCATGGAATTGTTCACGTTTGTTCATCAATTTTGCCCTCTCAGCTTGTTGATAAGATTATCATCTGATGATATCGGCATTATGATTCATAGTAAACTGTTAATATTATAGCTACAACTTTAGGCTGTTTGAGCGCGAATCGTTGGTAAGAAGCAAAAGAAGGAAAAGAATAGATTATTAGTATTGTTAATGATTTATTTGCAGTAACGTAAGGTTTAACTAAGTAGGTGGAAATCACTGGAAGGTGTAGAATATTTACATTGGATATCATTCTACAGAAGTTTCTAAAACTTATCAACAATATAATAGTACGCGGAAACCCAAAAAGGAAATTGCACTAAATTTGTTAATTATTGTTCGCAAAACACAAAACAGAGTTGCCAGATTAACTAGTATGAAAACCCAGTCTACTAAACGAATGAAAGCAAGACAGAAATACGACTTCAGCATCATTTTGCAAACTGCATTTCCGCACCGTTAAATCCATTATAATTACAAGTTAGTGACAAATGTGACGCTTACGCCAAAGTCGTTTTTCGTGCAGGCCATAAAATGTATAAATAATCAGTCGAATCAAACAGCCTAAAGGCAAAATGCTGAGCTGATTTTATTTTTTTCCTAAAACTAATAATTTTAACACTAGTTGGGTAGTTACTATATAGCCACAGTAAGTAAATCTGGCAACCCTATTAATTGAATCAGCTTCATTTTTGCATCAGCAGTTTTTTTTTGCTGCAGCTAAAACATTTTGCTTACTCAATGTTTCAAAAAGAAGTCATGCTACTATTGCTTTATTTAATACAAGATAGTAGGGAATAGTTGTGAAGCAAAATAAAATGCGATGCAAAATAAAATGCGATGCAAAATAATTTATCATAGCTTAGACGAAAAAAATTGAATAAATAATTAAGCATGAAACTAATTGATATAAGTTTTAATAATTAAGAATTTTAATTTTCCCATGGCATGATTGTTTGTCGAACTTGTGGAATGAGAATCAAGAAATATGACAACATTCTGTTGCTTGCTAGGGAATCTACGAAAGACTATGAAATATTGCACTTACTACTACAAAAATCCTAATTATTCACTTAAAGACCAAAATAGCTGGTTTTCATAATGCGTTCTGTAACATTTAAAGCATCTTTGAGTACGATACCATCACTGACTTTGCATTTTGGATCATTCCAATTTTAACGAGGTATAAAATAAACTTTTATCAGTCTGTGTTACGTCGACCATGGCAGACGTAACGCTTTGCTTAGTCCTGCAACACACAAATTTTGCAACAATGTGATTATGTGTGTGTTTCAAGTGAAATCTATTTCATTGCATTTTTGCTGTAATAATAATTGTTACAGGAATGATTAGGTACCTAATATAAAATTTTTGCTTATATTCTGCATAAAATGCATATCCGCATATCCGAATATTCGAATAGTATAAGCTATGACGAAGACTACTTACTTGTTCAAAAGAATGTTATGATGGTTAAACATTTCACACATTAACATTTTATCAGCCACATATACTGAAAAATGCTCAATAGTAACCAATCATACAACAATAGTGGCGTCTGGCGTATTACAGTCGAAAACATTTACTCAAAATTTTAAAGCAATTTTGAACCATTCTAGAAATGAAAGATACAACTCTAACGCACACATTAAAATTATAGTTTGTTAATAATTGGCTTTCCAAACATCAAAATTGAACTTCAAATTTGGGCGTCATTTTCAATTTGCGTTGTAAATTGGATACACTTTTCTACAACATTTGATGATTTTTTGGTCCCAGGCTATCATAAAAGTACATGTTTTTCTGACAGTTGGTAAACATAATTAGTGTATCAACAAGTTAGACATGAAAACTAGTTGAATAATTTGACAAATGGCATTAAATATATAGTCGAAATAAAGGCAGCACTTCAGAGCACCCGGGGCAAGTGGAATTTATTAAAAATAAAGTGTTCCAATCTTTATACATTTTTAGATGTACTGCCGAACTCCGAACATCTTCAATTCAATGCATAATATTTAAATCGGTAAAACTTCAAAATAAAACCGAAATGGACTACACCAAGGGGACCCAAAAAAGAAGTCTATGGCTTTTAAGGGAGCAAACAGTTCTGACACATTCTTCCGACAAATAAAAGATATTAATTGAATCTGGAAAGGCAAAGTTGTTATAATTAAGCTAACCCGCAGCTGTAAGTGAAACAATAAAGCGTTGTGGTTGTTATAGCGTAACTATTTTTTATGATAGTTTCACTAGTAGCTTTATCGTATTGAGCATGTTAGAACAAACATCATCATCACCATATTTTTGAGCTATTAAAGAATGGTTAATCATAAATAATGTCTCGCAAGAATTGGATATTCAACTACATTGCGTTACAATTGCTACAATTGCTTCCGAATTGTGTTTTATATCTATACCTATAAAGAAGGATTTCTGTCTGTCTGTCTGTCTGTCTGTCTGTCTGTCTGTCCGTATGTTCCTTATAGAATCGAAAACTACTGAACCAATCGGCATGAAAGTATGCATGTAGAGGTTTTTTGGGGCCAGGAAAGGTTTTAGTGATGTTTAGAAACCCCTCCCCCCACTAAGAGGGGGGCTCCCATACAAATGAAACACAAATTTCTGCATGACTCGACAACTAATCAAGCAAATAGAACAAAATTTGGCATGTGGGTGTTTTTGTTGACAAGAATTTATTCTATGGTAAATTGAGACCCCTCCCCTCTTTATAAGGGGAATTATAATTCCTCTCCTCTTTAAAAGGGGGGGCTTCCATACAAATTGCCTCATAACTCGAGAACTAATCAAGCAAATGGAACCAAATTTGGCATGTGAAGGTTTTCGAGGGCAAGAATATTTTCTATAGTGAATTAAGACCCCTCCCCACTTTAAGAGGGGGGGCTCCTGTACCAAAGAAACACAATTTTCCTCATAACTCGAGAAGTAATTAAGCAAATGGAACCAAATTTGGCATGTGGGTGTTTTTGGAGACAAATTTTTTTTCTATGATGAATTGGGACCCCTCCCCGTTTTAGGAGGGGGGGCTCCCATACAAATGAAACACAAATTTCCTCATAACTCGAGAATTAATCAAGCAGATGGAACCAAATTTGGCATGTGAAAGTTTTCTAGGGCATGAATATTTTCTATGGTGAATTAGAACCCCTCCCCACTTTAAGAGGGGGGCTCCTATACAAACGAAATACAAATTTCCTCATAACTCGAGAACTAATAAAGCAAATGGAACCAAATTTGACACGTGGGTGTTTTTGGAGACAAATATTTTTTCTATGATGAATTGGGACCCCTACCCACTTTAGGAGGGGGGGCTCCTATACAAATGAAATTCAAATTTCCTCATAACTCGAGAACTAATCAAGCAAATAGAACCAAATTTGGCATGTGGAGGTTTCTGGAGGCAAAAATATTTTCTATGGTGAATTAGGACCCCTCCCAACTTTAAGAGGGGGTGCTTCTACACAAATGAAATACAAATTTCCTCATAATTCGAGAACTAATCAAGCAAATGGAACCATATTTAGCATGCGGGTGTTTTTGGAGGCAACCATTTTTTCTATGATGAATTAGGACCCCTTACCTTTTTAAGAGGGGGGGGCTCTCATACAAACGAAATACAAATTTCCTCATAACTCGAGAACTATTCAAGCAAATGGAACCAAATTTGACATGTAAGTGGTTTTGGACGCAAGATTTTTTTCTATGGTGAATTGAGACCCCTCTCTTCTTTAAAAAGCGAGTTAAGGCCCATCTCCCCTTTAAGAGGGTGGGCTTCCATACAAATGAAATGCAAATTTCCTCCTATCTCGAGAACTAATCAATCAAATGGAACCAAATTTGGCATGTGGGAGTTTTAGATGGCAGAAATTTTTTCTATGGTGAATTACGACCCCTTCCTCTTTTAAGAGGGGAGCTCCCATACAAACGAAATTCAAAATTCCTTATAACTTGAGAACTAATCAAGTAAATGGAACCAAATTTGGCATGTGGGAGATTTTGGAGTCTTGAATTTATTTTACGATAGTTAGAGACCTCTCACCCCTGTGGTAGGGGGATATGGACTCTCATACAAATAAAACAGAAATTTTTGCGAAACTCAAAAACTAATCGAACTCGAGAAATTCGAGACTCTTCCATAAAACATTAGTCAATACAAGACCACAAAAACTATCTATAGTAACACTAGATCATTCAGGACGAGACGGTCGCGAGTGTTGCCGGTGACCCGCCGTCGGAAGCGCCGCCCACTGGGGGGCTTGCAAAACTCGAGATTGTGACAAAGATCATCCGAGATTCATGATTTATGTACAACACAGGTTAATTTGTGGCAATACGAAGTTTGTCGGGTCAGCTAGTCAATTATAAAGTTACCCGTTGTGCTTTAATACTAATCTGATTTTGTTACGGTATTTTTTTAAGTAGAAACATTGTCTTTGTTTGCTTTTGGTTGATGTATATCAACGCTAAACATACCGTGAAGGTGTCATTCGTTCCCATGCTTTTTTGGGTCATTTTCACAGCGTTATAACAAGATTTTGCTTAACTGCTTTTATTGGTAAATATATTTAAAACATAATGCAAAGCTTGCTGCACTACTATTTCTCTTTTTATCATTAATCTATCGACAATCGCGGCATTTCCAGTCTTCTAGCGAAAAATATTCGCAGAGTGCAGTTGGCATGTTTAGTGTTAACATACACAATTTTAAATTATTTTAAATTTGAATATAGGTCCCGATTGCCCCGTTAAATGAGGCAAGCGAGACCTATCGCCATGATTTTAAAAATTCTCCTTAGATTCATTTGGTGTAAATCAATAGTGCTAGTTAGATAGTTTTATAATTAAACCTTCGAAGTAAAACCACTGAAGAGATTCTGTGCTGTTCGAATATCAAAATAATCATAAGTGTAGCTTATGTCGCCGTTGTAGCGCAGCACAGTGTGTAGCACAGTCGAATAAACCAATTTTCAGGTCCAACTTTCCCGGGGTAACTTAGATTACTTTTACTCAGAATCTGAATTTCTATCAAAATAGTTGAGTTCTACAAAAAAGAGGTAAGATACAGAATGATCAAAATAATCCTTCGGCAATACAAGTACTAAGCCAGAACGACGATGCTTAGAACATTTGTTCAGAAACTGATTTTTTAAGAATTTCATCAATGCTGAAAACATGTTTACTATAGCAATGCCCCGTTAAGGAAGATGTACAACATGTATTTCATTGTATACCTATAAGGTTTAAGTTCGTTGCATGACCCTCACATTTTAACCTATTGATCTATAATTTGTATGAAGGTATTAAAAAGCAACACAAAGTTTTGGCACTACGTTCCGATGGAATTTGCCCAGCTGCTCTTTTGTTCGACAGACTTCGCAGTCCACTGTTAGGGTACAGGACAATTGCGGAACTAGAGCTACGATGCTATTGACTGTAATTTCTCCGTGTTGAAAGTCGAGCTTACGACGCCTGACATTTTAGACTATTGTCATACTGCGAGTGTCATACTGCTTATTGGGAGGCTATGTGGCAGTATACGGAGACTGAAAACCGAAATATCAATGAATCAATTACCCGTTCCTTAATTCTCTCTGTCCCAGGGGTATTTGGGTGGTTTACAACTTTTCGTCATCTAAAACAGTTACTAATAAGCAATTCGTAAAACGAAACTATGCAGCTTATACCACAATGTTTCTACTACGTTCTAAGATAGAAACAACCATATTTAAAAACCTTTAAAATTTTATCGGCTGATTTTGGTGTCGCAAGTCATGGATCACCTGTGCTACCATGGGACAGAGAGGGTTAACATTCGAAGTCTGGTTACGGTGTTGATCTAGTTATGAGTGTCTTTTCACAAATTATGATTCATCTCTTGAATCTCCCAATATAATTTCCCAGGCCTTCAATAACATGATAATTTATTAATCTTATCATGTCATTATTTAATCGTTTTTCGAATTATATAATTATTGACTTAAGCAATTACTCATAACAATTATTATTTGACTATGACGTTGAACCACAACAGGAAGAATCATCAGCAAGTCAATCGATCGAGATCATCGTTGTTTTCAAAGGTTTTGTGTCATGTTATCGGAGATTACCAGTTGACTCACCACCTTTCTCGGTTCTGCAGTGACTGATGCTTTCATTCGCTTGCTTAGCGAGGGTGTCGATGCCTAGTTTTTTAATACTTTCTTGTACCTCTTCAAGGTCAGCTTTTGTAGTTTTGAATGAATCTGAGACAAACTCGGTTGCATCTTTTACCACTGCTGATTTTTCGCTGCTGCTACCAACTGCTGCAGATATTGTAGGCCTTTTTTGACTTGTTACTGATTCTTATAGCCGTAAAGCAAAAACAAAAAATAACAAATTAAGGTAAACAAAAAAAACCAACTAAATTAGCAATACTAAAAAGACCAAGTAGCTTGGATATAAAAGGATAGTAATACAGTGTACAGATATAGTGATTAAATTGTTTAAGCATTACCCTCCGTATCTTCGCTAGCTCCTCGCCTAACAAATTCATTGTTGTCGCCCAGCGTGCCTAAGTCTCCAGCTTGACATATCAGTGAGACACGGTAGAAATAGTTGCGCCAAAAGTTTTCTTCCGTTATGCTGGGAAACAATAAATACAATAATAAATTTATTCTCGAATTGCGTTTAAAAAACCAAATATGATATATTATTCGCTATTTTTATTACTCACATTTTAGGTACCAACTCAAATCGCATTTTTTCTAGTTCCTTGTCCTCATTCATAATGGCAAGTGCGACTGGGTACAAACGATCATAGTCAAATTCAAACTCAACTCCAGCTGGCGGCGCACGGACGAAGTTCCGACGATCCTATAAAAATAGAAAAATATACTTGAAATTAAACAAAAGAAGAAAACTTTTTCCAAACTAAACTCCACCATTAATATTTATTCGCGACAGATACGTATTTCGTCTCGTCTACGACTTGCAGGCTTCATCAGTGTCTGTTTACGAATTCAATATGTAAAAAGTTTTCTTTTCTTTAATTTCAGGTTTCGCATTCTACTAAGACGCTCAAAAAACTTTAGTCAAAAAAGAAAAGTATACTTGAAACAACATAAATCAATAACGCATTTTGAAGAATTTGTGTAAGGAACAATAGTATGTGAACAAATAAATACCCCCCGAACGGTATACGAAATAGTGCCATTAAATATCTAAAACAGATTGAATTGACCGCTACGCACAACTGTCAGAATTTCCAGTTCGTTCTTTTTATTATTTTCGTTTTTCGCTAAGGTCTTCTTAAAAAGCAAACCTGGTAGATTAGATCTCTAATATCTCTAATGTCTTTCAAAAAAATAAATCAAATAGATGCAATATCTTACCGCAGAAAGACTAAGAATTTCCTCCTTGATTTTGGCCTCATTTGCATGACCAGTCCAAGGACATGCGCCCGGTTCACCGGAACCCTGCTGATTCTTGATAAATGCTTCCTGTTCTTTATTAAATTCACCTAGAATAGTCTACGAAATCAAAAAACGCCTTGATTTATTTCAAAAAAGTATTTCTATTTGTTTGTATCTTACATTATCCTTCAAGTGTTTAATTTTGTCTCCAGCTTTGTTGAATGATGAATACAGAAAAGAGCCAATCGATTTGGCTCCTGCTGTCACTTTGTGGGTGACTGAAATAAATATTGGTACAAGGTTAAGCTAACAATATCAACTGACCACGGTGATCCTCTGATCGTTATTATATAAAAAATAAGCCATCAAAACGGTAAATGCCAGTTGCTTTGTATTGCCTTCCTACAACTCCTATACCAATTTAGCAAGCGAGATGGTCTCTTTCATAAAACGCTTTAGTATTAATTTTCGAGACCCACACACATCAAAAACATTTTACATTCATTACGTTCGGTCGATTCTTGAGCTTTGTAGCGTGGTACGGTCTCCGTTATCCAATGGACACATAAACAGAATAGAATCAATACCAAAACAATTCTTGTTGTACCAGTTCCGTAATTTAAATTGGACGAGTCTCCCCCGAAATTGAAGCAATATTTTGAGACAATACGCAATTCAAATTCATAACAAACAATAAAAAACTATCAGAAACATCAGAAACAGAGGTAACATGCCCAAAGAAGACGAACGTCACAGAGATAGCTTGTTTACGATCTACTAATGGGAATTATCGATAACAGTTATCTCTTAGAAGAAATAAATCTGCACGTGCCTCGTCGAATTCTGCGGAATCGAACGTTTCTCTGGACTCCAGCTCATCGAACCCAATATGGCCAGAAAAATCCTTTACATTATTGCTGTACATTATTTAACGAGGTAAATCATGCGTTCGATTTTAATGTTAGCAAAACTAGATTTAAAAGTTTGATTGTAAATGTAAATTAGTTTTAAGATACAATTAGTCTGTACTGCCTTGTGCCGAAGACTGTAGAACAATAAACATTAGGATAAGCTTAGGTCAACATATTGTACCACGGTCTACACACAATTGACTGCAAATAAATAAATAAATAAATAAATAAATTTAATTTATAACAGCAATCTGCCGTTTATAACTTTACAAGGGCGTAACTAAAAATTTTTTTTTCTTTAAAACTTGGTTCACAGATGTAGGGCGACAATACAAACCAACTGGCATTTTCCGTTTTAATATCTGTTTTTTAAAGGTCTGTTTAACAGTCAGAGGAGCATCGTCGTAACACTACAATAAACCGTCGTTGTTACCTTGTCCGATTTGCCCGGCGTTTTCTTCCGTTGGCGTTCCTGGACCGGTTGCAGGACGAGAATCTGCCCCGCCTGTAGCACTATTGGTTTCACATTTTGTGAATTTCGATAAAAGGAGTAGAATATAATACAATACATGGCCAACGTTATTAAATTTTATATTACCTAAAGCCTTTTAATAATTATAAAACGGTAATCTCGAAAAACCCAGAATGTAACAAATAGAATATAGGAACATCACAGATTCAAACTAGATTCATATTATTGAATTGAAAAAAGATATATTAAATGTACGAAAGACTGCGAATAATATGTGTTTGCCGCTATCTTAAAAATACATACTTATAATGATTAAAGTGTAAACTGTGGTCATAGTGTAGCATTGTGAAAGTGGAACTATCAAAAACGAGAATAATATGAGAAAACGCTGTTGCTTCGTACAAGTTTGTATTTACTGAGAGAGTAACTATTTACGATTTAATTTGCTAAAGCTTAATTTTGCATAACGTAATACTTAGGTGAACGGCTTCTAAAGATTATTAAACAGGATGAACCATTACTTTATTTTTATTTTCAAAGTTTTTGTCATTCGTCTCCTGACCACCTTTGAAATTGGCTTCAAGTATCGGAGGACAAACAAAATAAGCGGATATGAGTTAAATTTTTATATATGAAACAATTTTTGTGAAATGCATTTTCAAATTAATAATCTACAGGACTCTAAAAACCAGCGTATTAATGCCTCTGGAATCATTATCGAGACGTTCTTCGAAAGGCTTCGTTCCCATTGATGTACTAAATGTGACTTTAGAAATTGGAATTAAAAATTAAATATATCAAAGGTAAACTTTTCGTTTGTAGTATGGTAATTAACAATATTCAAGACTCCGAGTCTGTACTAGATTGCTATTCGGAAAGTCCTATGCAAGTTAGTTAAATGGCATCTTTCAAAATTATCATGCAAAAGGGTCCCAAAGTTTCAAGAAATCTTATTCAAGTCCATACCTAATGTTCATTCATGTTCAATGTCCTAATGTAATTCATGTTCATAAGTATGAACGAAAGCAAAATTCAAGGTCTCTTATTTTCTAAAGGGAATTTTCCGATTTTCTCTGACATCGCGAAATTGATAACTTTTGCATCAAGTATTTAAGTAAGTATAATATTTTGTTATAAAAATTCGAGCAATTTTTTTTCAGTAATTCTGGAATAATATATTATAAAAAGTTTTGTGAAGGCTCCCTGCCTTAATCCTAGTAAAGCAAAGCCTAGGTGCTACATTCCGTTATCGAAACTTGACCTTCTGTTTTTATACGACAGACTTCGCAGCCAGCTGTTAGAGTACAGGACAATTGCAGGGCCAGTTGCTACGATCCGATTGACTCTAACAGCCTAGCCTTAAGCCTAGTAAGTAGCTGTAAATGAAATAACTCAAGAAAAATCCTGCTATTTCCTGGAGAAATTTAGATAACTGCGAAGTCAAGTAAGGAGCTTCTTAACATTTTTTCTTGTGGGAAGAATCAAATTGAATATTATACCATACAGAAAAGTGACATCGAATCAAACGCATGTAAAACTGCGCCATTTGAACGTGAGATAATATTTCTTGTCACGTGCGTACTGGATAAGGAATTGTTAAAGAATTTGTTGTTAAAGAACTTTATTGAACATTTCTTTGCCTATCCTCCAACCCATTTCTTTTTAACTGCGTATTGTTAATTGCAAGGAAAATTGTCCAATTGAGAAGTGCGCAATCGCTCATAAAAGTGTTTTTTTTTTATCTTAAATCGTTTCGGTCTCTTCGGCGCACTTATTGATTGGCAGATAACGAAAAAGTGCGCCGAAGATACCGAAACGATTTAATGCAAAATAGCACTTTTATGAGCGATATCGCACTTTGGATGGTACAATTTTACTTGCAATTGACAATACCTACCTCACTTTATTGCTGAAAAACTAACTACCGTCATCCGGGGATACTTGCAACACTTTTGAACTTTGACTTGGTATAACTTTTGAAGTGTACCGTTTAGGTCCAAGTGTAAGTCGGCAAAACTTGTATAGTGGTCAGTAATTTTGGTTTATGATTATAAGAAAAAATATCAACTTAATGAATCTGTAGAATAAACCGAACATAGGGGTGTGGCAATTTACCCAGTAAAGGGGGTTACTTGCAACACTTTTCTGATTTTGCGTTTCTTATGGTTTTATTTGATTTTAAACTGCAAATGACTATTTTTGAATAATTTGAGTGTATTTCCAGTAAAACAAGTGATACTGAAGGCATATTTTGTTTCCAATTTTATCATATCGCTTTTTTAAAGATATTCGGTGAAAATGCAGCATGCGACGAACTTCAAATTGCCGTTTCAAGGCACGTAGAATTTTTCACAAAGTTAATTTGTCTGGAGATGGCAGTAGCCAAAATAACATCGTACAGATGCAAATTTACTTTGTACATACTGTCTATTACGATAATTATCTATTTTACAAGTGCTGCAAGCCGCGCCATATTGGAAGTAACAACACGAATTAATCGTTACTTCTCCTAGTTCAAAATATAAACAAAGCTCAAAGTTCCTATTTGTTAGCTTATATGATGCACTAATTGTGTACAGGAACTAATCGATAAAAAATAATTTCATGTCAATGAACTGACGCAATTTTGCACATCCATTTTTACAACTCTGAAAGTGAAATTACTTTCCAATCGTATAAAAACAAGCAAAACGATGATATAATGGATTAAACTTAACTAAACAATAGGTAAACGTCCCTTCTTTAAAACGCCATTGGGTACAAAAGTTTATGTTAACAAACGAATGCGCTAGAGCTGTCAAAAGCGCGATGCGCAGAAGTGTTGCAGGTAACGCCGGTGTTGCAGTCAGGGCCCGACAACGTCACCTTCAATTGCATAGCGTCACTCAACAATGAAGCAGTGAAGCTTCGGTTTCAACAGAAACACCACCGCTTCAGTTTCAAACCGGCTTCAGTCAGCGTCAGCGAAACTGGTTTCACTTCGTGATGACTATCGGTTTCAACTTTTCATTTGTACTTTTCTATCAAATATTCAGAAGGAGGCCAGCAACTTTGAATGCAAATAAATTGAATTTGAGTAACATTTCCTACAATGCAGTGCATATTACAGTTAACCTAGTCAATATCGACAAATCGTGCCTTGACTTTGAAACAGCCACTAACTTCAACTGAAGCTTGCTTGAAACGTTCTGTTTAACAAATGAAGCAAGTCACTTCATGTACGAAGCGAAGGTAACAGAAAGTCAGTTTCATTTATTTGTTTCGAAGATGCCGGGCCCTGGTTGCAGTATCCCCGGATGACGGTACCGATTTCCGCTCCTGAACATAGACATATTTCGTGAACATAGACAAAAATTAAACCATCGGCGTACTATTTCTACGCACCCAATCATTCCTGTATTTCTATCATTGGCGGAACTAGCGCTCATTTCTAGGGGGGGGGTCTATAGCCCCGGCATTTTTTCGACCATTTTATTGGTAGGCCAAGTCTATTTTTCTAGGGGGGGGGGGGCTAAATGTCTCCTAGTGGGGCTTAGCCCCCCCCTTAGTTCCGCCAATGATTTCTCTGCGTCACTATTCCACTTGTCTTAACAGCTGGCATGCGAAGATAGTGATGATGGTTCTGTGAATAACGTGCGTGATGTCTCTAAGTACGTGTTTCCATTTTAATTAAATTTTGTGCCATTGCAAAAATCGCCATGCAATTAAAATCCGTATTGGTAACAAAACATCATACGTGAAATGATAAAATACGGATTTCTAGCTAACTGACAAATTAACTTCAAATTTTTAATTATAAAACTACAATGAATCTGGTAGGATCTGAAGACGAATGATTTTTATCGCTTTTTAAGCAATGAAAATCATATTATTATGAAGATTCTTGAACAGGGCACTTGAATTTATTTATTTAACAGACGTCGTTTTCACTGCTAAACAGCAATAAAAAATGTTTTTTTCTAACTTATTTTTTACATCGGTATAATTTTTCGTCCGTGAAATTTCACAATCGGATGTCGCCATCCTCGTTCATAAAAACAGGATAATCATTTGAAAAATGCAAAATTGCAGATTGCAAACGCAATCATGTGCATATTTCAAATGATATCTGAGGTTGAGTCTCTTGTCCTTAGATCACCTAATAAATTTATCATAATTTCACAATATAATTACAAGCGATTATTAAGATTTTCTCAAACTCTGAATACATAGTTGTACGAAGCATTTAAAAAAATGCATTAATATGAGTAAAAAACAACAAGAAATATTGAAAGGGTATACAAGTTTTAAGCAGAAATAATAGCTCGATAGAACAAAACTGTACCTTTCCTGTTGTCTGTACAAACAACAACACAAGTGGTTTGAAGGAAGGAAGAAAAGAAAAAATAGAAGATTGTGTACCATCTGTTTACAACCAAAATTGTTATGGAAATACCGTATGTTTGCGTTAAAGGTAATGAGCGTAGCTTGGTTCAAATTGTGAATATTCAAAATATATGTGTTGCGAATAATTAACATGATTGTTATTATATTGTTTGGTTTTAGGAAAATATTTGTCTAGAATATACAAACTAAAGAATATATTGTGATAACGGAGACTACAAATATAGTCCAGGAATAGAAAAAATCAAATTAAAAGTTAAATATAAAACTTCTTCATTTAAGTTAGTGCTATTTTAAGTTATTTTTTGTTTAATACACGCAATAAACAATAGAATAAAGGCATGTCTCTTAAAATGATTTCGAAATGATTCAATATGAAAATTGCGTCTATCACCGTACTTAACGTAGCGATATAAAGATAATACAACAATTGAATCTGTATTTGTTAGTTAAAATACCATTGAATTTTTTGGATTCTAGTAAATGCAGCACTGTTCTAGTTCTAGTCTGGAAATCTGCTCCCTTTGGTTTAACTGAACAGCTCATCTCCTGTTCAAAAGTATCAAATTAGTGCATTGCGAGTTCAAAAAATTATGAAAGAAATCTAGGGCAAGGATCGAGTGTAGGGTAAGTTAACCTATAGTGGACCCTTTACCTATAATGGACCTCGGGTACAATTTCGGTGTTTATTAGCTTGTGCTTCTTATTTCCGAGGATATGTGACAAGAAACAGAAAGTACTAAACATACCACACAGTTCAGTTTATAAAATTTCAGCTGAATTTAATGATTAATGCCTTAAAATCGACATTTTCAGCAAGCTAGTGGACCCATGAAGACAAAATACACTAGAATTCCTTTAATGGACCCGGTCATTATCCAATTGTAAACCACAAGGTCCATTAAAGGAAAACGGACATTCCAATCTGTTACCTTATATGTATGTGAATGGAAGTCAAAAAGGATGCTTCTTCAATAGGGCTTTTGCTACACACACATGCAAGACGTCTGTTAGGCACACATTGCATCTTTTCCTATTCGATGCAGCAAAAACGCGTTGGATAAAATGATCATTTTTTCTGAAACTATTTATCCATTCAAAACAATTAATGTTTAAATCAACCAAGAAATGTATCCTGATATACATATTAACATTTAGCAACTAATATTTTAGAGAAAGAGTCTTAAATCGGCGACCCAAAAATACAGCTTTCGGACGCAGGATGCCGAATAGCCCAAGTTCAAAATAACTGAATGTAGCATTGATTTTAGTATAATTTATTGCTTTCTTTTCCGAATGTAATCGCTGGCTATTGATATTTGTTCAGTGTTAACCCGCTAACATAGTTAATAGTTACATTTTTGATAATTTCTACCGCGTTTTAGCTTGTTTGTTGAAAATAGATTTGTTATTTAGTAAACAGATATATTACCTTGCTATACATATAACGCAAACAGTAATTTCTGTTTTAAATTAAGAAATTAAATTATTTAAAAAATCTCGCCCTTCCCAGCCCGTATAGTTTATATGGAGCTGTCACTTTTGCCTGCCCAACAGTTCTCCAATACATATGCACTCTGCAAACACCCTATCCACGAGTGAGATGAATGTTCCCCAATTTAAAATTTGTTTAAAATTCTCTGGCGCGGTCAATATGGAAAAGAGACCTGAAATAGTGAAAACCTTGTCCCATCAGCGTGACTTTGTAGGTACGCGTGCCTTATAATTGGTGTAATAAAAATTTCGAATTGATCTTTGATTTAGCTGCAAGTTTACATGATTATCAACTATGATCAAATATCTAGGTGACTACTACAAGCACGTAATTTCTTTTCTAAAAAAGCTCAGATTAGCCAATTTCTAGCAAAAAAAACTCAAACTAACTATCAAAACATAGCAATTCATAGACCTGGTACTTGGTTGTAATATAGGTTGTTGGCCATCGAGTGTTGATCTACATCTTTTGTAAACAATTCTCGCGTAACTTTTCAAAAGGACCTAAGTAACAATGAGAGATTCTCTTCGTGCCTCTTCTCTTTCACCGCCCACGGTAATGCAAATGCACTTTAAAACACCAGCTTTGCATGAATCGGTTACTAGCGTCATTATCTAGCTAAACGTGAGGAAATTTTTTGTTGGAATGCATTCTTGTCGCCGTAATAATCAGAAGAGAGGGACGCCAAAGAGAGTCTCTCAATGTTACTTATGTCACTAGCCACAATCGCGGACAAGACACATCTAACTCTTACAAAATGTTAAAATAAACAAATTACTTTTAACTTACACGTCGACCGGTTTCAGGCATAATATACCTATCTTCAGGACGAGAGCCGATGTCTAACCTGAAGATAGGTCTCGTCCTGAAGATAGGCATATGATGCCTGAAACCGGTCGACGTGTAAGTTAAAAGTAATTTGTTTTATTTTAACATTTTGTAAGAGTTAGAAGTATCTTGTCCGCGATTGTGGCTAGTGATTGTGGTGCTCTTACGCTGTACGAAAAATTTATAAATTTATTTGATGTCCTTTTGAAAAGTTACGCGAGAATTGCTCTCTGTCGATAATGAAGTAATTTGCAGTTTCGTCACTAACGAGAATGACATTAGCTGAGGTTGGTTTGTGTAGGTGTGAGTGTGAGAGGGGAGCAAAGAGTGGAGGAGAGGATCCGGGAGTTTGAAATTTGATGTTGTTGATATTATTCCTACTGCAAACAGCCTCAGCGAGGGCCCCAGCTAATGTCAAAAAATCTTCATATGCGTGCGTGGAGGAATACTTCATAGACGGAATAAAACATTGTGTATGAAGAAGTGATCTTTCGTATGATCAATTTTTGCTGAATCATGAAGATTTGTTACATTAAAAATATAAGTAACGAAAAAAAATTAGTTTTCCGAAATGTATACACGTCCAACTGTAAAATTCATCTCGGGCCAAAAACTTGAATACTTCCAAATATAATTTCTTTAAAAACTCGAAATTATGTCGCCGTGTCGGTCGTGTTGAGTATGCCGCAAGGGAAACAGCAATTCTATATAGATTTTCCTATATTCTTATTAGTTATGATGTTATTTGAACACTTTTAAATAAAATTTTATGACAAAACAACTTATAAGAAAACCACTATTATCATTATCTCGCCATGAGCACAATGGAACAAATATAAACATAATCATATAATGCGTGGTGCATATGCAAGTTCAAGACTAACAATTTGAAAGGTCCTAATCCCAAAATGGAAAAAAAATAAGTAAAAAGAATTGCATAACTTTTCAACTATCATTATAGATTCAATGTGACTTATAATCCGATGAACTAAAATGTCATTTTTTATTTATATTTGGAGTCGTATCGTTTTTAATTTTTGTAAAATTATCTAAAACTAATAGGCTAAAAGGAAATCGTTTTTTTTTTGCTCATTTTTAATATTCTACTACTTCGGTCAGGGTCTGACCGAAGGGTGCTCGGTGCTGATGGATTGTTTTACTGAAGAAAGTGTAGCGATCCGATAAAGCATCCTTGAAATTGAGGACTTTTCAATATATCGGTTTCATCTCTCCATATTTTAGCTAAATCTGGTAGGGAGGTTCCGATTAATTCACCTCTGTTATGAGTAATGAGAATATGCATAGTATTTTTCTAGTTTTTTTCCAAGTTGCATTTCGCTTGCGCTGTAGGGTATCATGTGTTTAACTAGTTAGCTTTAAATAAATAAAGCAGCGAAAACCAATAAAAGTAGGCTAGAACAACACGAAGATGAAACGTAAGCATACTTGTTACGTGGTAAACCTGTAAAAAACTGTCACCTGAAAATTTTACAGTGCTGGATAAAAATTTGGCAATATGTAATATGTTAGAATACGTCATTTTTTCAATTTAAATAAAATTGTGTTCAGAAAAAAAATGTAAAAATGTAGCCAGTAAATCTAAACGGAGTGACTACATGTGCTACTAAGGTAACCAACATATATTGGATCCCATCTGAAGTTGTGCATAATTTATACATCAAATGGAAATGTCCAAATTATGTACAACTGCAGATGAAGTCCAAAATAGGTTGATTACCCCAGCATCTTGACGGCACACATGCCAGCAGGAATTACTTACTTAACCAGGTTCCAAATGGCTTTTTTCCGTACGATAAAATAAAAAATGACATGTCTGGTAGTCTGTGCTTTAGCATTAATATCCAAACTAGGTGCTTTGAAGCGGGTGGTAAAAATCGGTTTTAAAATAATGAAAAGCATATTCATGCCGAAAATATTATAATTTCAATTGGTTTCAATGTCATTCATTATTTAGTAGAACTGATAAACTCAGCAATACTTTTCACTCACGACCATGAAACATACGGTATTAGATATATCTTTTTCCATTTTGTTCAAACATTCAGTCATCAGTTCAGACATCAGTCCTTGTATTGCGTGCTTTAGAGGGAATCACTTTTGATATAGATGTCGGTAACTTACATAACAAATTCGATGGTACTGTAAACAAACATTGTTTGTACGTGTTCGATATGTGATTGATTACATGGTGAGAATTAATTCATAACTAAATTACTGGATAACTCAAATAAAACACAATATCAAAAGTAATCATGAAACTACTATTATGCTAACACAATATCACTTAAAACTAGATTTCAAATGGGCCATACACAAATGAAGAAATTTTTGTGGTTTTTTTTATCTGTATTACAGGATTGATATCATACAGTGATGATTTCTCGATTCAATTGTTTTTAGCATTGCTCAGAATCAAATTTCACGCGAGAATTTACAAATTTGATAAATTGGATCGAAAAGTTACGACAAAAGCACATGAATTGAAACAACTATATATGTGAGAAGGATGAAATGATTCGTGAAAATACATGTGATTACATTGGAGTGTACTGAAGCCTATTATACAGTGCATTTTAGACAATATTATTGATATTATAATCTAAACAAACGTATAAACTAAGTTTAGATTGTAGATACAAACAATGGCTTATTGGAAATAGTTACAAAATTTCAAAACATGCTGCTATGATTTATATATTGATTTTGTACTTTCACTTAGGGTAATTTGCCTGTTGTTGACCACCGTCTATTATTGTTTTTTAAATAATATTTGAAAATATCAATGTTATTATTGTCACAAGTGATCTGTCCCGGCTATGATTTGTGACTATGGTAACATTGATATTTTCAAGTATTATTTAAAAAAAAACAGCAATAGGCAGTGAGCAATAGTTGGTAAATTACTCTACACATAACCCAAGTAACAAAACTAGTTTTATTACATATTTATGACGGTTCTGGTGACCAAAACTGGTCATAAATACCACAATAAGAGTGAAATAAAACTCAAATTGTTACTTGGGAATGCGATAAGATAAGACACAACACTTATCGTGCTTAACATTGAATAATATTCTATTTACAAACAGATTTCTGTTATGATGATACTCATCTACAGAACGAACTTCAACTGCATACCATGAATAACTTGATTCTGGGTAGTGACTTACATGACGTTATTTCTTTTCCAACCAATTTTGTAGAATTTAAAACCAACAATAAATTCGTCTTTGTAAGCAATTGAATATCGTCCTGATGGACAACATCATACCCAAAACTAATCGGCAAGAAAGGTACTATTTAATGTTGTAAAACCGAGAAGTAGGATAATTCATCTTTTTTTGGACAGGTGTAACAGGTACCTTATTTTGGAAACTTTCAGTTGCCGTAGGGTGGTTTATGTATTTTGAACAGAACATTTGAATTTGATTATGCCGCAAATGTCAAAAATCGAGGACGCGTAACGCCTGTCCAAAATAAATGAGTTACCGTATTGTTCGTGAGGGCCATCCAGATACGTGGACAGAAAAATACCAATTTTCAAAAACCGCCTTGAAATTCTACGATTCAAAATGGAATAATTAGGGGAGCCTGCTGCAGGTTTAGACTAACTTTATTTTTGACCCATAAAACTCAATCAAAATATTTTAATTATGAGTGCTTCACACCATTGGAAAAGTATTGTCTATTAAGAAAAAATAGCAAACCATTTGGCTTTTTTTTTTTTTTTTTTCCTGTATGGACTCATCACTGCGACCATTATGGTTAGATCTATTGTGATATCGCCCGGGTGTTTGTTGTATAACCCGCACTGCATTTATTTTGGCTATAGTCGCTATTGAGTGAGCGATATGCTTATTGAATTTTTTTATGCGTGCTTGTGTGTAATTGGGTACCCTTCTATCAATACTTTACTCTACTTTACCCACCTCGTTCCACATGACAGCGCACAGTCCCCAATTATAGTCATCCCTGGCGTAGCAAACCAGTGCATTTTTACTATAAGGGTCTCATTTTTGCACTGTCAATAGGCCATATCGGGATAATATAGAACTCAGCATGAAGGAAGGGCGATGAGGGGCCTGAGAATAAACCCATGCTAAAGTCACTTTGACATCGAATGGCCTGATTCTACTAAGATTCGAACCCATGACCATTCGCTTGTCAAAGCAGACTCGGTAACCTTGCGGCTACAGAGCCCCTCATTGGCCCATTTGGCCTTAGAAAAATAAGTAAATTTTAATCATTTCCGTAAAGGTCCTAACAATTCACGAAAAAAAAAGTTGATGCAAAAAGCTATCCGGATTGCTGTGCTCGTCGCAGAAAATTGCCACAGGCTTAAGAAGGCTGCAAGATGTAGATTATTCGGGAGTTCTACTAAGACGCTCGAAAATAATTTTAATCAGTCTTCTTTTTTCCAATTTAAAAAAATCATTTTTTGCGTTCAAATATCTCTGAAACAATTTGATTTGATTTGACATATATTTTCTAGGGGTTTTTGACGCGTAATCGAATTATGTTAACAATTTTTATCTAATTTGTCATCATCATATATTTTTCGTAATTTACAAAGAAAAATATGAATCAAATGATTCTTATGAAAATTGCCTGACGAACAGAGTTTTGTGATATTCACATTTTTCGTTTTAAATTACAAAAAATAGACCAAACTCGTGTTTTTTAGTCTTTGACCTTGAAATGCGGTCAGGCATTAATATTAATATTTTTTTGAAGCGGTGGTTCTACAATTGATGGAGGGATGGTACGGGGAAAGTAATGAAAATTTTTTGGTATGAAGGGGAAAGAGCGGGAAGGTGAGGGGGGGGGGGTTATTGGTAGCTACGCTTAACAAGTTGTCGTTATGACTCCTACCTTTTGTCCAATACTGGAAGGTGCACGGGACGAACCAAGCTATGATCTAAGATTATAACCGGATTTGAACCCACAACATCCGCCAGGGCATGTGGCTCGCTGGTACCCATGTACCTATGAAGTCCGGCGCCTCTGCAGTTCATAGGTACACGGGTATCAGCGAGCCACATTTCCTGGCGGGTGTTGTGGGTTCGAATTCGGATATAATTTTAGATCATAGCTTGGTTCGACCCATGCACCTTCCAGCATTGGACCAAAGGTAGGAGTCATAACGACTACTTGTTAAGCGTAGCTCCCAATCACACCACCCCTCACCTTCCCGCTCTTTCTCCTCCACTCCAACAAAAAAATTTCATTGCTTTCCCCTACCGTCCCTCTATCAATTGTAGAACCACCGTTTCAAAAAATATTAATTACCAAAAATGTATGATTGTAAAATCTATACCTATAAAGAAGGATTTCTGTCTGTCTGTCTGTCTGTCTGTCTGTCTGTCTGTCCTGTGTTCCTTATAGAATCAAAAACTACTGAACCAATCGGCGTGAAAATTTGCATGTAGAGGTTTTTGGGGCCAGGAAAGGTTTTAGTGATGGTTAGAGACCCCTCCCCCCACTAAGAGGGGGGGCTCCCATACAAATGAAACACAAATTTCTGCATAACTCGAGAACTAATCAAGCAAATAGAACCAAATTTGGCATGTGGGTGTTTTCGGTGACAAGAATTTATTCTAGGGTAATTTGAGACCCCTCCCCTCTTTATAAGGGGAATTATAACTCCTCTCCCCTTTAAGAGGGGGGATTTCCATACAAATTTCCTCATAACTCGAGAACTAATCAAGCAAATGGAACCAAATTTGGCATGTGAAGGTTTTCGAGGGCAAGAAAATTTTCTATGTTGAATTAGGACCCCTCCTCACTTTAAGAGGGGGGGCTCCTGTACAAATGAAATACAAATTTCCTCATAACTCGAGAACTAATCAAGCAAATGGAATCAAATTTGGCATGTGTGTGTTTTTGAAGACAAAATTTTTTTCTATGATGAATTGGGACCCCTCCCCACTTTAAGAGGGGGGGGCTCCTATACAAACGAAATACAAATTTCCTTATAACTCGAGAGCTAATCCAGCAAATGGAACCAAATTTGGCATGTAGGTGTTTTTGGAGGCAAGAATGTTTTCTATGATGAATAAGAACCTCTCCCCACTTTAAGAGGGGGGGCTCCTATACAAATGAAATACAAATTTCCTCATAACTCGAGAACTAATCAAGCAAATGGAACCAACTTTGGCATGTGAAGGTTTTCGAGGGCAAGAAAATTTTCTACGGTGAATTAGGACCCCTCCCCACTCTAAGAGGGGGGCTCCTGTACAAATGAAATACAAATTTCCTCCTAACTCGAGAACTAATCAAGCAAATAGAACAACATTTGGCATGTGGGTGTTTTTTTTGGTGACAAGAATTTATTCTATGGTGATTTGAGACCCCTCCCCTCTTTATAAGAGGATTTATAACTCCTCTCCCCTTTAAGAGGGGGGACTTCCATACAAATTTCCTCATAACTCGAGAACTAATCAAGCAAATGCAACCAAATTTGGCATGTGAAGGTTTTCGAGAGCAAGAAAATTTTCTATGGTGAATTAGGACCCCTCCCCACTTTAAGAGGAGGGGCTCCTGTACAAATGAAATACAAATTTCCTCATAACTCGAGAACTAATCAAGCGAATTGAACCAAATTTGGCATGTGTGTGTTTTTGGAGACAATTTTTTTTCAATGATGAATTGGGACCCCTCCCCACTTTAGGAGGGGGGGTCCTATACAAACGAAATACAAATTTCCTCATAACTCGAGAACTAATCCAGCAAATGGAACCAAATTTGGCATATGTGTGTTTTTGGAGACAATTTTTTTTTCAATGATGAATTGGGACCCCTCTTCACTTTAGGAGGGGGGGTCCTATACAAACGAAATACAAATTTCCTCATAACTCGAGAACTAATCCAGCAAATGGAACCAAATTTGGCATGTGGAGGTTTTTGGAGGCAAAAATATTTTCTACGGTGAATTAGGATCCTTCCACACTTCAAGAGGGGGGGCTTCTACACAAATGAAATACAAATTTCCTCATAATTCGAGAACTAATCAAGCAAATGGAACCATATTTGGCATGTGGGTGTTTTTGGAGGCAACCATTTTTCCCATGATGAATTAGGACTTCTTACCTTTTTAGGAGGGGGGGGGGGCTCCCATTCAAACGAAATACAAATTTGCTCATAACTTTAGAACTAATCAAGCAAATGGAACCAAATTTGGCATGTGAGAGTTTTAGATGGCAGATTTTTTTTTCTGTGGTGTATTACGACCCCTTTCCCTTTTAAGAGGGTGGGCTCCCATACAAATGAAATACAAATTTCCTTATAATTTGAGTACTAATCAAGCAAATGGAACCAAATTTAGCATGTAGGAGATTTTTGAGTCTTGAATTTATTTTATGATAGTTAGAGACCTCTCACCCCTGTGGTAGGGGGATATGGACTCTCATACAAATAAAACAGAAATTTTTGCGAAACTCAAAAACTAATCCAACTCGAGAAATTCGAGACTCTTCCATAAAACATTAATCAATAACAAGACCACAAAAACTATCTATAGTAACACTAGATCATTCAGGACGAGCCGGTCGCGAGTGTTGCCGGTGACCCGCCGTCGGAAGCGCCGCCCACTGGGGGGCTTGCAAAACTCGAGAAGTGACAAAGATCATCCGAGATTCATGATTTATGTACAACACAGGTTAATTTGTGGCAATACGAAGTTTGTCGGGTCAGCTAGTGTTAGATAAAAATTGATAACATGATTCGATAGCGCGACCATAAATTACTGAAAAAAAATATTTGTTTCAATACGTTCAATAGTTTTTGAGAAAAATATACATAAAGCTCGAAAACTATGACTTTGCATATGCGGCGCCTGGTTGGTGGTTGCGTAAAGTATTTTATGGTATTTTTTCCGTAACCGTCTGCCCACGACTTCTTTTAGGCGGTCTATGTTTTTAGGCAACTACAGGAATACCTCGATAAGACAACCTCCTTATAGAACAACCTCGATATAAGACAATTTTTACCTCGATATAAATCAAATTCCCTTGATTCTTTGGTAACGACACCAGAGCTAATTTTCAATTCCAAAAGCGGCGCCATGGAGATGTTCATTATTTCAAATAATTTTATAAATTGTAAAAAACTAATAGCTCAAACAGTAATAAATAGTTCAAAAAACGTAAACTCACAACACCGGGCAAAGTTGGCGACTAATAATGCAACAAATTTTGGAAAAAATCATGCTTCGATATAAGACAACTTTTAAAATAAAAAAATGGTTTATATAGAGGTATCCCTATATTCAAGTATTTCACCAATAAATAAAGGCAAAACTTATGCCACTTGAAGGATTGATAAATTCGCTTATTAATAATTTTTTCAAATATTTTTTTCGTTAATTCAAGATTTGATTGAAGCTGTATCGTCAATAGAAACACAAAATAATTAATTTTGCTGTTTTCCTGGTTTTTGCAAGTTTAAAGTTCTATAAATTTTTTCGCGCACACTGGAAGTTTATGAAATCAAAAACTATAACAGGTCAAAGTGTTGTCTAGTCATAGGAAAAAGAAAAAAGGAAAACATGTATTGTCGTGAAAACATATTGAATATCTAGCGGAGGCTGGCGTTTGTTCAAAAGGCGTTTGTAGGCACCAGAGGGTTAAATTACTTCAGAGATATTTAACGCTAAATATGAGCTTTTTTTAAAATAAAGCCATGCTGATGGTCGATTTTTTTTCGATTTTCGCGCTTGCTTAACATGGAATGGAATGGCCCATGAAAGTGAAATTTATTGAGATATTTCCTTGATTGGGGCCTCAATTACCAGTTGATCACAACTTTAATCTCATGCGCCGCACAGTATCAGTAAGAGCCGCCGGAGATCCCAGTAATCTCTAGTAATACTCTTTGGTGGTTGTTTGACGTTGTAATGCGTACTCTTCGTAATTTCGACATGTTGACCGCTTATCGGAGTGCGACTCATTCTCTGCCGAAATGTGCATAGGCGGAACTAGCGCTTAGTTCTATGGAGTGGCTATACTGCCGGTACCCACATGAGAAAAAGACAAATTGTTACATTGTGAAATTATTACATTTGTTCGTTATTTATTTCATGTTACCCATAATTAAGCTTTGCCCCTTTTTGCAAAGTGTTCCTTTCCATCAGAGCTTAGGGTAACCAGCTTATTTTGGACCTGTTTTGGACCTCATCCTGTACATAATCGGGCTGGACACCTATATTTGATTTTGCTGTAAGTGTCTTTGATTAGGGACAACTGAGGGGCAAGTGCTACGATCCTATGGACAGCCTCTCCCAAGCGAGATTAGAACATGTAACGACCAACTTGCAACACCAATGTTGTAACTTGAAGCCAATCGAGGCCATGAATCAATGATTGCAGTTACAATTAAAAGTCAGTCCTAATATTTTGTAGAAAAAAAACAAAGGTCGAAACAGACTTCTATGCTGGTGCTTTTTACATAAACTCTGCATGTTCTCGCCTTCCAGTTCCATTCCCCCATTTTGAGCTGATTGTTACTAGACCAGTAACATTTAATTCTCGAATTGTTCTAGTCTTGACCCATCGAACCATTAAATGATATACGGTTTCTGGGGTCCATCCCGGTGTAGTGGTTACCATTCACGCCGAGGTTACCAGTCACACGGGTTCGAATCCCAACCCCGCAGTTACGAATGACCCAAGCTGTTAAAGTGACTATAATCAAAACAAACAAACAAATAGCGGTTCCCAGAACTTCAAAATTTTGGTATTTGATAGAAAACTAGTTGGGTCACCTGTCACCTGAGTCACCTGTAGTCGACCTTCACGGATTTCAACCAAATTTAGTCAGATTGTTCGTTTTGGGCGAAAAAGCACAAATCCCAAGTTTGGTGCCGATTGAACCCCCCTCTCGATGGTGTTGAAATTTTCGAAATCAAATTGTCTTCATTGAAAGAAAAATGCAAATTTAGTTTTAAAATCGAAAATAACAATATTTGGCAGCACTGTTGCTAAAAACTGATTTCTTTTTCGAAGTCTTTGGATAATTTTCCTAGAAAATGCAGAAGAAAGTTTGTTTCTAAACTTAATATCTTCGGAGATATAAGCAAAAGAATTTAGCAAAAATAGGGCTATTCATTAAAAAGAGGGGGGCTCCCATTAATCAAGGGGGGGTCCAATCGGCACCAAACTTAGGATTTGTGCTTTTTCACGAACAATCTGACCAAATTTGGTTGATATCCGAGAAGGTCGACTACACGTTTGTACTTTTTCTCGGTCACTTCGCGTGGAATGACCCAGTTGTATTGTAATTTGTAAAAATATCTGTTATGTGGGTATTAACACTTGTGAATTTCACTCATTGGACATTTTTCATATAAACAGATGAGTCGATTTGGTTATTCCGGAGCAGACTGTGGGGTCAAGAACAGGTCTTCTTTTGATAATTCGAAGGGACAAAGGGCTACATGATGCACACTTAGTAGGTTCGAAGTTCATACATTGCATTTTGCTAAGCTTAGAGATCCGCTGGTTAAAAGTGGTCTATAACTCGATCCAATTTTAACCAGATTTAAACCTCACAGGCTTTATCTAGCCCCCACGATTCATCTATGTTACCACGCCGGCGGGTTTTCCCATTCTCCCCTTGTTCACATCAATAATTTCATTACTTTTTTCTATCTTTTTTCCGACTATTGTAAAAATGGTTTCGTTATGAAAAAATATCAAAAGAAAAGATATTTGGGGTTTCATCGTTTCAACTACAAAGAACGTAATTATTTATGGGTAAAGTGTATGCTAATGATTATTCTAGATTTCCTCTAGACAGGGTATGTTGCTGCTTCGTCGTTGCCTATTCCCGTCCTATCCAAAACAAATTAATTAAAATATCAGCGATTTTTATGACACACAATGCAAAATTAGTTATTCCCTAATATTTTAGTTTGTTGCCTCTCACACGCGATCAATCAAAGTGAGCTGAGATCTATTTAAACGCTTTTTTTCATTAAAGAATTCCTAGCAGCCAAATTTCCAACGTTTTTTCGTGCGACGAAGAAGAAATTTTCAATTTCCGTCATTCGTAAAATGAAAATAACTCACGCAATGCATTGTTAGTATTCTGCAGCCGGGAAAACTTGCATAACCTACAGAAATTTTGTAGAATAACATTTGCCATGCTGTCCTACACAAATACATGCGCGCTAGCTTCGTAAACATTATTGTGATTTTTAGTTCGGACGATGAAAAATTTTGATGGACGGATTCTAAAACGGTACGACGAATTTTAGATATAAAGTCAGTTGCGTAATTTCAATCAATTGCTTTATTAATCGCTTTTTAGTGAATTCAAAGGCCACGGATAGGAAGGTAACTGTGTTTGAGTCAAATCAGCAGCAGAGCTTTTGGAGTATTCATTAAATCCACCTAAGAAATGATGAAAATTAGAGTGGCTTTCCTTAATACGACGGGAATTAGAAATAAACCCTAGATAAATTGTTAAACGAATGAAATCATAGTAAAAAAACTTATTCTTCCAAGAAAGTTTCTTAGCCACTTCCGTAAGACATTTCCGCTCATTTTTTCTATGCACGGTGCACAGCAGGCGACAAAATGTCTTGAGACCACGTGTGGCAAGTCTCCGATCTGACACAATGGAATTAGTGAATCATTTTTCTGAGCATTCTAGTCTCTAATAAGTATTTCGTTTTACCAATGCAAAACTCCACGCGCTTTCTACATAACATAAAAATATACTATGAGATTATAAGATTTACTATGTAGCAATGAACAACTATCATGAAAAATCAACGAGCAATTTAGCGGAAATTATAAGACAATCATCTGCATCTTCACGGATAGCACAGAAATAGATAAACCACAGTTGGTTTGAAAGCGAAGGAGATAGATAAGCCGTGTGGGTAGACGATATGACGCGAAATGGAGCATGTTTCGTTTTTTTTAATGCAAAATAGAGAACATAAGCCATTCTATTTATCGATTGAAACAGAATAATTCACAATTTGCACACAGAACTAAAATTACAACTAGGACTAAAAAATGTTATACATTAAGGACTTCTTGAAATTCATTAATCTACGAACATTACATCATGAAAACATTTTGCTGCAAATTAAAAGGTGAGTAATGCAGGTGACTGTGTCTTTCCGTACTTATCACGAAATTTTCATTTGCGTATGTTTTATTAAGACAAAAAATGGTCTTCGATCTAAATCAAATGCAACAGACAAAAATATAGTAAGAAAAACAAAACATGATTATCATAGTTTATAAAACAGTTTACGTTAAATGAATAAACGAGACATTCACTTAGCAAGACAAGGTTATGTAGCATTATTTTTATAATATCAGATATGTAACTTCCAAAAAACATGTAGTGAAGTTTGTTAACATTTGTTTCTAGTTCAATGGCCAATAGTTTGGGAATAATAAAGCATTTCACTTTCTGTTTCTGCAGAAGCAAGCATTACTAATGAACATAAAAAGTTGATTTTGGTATTGCTTCTAAGCCATTTATATAAAATCTTTTGTTGAATATTTTCATCATCTCACTATTAGGAATTTCAATCAATTATGTATCGGCCCATTTACCTAATATACCTGGACCGGTCTTCCTCATCGGCAGCGTCCGTCATACCAGTGGTACCTTGATTCGTCTTATCGGGCGATGTGGCCAGGCCTTCATTAGCAATGCCTCCATTTTCGTCTGTTTGGTTACCCTTCCGTAAACCTGGTATGGATGGCATAGAAGGCATGGCAGGCATTGCTGGCATTGAAACCGTTGGCATGGATGGCATTGCTGGCATTGAAGGTATAGATGCATTTCCGAGCCAACCTGTTACCTTTGACGACACTCCTGAGAATACACCAGTTTTTGTTGGGCTATAGGAAACAAAATGAACAAAGATACAGAAAAAATATTAGGTTATACTATACACGACTAGATCTATACCTATAAAAATGAATTTCTGTCTGTCTGTCCGTACGTTTCTTATAGACCCGGAAACTACTGAACCGATCGGTGTGAAAATTTGCCAGGGGTTTTTGGGGCCTGGGAAAGTTCTTATGATGATTAGGGGGGAGGGGGCTCCCGTACAAATGAAACGCAAATGTATGCAAAGCTCCAGATCTAATCAAGCAAATGGAACCAAATTTGGCGTGGGGGTGTTTTTGGAGGCAAGAATTTTTTTATGGTGAACTAGCTGATTACCCGATCTTACTCGGGGCCCCTTTGCCTCTCAGTCACTTGTACATCTGTTATTGTAACAAAAATGCTCATAGTGCAAAAAACAAAACCCTTTTTTCATTTTAACCCATTTCCTCCCAGCGTTGCGAAAACGCAACGCACTTTCATTTGTTTCTAGAGAAGGCCCGGTTGAAGATTTCAACTTGGACCCTGAGAAACAAAGAAAGATTGGAAAAAAATCTAATCGACCTGTTTTTGCTCAAAGGTCAGATGTTACATGTAACATAATTACAGCTGTGACAAAACAACAGGTTTTGCAATTTTTCAGACACTTAAGGACAAATGCTCATAAAACTTAATTTTACCTCTATTAACGCCTGACCTCTTAATCAGTGTTAGTAAGAATCGGTAGCTTGCCAAAAAAAACTTTGTTTCATAATTTCGATTATTTTTGTAATTTTAAGATAGGTTGTAAGCTTTGCGTTGCGAAAACGCATCGCTAGGAAGTAACGATATTCAAAATTTGCAACGGGAACGTTTGTTTTCGTTCGTTCGCTGCGGTGTTTCATTTGATGTCGTTGCTTTTTAGTAAACAAATGAATGTAAATCTTATGTTTCGCTTATTTAAAATATCTCGGAAACATTATAAAAGTTTACATGACATAGAATTCGCAGCTTCAAACACTAATGGCTGATGAAGAAGCCGTTGTGATAAGAGCGTAATAAAATTGTTAAAGTACCTTTGTTTCCGGAATATCTGGAGGAATTGAGTGATGGCAACGACAGTTTCATGGACCCAAATTTAATGTTACAACCTTTCCGGAACGCGTTGGTAGGCATTTAATCATCTGCGATGACATGCATTTAGCATTCAAACTGTATACTATGCGTCTAGTGCAAAGATGGTCTCCAATCCAAATGTTTCGATATCTATCATAAAACATAACATGTAATACTCTAAGTCGTTCATTTAATCTTTATTAATACTCAAAATCACAAAAAAAAATCCAAATTTGATTTAACGGTAAAAAAATATGAAGCATTTATATGCATAATAATGAAGGTATGCAAAAACGTACCCTTAATGCCCAGCTTTGCGGTTTCGCAACGTAGCGTAGCGTCAGCGGTTTTTTCTTAGTTGACCTAAAAGAGAATTATCCTGAAAGTTTCAACTTTCTATCTCTACTGGGAAAAGTGTGGGGCTTAATGGGTTAATGTGTCTGCTCTCTTTGTCAGTTTCCCTCATGTTGTCCCCCAGCCACTTGTAAATCTGACTTCTTCCCGGTAATCCCTATAAATCGAAATCAAAAAACCGTTTTTGAACCTTCCTTTTGTTAATGGCCACCCTATCCCCCTTTCAGGAATCCAGCAACTTGTACAACTGCTATCGTTTCAATTGCAAGAGAAACGCACCCCTTTACCTATTTGAACCTTTCTTTCCCCTTGTAAGAGATCATCTCCCTCTTTTGTCAACCTCCCTGCGCGCAATCTTTTTTGCCAAAATACATATGTTTGACAAACGACGTTTAATGAAGAACAGTCCAGAAGTCCCGGAGCTATGGCGAAACATACACTCATACTCACGTTCTTCATCTCCCTACTAATCGATTCTTTCCCAGTCAGCTCCCTCTTCTGTCACGTGAGTGATTCCATGGAGCTTCGCAAATCGATTTTAAATTGTCATTTTTGATTTAGCTGAAACTTTTCATAGCTGCTATGTTTAAGAAAATATATCATTTTAAAATATCAGTTATTTTTTTAAGATCTAGACTGCTTTTTCACAAGGGCCTAACCAAAAATGGTGCTAATCCATTCAATATTTTATATTGGAAAAATTGTTTTTTTTCGTTGAAAAAAAAGAAGAAAATAAAACTAAAAAGATAAATATCTAAAAAAGTGCATTTTTTAAATTTTTTTTTTGACATTAAAGGTAATAATATACACTACTTTTTCTAAAAGATTTATTGCTGGCGAATGAAAGGCAAATAAGTTATAATATTTTGAAAATTTCATGTTTTTTTATTCTCACCAAAAATTATTTTTGGTGAAAATAAAAAAACATGAAATAAGTATTATAATTCTCATCTTTAGAAAAAGTTATACACTATAAAAAATATTTTTGGTGAAAATAAAAAAAATATGAAACTTTCAGAAAAAGTAGTGTATATTGTTACCTTTAACATGTCAAAAAATGAAAATTTTTAAAAATGCACTTTTTTAGATATTTAACTTTTTAGTTTTATTTTCTTATTTTTTCAACGAAAAAAATTTTTTTTACAGTGCACAAATTTTTTTTAGAAAGGCAATTTTATTATCTACATCTATCTTTGCTGAAGAGACTATTTCGATCAATTAAACCATTTTTCCAATATAAAATATTTAATGGATTAGCACCATTTTTGGTTAGGCCCTTTTGAAAAAGCAGTCGACATCAAAATACCATGATAAAATGACACCATTTTTAAGGAGAACAGCTATGCAAAGCTTGAGCTAAATCAAAAAATATGTTATTTTTTCGTCACTTGGCGTGGAATCCCTCAAATGCCGGCGACCGAGGCAATCGGAACGATTGAAAATTGGATGCAGGGGGCGAAACTGCAAATTGACCACCATTAAAACAGAGGTCCTGTTGGTTAGTAACTGCAAAGTGGCACCGCGGGTAGGAATCTGTCTGTCTGTCTGTCTGTATGAACCTGATAAACTCGAAAACTACTGACCTCAGAGAGAAATGAGAGTTTGTATGTGTTAACTCTCTCTCTCTCTCTCTCTCTGTCTCTCTTCTCTCTCGCTCTCCTCGTTCTACTAGTATTTTTTGTTTTGTTTATGCCTGCCAAGTATTGGTCAAATGCGTCAACACAAGAATCATTTCCCGAGCAGGTTGTACGCTTCTACGAATTGCACAAAGATCTCGGCAAACAGTATACGGTACAAAATTTTAAAAGCGAAAATGTTGCGGCTTCGACTATTTACCATATCCAATGATCTTCAACAACTACTCGCAATGTAGTGGAAGACCAGCCAAAATTAGGGACACAGAAGGACTTCGTTCTTTTTCTCTTACCTTCAACAACAAGGTTTCCGTGAGCCAACGGGATGCCGAAAAAAAACAACTGTTCCCAACGGTACATTTGCAAAACATTTAAAAGAGTTGGACAGATTTCGACTTTGATATCTTAATGTCGCTAGTTGATAAAAAATTATTCTGGAAAATGCTTTGTTTTGGACAACGAAAGTTACTTTCCTCTTTCGAAGATGCACATTCCCGGAAATGATCAATACAATTCGAAAAATACATAAGTTTGAAGAGAAAGTGATTCTGTAGAACGGATGATAGAAGAAAATTTTGATCTTATTTCTACAAAAACATCGTGCAGATGGACAATACATGTTTTGACCGGATAAAGCATCATCGCATTATGCCACAACACAATCGTTCCTGAATACCCAATCGATTTCATTTGTACCCAAAAACCACAACCCGACAAATCGGCCTAAGTGTCGCCCAATCGAAGATTTCTTCGGAATTTTGAGCCCTGTTCAACAACGCTCATGTTCCGACATCAAACGGAAGCTTCGCCGAACAGCCGATTACGGACCGTTTTCAAATACTCACTAATTTTTTTTCAGCAATGGACAATGTAGGTATCTTTATTTTCAGTAAATCAGATCTTCTTCAAGTATCTTCGTCTTTTTTGACAGCTTGAGAAATAAATTCCAAAATTTTAGTTGTCAGTTGTCATTTGCAGGTTTTTCTCTCCATATCGAAGAAAAAAAAACACACACACACGATTGGTTTTTTCCTGTATGGGCTCATTACTGTGACCAGCATCGTTGATCTATCGCCCGAGTGTTTGTTGTATACCATGCACCAGGCTTGTTATTTCCTCACTCATTGTGCAAAAAGTGCAACTATTTTTGTTCAACACAATGAGCAGAACTGCTTTCAGAATTGAGAAATAAATCCACACAATGAGAAACAGACTAAACACAATGAGAAAAACTGACGCGCAGAAAAACTTCTTAATGCGCTCTTTAAATGAGCAACTTTCGGTTTTGCTCCCGGACCTCTCGGTTGCTACAGCAGTAAACGTGAAAATAAAACAACCGGTGCGCGTACAGCAACTATAGACTCAGAGGCGTCAAGACAATTAAAAGTCGTTAAATTTTGAATCTTAGCGGAGAATTACCTTTGTTTATAATGGGACTTTCCTGTTGGTGCGCGTCAAGAAGCAAATGCATGGGAATTCAAATGTTGTCATATCTAAATAACATTTTTCGCACTGTTGCCGTTGTGACATGCCTTACCATATGATGCAGTTGCGTTCACGGGCAGCCAAACTCAACTGAATATACTAAATGTAAGAATCATGATTCAACTGCATTAATGGATTAATATTTTTCTGATGGCAGTGACCGCTACTGACAATCGTCGTTTTTTCTCAACGCACTACCCATGTTAAAGCTACCCGTAGTTGTCATACGTCAGCGCATCGCATCAACGTATTCAAAGTGTATTAACATTCTCCTCAATGAGTAGTACAGTGTGCGGTTGCTCATAAAACTGCGTTCAGCAAGAAAGAGAAAAGTTAAAATGGAACGGAGCAGAATAAATCGCGTTGAAGACTGAGCACAGTTTGAATTTTTCTCTTCTCTTTTTTTCTTCTGAGGAGGAACCATCCCTGCCATGCACTGCATTTTTTGCTATAGTCGCTTTTGAATGAGCGATATACTTATTAAACTTTATACCTGCTTTTGTACTGTCTCCAAATACAGCCGCCCCCAGCGAGGCTGGTCAGAACATTTAACTATAAGAGTGACTTTTTGCGCTTAGAAATACTCAGAAATAACCGACAAAAACGGAGAGCGGTAAACCAGTTATTCTCTGCCTATAAAACAAACGTAGCAACCAGAATGTATCACGATAACAAAATAATAGGACAAATGAATGTCCCTTCACACCAGGAGGAAGGACAACTTTCGGTGAGAGTATATTTTGATACACACTCGCTCTCACAAGCGCTTGTTGTTGGTGATAAAATATGTCTTTGTCGCAAGTCGGTTGGTTAAAGACAATACTTTATCACCAACTTGAACAAAGGGACAAACAGCAAAAACCTTAAGAAAGTGACTAGCTTGCTTTGATCCAAAGTCTGCCGCACAATGTTACCTTGGTAACTATGAAACACTGCCGCTGCCGACACAGTGTGGCATGATTAGGATTGCTTTTGTTGCGTACAATACATATTGCATTCATCAGTGTGTCTTTTTCGCAGGCAACAACATGGTTGTCTTGAAACATCTGTATCCACGATAAACAACTACGATATCTTCTTGTTGTCCTAACTTCCATGCAATAGTGACAAATTTTAACATACATGGTCGCAACATTTTGAAGTAGGGACAATCTTTGTCTCTTGTGCGTTCATGATTTTTGATTCCCTGGCCAAGAGTGCTTTTATGGGGGGTTATGTAGAGGGACCCGGGGTAAGATGAGCACCCGGGGCAAGATGGGCACCCCTACATTCCACAGCTACAAAATAGCTTTTGGTTATAAAACTCCCACAAACTATTAAATTGTGTCGAAACGAAGTAATGTTTTAGCGTGGAACATAAAATATCACGCGCTTGTTGGAAAAATTCCATGAAATAAAATATCGTTCTGACAGCCTTGATTTCTTATAACATTTTGCCATCAGAAAATAAGCATTTTAAATAAATAAAAGATGCTTATTTATAAATTACAGCCCTTTTACGATTGAACAACATGTACTTTCCCAATTGAATCGTTTAAAAATATTTTCTAGTGATTCTTTTATATTTTGTAACAGTTTAAAAATATGTCGTTTTGCTGGGGTAAAAAGAGCACCATTTCCCGGGGCAAGATGGGCACCCTTAAACTTTACAACATAGCTTGCAAAAATAAAAAATGGGGCCAAATTCAATTATTCTCATTGTTATAAATGTTTTTGGGACGAAAACGGTTAACGAATAACGTTCTTCGAGCTGTCGTTGATGCGTTAAATGTGAAAGATTATTTCATTAGAAGATACGGAAGAAACGCAAAACAACTATGGCATGCCGATGTAAATTCTTGAATGATATCCCAAAATACTTGAGCAGGTAACGAATACCAATGAAATGAGGCCATTTAAAATCATATTCAGCAAGAAACGAGAGAAAGCGATAATCCATCACATCATTGAAATTAAAAATGCTAGTATAGATGATCCCTTGGAGCTTTGGCATTCAAACTAGCAAAAAAAAAAAAATCTAATTCATTCGATAAAAATGCAATTGTTTTTCATAAACAGCCATGCAAATTTATAAATTTCAAAAACAGTTATGCAACTTTAGCCTCGAATCTTTAACAAGCTTCAGTCCCTAAAGCTCGAAACTTAAAAGTGACTATTGGTAAACTGGTTGATAAACGGCTAGATAATGCGGAATATAGACCCCATAGTGGTCGTTAGCCTCTTATCCAGCAACTCCGATCCCGACCTCCTCGTGGTACCAGCCGGAATACGAGCAACCTTAGCGGAGATCGGGTAACCAACCCCGGTGGAAACTAAGGTCGTATACTAACCGGGAAGGAGGTATAGTGCGTCTCGGCACTATGAGATGGCAGCCCCATCGCGAGACTCGGTAGTGTTGCCCCAGTACGGCTACACACCTAAACTAAACTTAACTAACAACATTCAAGCATCTTCGGAGCGGAATATTCGGCATCGACCTAGGCGACGAAATAAGGATAACGAATGGAGACTCGGGACTTGGAACTGCAGATCGCTAAATTTCGCAGGTTGCGAGCAGGTGCTGATTGAACAGCTGGAACCCCGCAAACTCGGCATCGTAGCTCTGCAGGAAATCTGTCGCAAAGGAGAGAAGGTATGGAAGATCCGTGGCGGAAAGGCCCAGTTTTACCAGAGCGGTGGCGCTACCAACGAACTGGGAACGGGCTTTGTAGTGCTGGGCGGAATGCAGGATCGCGTGATAGATTGGAAGGCGATCAACGAGAGAATGTGTGTATTGAGGATAAAGGGCCGTTTCTTCAATTATAGCATCATTAACGTGCACTGCCCGCACGAAGGTAGACCCGACGATGAGAAAGAAGCGTTCTACGCGAGGCTGGAGGCTACGTACGACAGCTGCTCGTCACGGGACATCAAGATCGTCATCGGGGATATGAACGCCCAGGTCGGTAGGGAAGAAATGTATAGACCGGTGGTAGGACCCCATAGCCTGCACACCGACACAAACGATAACGGCCAACGATGTATAAACTTCGCAGCTTCCCGAGGCCTGGTGATCCGAAGTACCTTTTTCCCGCGCAAGGATATCCACAAAGCCACCTGGAGATCACCTGACCAACGTACAATGAACCAAATTGACCACGTTCTCATAGAGGGCCGGTTCTTCTCTAACATCACGAACGTACGCTCCCGTCGGGGTGCTGATATTGATTCTGACCATTACCTAGTAGCAGTACATGTGCGCTCAAAGCTGTCCACCGTATACCGGACACGTCAAAGCCGCCCTCCTCGGCTGAACATCAGGCAGCTAGATAACCCACAAGCTGCCGAGAACTACGCGCGAGTACTGAATGAGGCACTGCCTTCTTCCGAGGAGTTAGGTGCTTCAAACCTCGAAGACGGTTGGGGCAGAATACGCTCGGCCATCGGAGAGGCCGCTACCGCGGCACTAGGTATTGAGCCTCGGAGTACACAAAATGATTGGTTTGATGGGGAATGCCAACAAGCGGTGGAGGAGAAAAAAAACGCTTGGAAAAATTATCTAAGTATTGCCACTAGAGAGAACCTGGCCAAGTACCGACGAGCTAGGAACCAGTTGACCACGATCCTGAGGAGAAAAAAGCGCCAAAAGGAGGATAGAGATCGTGAAGAATTAGAACAACTATTCCGAGCTAATGACACGCGCAAGTTTTATGAGAAGGTGAACCAAACTCGGAAGGGCTACACACCGAAACCTGACATGTGTAGGGACGAGGGAGGGAATCTAATTACAAACGAGCGCGAGGTGGTCGACAGGTGGAAGCAGTTCTTCGATGAACACCTCAATGGCGAAGTCGCAGAAGGAGGCGGAACGGAAATTAACCTAGGAGCGCCCATGGAAGATAGTGATGTCCTAGCACCTGATCTCCAAGAAGTCAAACGAGAAATCAGGTTGCTGAAGACCAACTGGGAAGACCGCTGGGAAGGACCGCCTACCGGCAGAGCTTTATAAACATGGCGGGGAAACAAAGGCTCTACACTGGGTTATTTCGAGGATTTGGGAGGAGGAAAAGCTACCGGAGGAATGGATGGAAGGAGTGGTTTGTCCCATCTACAAAAAGGGTGATCGGCTAGACTGCTGCAACTATCGTGGTATTACGCTGGTAAACGCCGCCTACAAGGTACTCTCCCAGATCCTGTTACGCCGGCTGTCACCGATAGCACAAGGTTTCGTAGGGAATTATCAGGCGGGTTTCATGGGGGCTCGCGCAACTACGGACCAAATGTTTACTATCCGACAGATCTTGCAGAAATGTCGGGAGTACAACGTGCCCTCGCATCACATCTTTATCGATTTCAAAGCAGCATACGATACAGTCGATCGAGACAAGCTATGGCAGATAATGCACGAATACGGTTTTCCGGACAAACTGACGCGACTGATCAGAGCTACATTGGATCGAGTGATGTGTTTCGTACGCATCTCTGGGACACTCTCGAGTCCCTTCGAGACGCGACGAGGGTTGAGACAAGGTGACGGTCTATCCTGCATGCTGTTCCACATCGCTCTTGAGGGGGTGATCCGACGAGCGGGCATTGAAACGAGAGGCACGATTTTTACCAAGAGTAGCCAACTTCTAGGCTTTGCAGATGACTTCGATATCATAGCCAGGAACTTTGCGACGGCGGAGGCAATCTACGCCAAACTGAAAGCGGAGTCTAGGAGAATTGGGCTAAAAATAAATGCGTCGAAGACCAAATACATGAAAGGAAGAGGCTCAAAGGAAACAAATGCGCGCCTCCCACGGACGGTAACCGTTGACGGCGACGAACTAGAAGTGGTAGAAGAGTTCGTGTATTTGGGATCGCTGGTGACCGCGGACAACAACACTAGTAAGGAGATCCAGCGGCGCATCCAAGCGGGAAATCGGGCCTACTTTGCCCTTCGTAAAACGCTACGATCAGGAAGCATACGCCGCCGCACGAAGCTAACAATGTACAAAACCATTATTAGACCGGTAGTTCTTTATGGACTTGAAGCCGTGACGCTGCTTACGGAGGACATACGCGCCCTTGCCGTGTTTGAGCGGAAAGTGCTGCGGACGATATTTGGCGGAGTACAAACTGAAAGCGGAGAGTGGCGGAGGCGTATGAATCACGAGCTACAGGCACTGCTTGGGGAGACTCCCATCGTACATCTAGCGAAAGTTAGCAGGCTACGGTGGGCCGGACACGTCGTAAGGATGCCGGACGACAGTGCGACGAAAACGGTCCTCTTCAACAACCCCACCGGCACCAGGAACAGGGGGGCCCAACGTGCACGATGGCTCGACCAGGTCGAAAGCGATTTGCGACTTCTGAGACGACTAGGAAATTGGCGACGAGTGGCCCAAGACCGAGTTGAATGGAGACGAGTGCTTGAAACAGCACGAGCCACCCCGGCTCTATGCTGCTGAAGAAGAAGAAGAAGAAGGTAAACTAATCGAGTTGCTTAACAATATTACCTCACCGCCGGCTTTTTCATCTAACACGACGCTTTTGGAACTAATGTTTAGTAATTAAGGCTTTACTAAAAATTAGGAACGTAACTTTAAGCAAAAAATTCATTTATTAAACAGGTGCCCATCTTGCCCCGTGGGGTTGCTCGTCTTGCCCCGGTGTGCTCCAGGCGGGTGAAAAAATAACTATTTTCTTATTACATTTTTTTTTTCAATATAGTTTCAAATACAGTGGTAACTCGATTTTGTCACTCCCCGATTTTGTCACTCCCCGATTTTGTCACCCCCGATTTTGTCACGTTTTTGACCCGATTTTGTCACCCCCGATTTTGTCACGTTTTTGACCCGATTTTGTCACCCCCGATTTTGTCACGTTTTTTACCCGATTTTGTCACGGTTTTGATTTATCAAAAGCTTAGTTTGAAAATCATTTTCAAACATGTCAAGTGTGTTAAAACACTGTGAAAAGAACTGTATTGATTTTTGTGGAGTTTCCACAAAAGTTGTTTCTTTTCTCCACAACTATAATAGCTAGAAGGTCACTTTCTTTGGCAAAGTTTTTTATAATAATCTTCTCAAAAATTTTGTAGAACATTGTTTTACTCTATCTCTTACTGCTTGAAAAATAAATTTTCTATCTTACTTTTAGGGGGGTTAATCAAAGAATCGTTCATACCATAAGAAAGAGCTTTTTACGCTGTGAAATTTCTCTGAACATAGTCAACCAGTATAATCAACCATTTCGGCGCAATTAAAAAACGCGTGTTTTCATACTTGTGGGACCTCACAGTACAGGTGACAAATGTCCACAGAGAGGTAGAAGGAAGTGCGAAAGGTCCTAAAAGTGATCAGAATGAAATATATGTAGTTCGTTCTAAGTTATCTGCAAAAACATAAAAATTGAAAAAATACCCGATTTTGTCACTGTCCCGTTTTTGTCACCTCTAAATTCATCATGGGGGTGACAAAATCGGGTCATTACTGTATTTCAAATCAAAATTGTATAGGAAAGTTAGATGGATAATAGAACAACTGTTTAGCAACGGTTAGCTGAAGAAAAATCGTGCTTTTTATAACCAAAACTTAAGCTGAGTTTAGGGTGCTCATCTTGCCCCGGGTCCCCCTATATAGAATTCAGCATGAAGGAAAGGTAATGATGGGCCTGAGAATAAACCCATGCTAAAGTCACTTGACATCGAATAGCCTGATCATATTAAGATTCTAACCCACGCCCACTCCCTTGTCAAAGCAGACTCTGTAACCTTGCAGCTACGGAACCCCCCTATCGATTGATTAGTATTGACTAAATATTACAGTAAAACCCAAAATAGGAAAGTATAAAAAATCAAACGAATAGCATGGAAATAATATTGATATTTTTCTAAACTATTATAACTATTGAGAATACATATGTTAAAAGTAGTTAGCATTTTACAATATTTTTAGTGAGCTATTTTATATGGCAAAAAAACACTTTTGCTAAAGATAAATCATGGAATGACCAAGACGGATCTATCTCCCGCTGTATTTGTTCCATTTTAATGCATAAATGAGTATTTTTAACAAAATTCAAGAAAATATAAATCTTTAAAATATTAGGAGCAAAAACAGAGTAGTTACATCATGCACAGTTTGCACAAATTTTTAATAGTGCACTTAAAAATCAATAATTTTCTTAGTTGGAGTTGAAGCGCAGATTTTTTGCACGGCTGGTATACAAATATTGAAAATCGATCAAGAAATAGTGCTCAAAACCTAACCACTTTTCGTGACGTTTGCATTGTTAGATTTTTTATTACCTAATCATTAAAGATATCTATTATGTCCATATATGCCTATAATAACATGATAGGATTTTCTAAAACTAAATTAATGAAAACGACTTTCTGAAATATGACTTATTTTGGAAATAAAAAGGATTTCTGAAACCAACCGTCTTAAATGGCAAACTCTAGAAAATAATTACCATCGTTACAAAGGAGTTACTCCAAACCAAACATCGTGGCGAAATTTTGATTCACGTGCCATAAACCCATTTTCACCAATTATTTATAAAAATGTTTTTAATAAATGATGATTCCCCTGTTAATTACACATAACTCTTGAAATGAATAGGTAAACGATAGAAAAAACTCGGAATGTTCGGCTGTAATCGCAAATTGTATTGCATTTTCAACACTGCTTTATTCATCCGTAGATGCGAAGTAAAAAAATCTTTTCAATATGAAGATTCTCTTTTACTTTTGTTCTGCGGGTTTTAAGATTGCTTGAGACTTTTACTCATTTCCGGTTAATGTAATTCTCAAAAAAACAAAGCAGATTATGCTGCATTATCTACTGAAAAGTAGAAAACAGAAAAGCTAGAATAGTCACTCCCAAACGTATAGGCGTAATAAAAATATTACAATACGATGAAACACACTGTACAGCGCACCACGATGTTTCTTTTTTCTTGGCAGCTTTTCTCACTTCTACTCATTGAATCGAAAGAAAATCAGTTTCAAATGTATCGGAAAGGTTAGTGCATAAATATAAAAATATGACAAATATTTTTTTATTCATGATTATTTTCCAAAGTTGAGAGGCACATTACAAGATATGAATCATGTAAATTCTTCTGAACGCACAAGTAATAGAAGGCACACGTTTATAAAAGTTATAGATACATTAAATTTCAGTTTTATTTTAAAAAAATATTGAATAAGAAATACACTAGTATTGCACTCTACTTATTTTTTAATTTTACTCACCTTTTGTCACCTTCATCTCCCGTGGGAACTGGTGCTGTGTCCGAAGCCGCAGCAGGAGCCGAGGCTGTTGTTGCTGTGGCTGCAGAGTTCGGAGGTGTTGGAACCTCTTCATCCTGAGGTTCACCTTTAGCCGCTCCGATCCATGAGCTGACTTGATTAGTTAATCCGGAAAACATATTCACTGTAACGTTTTTTGAATTTTCTTTAACCCTACTGAAAACACTTTGTTAAAATCCGTAGACCTTCTTTGCAGAAAATTTATATAACGTCACACGAAAGTGAAAATCATTCACTATATTTTTTGACCTGCTCACTTTTCACTAAACAATTTTTATGCGACACAAGAATCGATGGATATAATGAAGGAGGTAACGTTACGAACTTATTTTTGCACTTGAAGAATATTTCCACATTTACGCCTACCAATTCTAAAACTTTATTGAGCTGTGATAATTCAAATGTGCTTCACGAGCTTTGAGTTTTCAGTGATTTTCTAGATATTGATCGAAGCTTTCATATTTAATTTTCACACTATGTCATTACAGAGAGAAACGTATAGAGGCTTTAGATATCTAGGCAACAAGACTAGAAATATTACCAAATATTTTCTGTGGACAAATCGAGAGCACAAAATGCACACTTATAAGATTCTGGAATTTTGGAAAGGATTTTCCAGCAGTGGAGTTTTTGGAAAAAGTACAACGAATTCCAAGTCGTCTACAACTTGACACGGTAACCGATCGAATCTTAAATCGGAAATTGTGCTGTAAGTGCGCATCTGCCAGGATTGAAAACTACTACCTCTTCTGCACGCTTCGTCACAAACGTGGCGCCGGAAATGTACGAACGAGGACGATGTCAAGCATGGTACGACGCATGCGTATAACTCGGAGAAAATTATAACGCTAATCATAGAAACCTATCTGTCAACTTTTGGTAGTTAGGTCACGATGCTTCGTGTATTTGAAACACTTTTACATGAATAAAGACAATAGCGGTATTCACGTAGCGTTTGCTATGTTGCGTATACGGTGTATTGCGTATTTATACTACCGCTACTCGCATAACAGTTCCATCTCCATCGAAACCAGAACTGTAATGCGAATAGCGGCAGTATATACACGAAATACCCCGTTTACGCAACATAGCAAACGGTACGTAATGTAAACTGTTCGGACATGAAACAATTCTCCCATTGGAAATCAAAGATAGACAAATAAATTTAAAATTAAAACAAGACAAAAACATAAAAAATAATGAGCAAAAATACGAATTTGTAGGACTAATAGAACCAAAACTGTAAAAAATAGCAATATTCGTAGGTTTAACTCGTTAAAGTTTATGCAAAACTTTTTTTTTTGGAATTTGGCTCACTATTGAAGAGTAATATTAAAGAAGACAAGAAACAGTAACTCGTATATAATTTATTTTTATCACACCAAAAGCCTTCCAGCTGGCCTTGCGGTACGACAATAGACTGACAAGTCAGTCGTCGTATGTTCGAATCACGCGCTGTAAATTATTCTGTACTCGAGCAGCTGATTACAAAGTTTGTCGAATAAAAATCAGAAGGTCAAGGGCTAGAACTTTTATGGAGAAACTGTATGTATGTGTGTATACGAATCTCCTACAAAAAGCTGAAATCTGGAAAAGCTGAAAATCGAAAGGCTGAAAGCTACGAAAGGCTGAAAATCAAAAGGCTTAATACCACATAAGACTGAACAGAAGCGCATTTTCTTGCAGATTTTTTGTCATAGAAAACTTTCGCGGCCTGTTCAAATTATTTTTCATATGCTGCCTTTACTCTCTACCGCTCGTTCGGACTTAACTAAGGGACAACCTCTACTAGTCAGTAAACCTAAATAGAGGTGGTTTCAACGGAGCGGGTCGCCGGTGAACACTCACGGCCTGTGGCCGCCTCGCCCTGAATCATCGAACGTTTGATACTGACACGGTAAATAGGTCTTGCACCCTGTAATGAGCGTAACTCATTTGCGCTTGAGCAAGAAAAGAAGTATCAATCATCTATACTGTACTGTTTGTACTGTTTTTGCCTTTAGCATTTTGTGCGCATTGTCTCTTCTAAGCCATTCGTTATTCAGCCTTATGAGATTTCAGCCTTACGTAGGTTTCAGCCTTTCGAATTTCAGCATTTTGTGTTTTAGCCTTTCGTTGCTAACCCGTGTATACCATCCATCGCGCGCTGATCGGTAGCGCTTTGTTTCTGTAGATACCACTAATTTTAGTCCTGGAGAGAAAAGGTTATGTCAGCTCTATTGTTCATCCAATGATCCATACAGGTACATTTCGAGGTCGCAGGGCTGTCCTGCACTGAGTGCACCTATTTTACTTTTTTTAACTGTAACACCTCAACCACGCAAAATTCGAAAATGTTATCTATGGGGCATTTAGAGTCAATTATTATTCATTAGATTGCTGAACTAAGCATTGCTCTACCTGAAGTAATTACGGCGCATTCCCAGTTCCCACTGGGCGGTGCACCAAGAGCGCTCTCTGCGCACCATCCAGTGTGAAGTGAGAGTGTGTCGTAAATACTTAAGATAGAGCAATACTTAGTTCAGCAATTTTATGTATAATAATTGACTCTATAAATCCTCAATACATAACATTTACGAATTTTCCTTAGCAGAGGTGTGGCGAACACCCATTTAGGAAACGCTGTTCTAATCGCTAAATGTAAATTACCCAAAAATTAACTGAAACTTATATCTTACTAGCTGACCCGACAAACTTCGTATTGCCACAAATTAAACTGTGTTGTACATAAATCCAGAATCTGACCTTTGTCACAATCTCGAGTTTTGCAAGTTTCTGGGGTGATATAAAATGGGTGATTTAATATACAAATTTTCCTCAGATTAAAGTAGAAAACAACTCCCCTTATTGCTTGGCCTGATAAAATAAAGCGGATAGCATTTCAATATTCGCCATCATTACAAACCATTTCGCCTAATACCATTTTGCGGAACACCAAGCCTCGGTTGACCATAACGCGGAATATAGAGTTTCGCAGAATACCATTTCGCGAAAAACCTTACGCGGGATGTACCATTTTACGGAAAATCTTTTCGTAGAAAGTACCATTTTGCAGGGGTGACCCAACGCAGCCACGTAGCCAGAAGGGGGGCTTAACTGTTTTTACTGATTTTAACTGTTTTATATGCATATTTTTGCGTTTAGAACTACAATACGTTAAATGTATCGTGATGTATTATATTTATAAGCAGAAAGATGTGCATATAATGCATTAGGAGCCAAGATAGGGCTCCTGGCCCCCACCTCTGGCTACGTGGCTGACCCAACGGAAGGAAAGTAATAGAGGTCAGTAGATCTAGGAAAATAAATAAACCTAAATAGAGGTGATCTGTACGGGGGGCTGCCCCCCGCAGTAACCGGTGCTTCCGGCGGCAGGTTGCCGGCAACACTCGCGGCCTGTGGCCGTCTCGCGCTGAATTATTTAATGTTACTATTGACAGTTTTTGGTGGTCTTGTTATTGACTAATGTTTTCTAAAGAATCTAAAATTTCTTGAGTTCGATTAGTTTTTGAGTTACGCAAAAATTTCTGATTTGTATGAGAGTCCTCATCCCCCTACCACAGGGGTGAGGGGTCTCAAATCATCATAAAAAAAATCCTGCTTCCAAAATCCCCCACATGCCAAATTTGACTCCATTTGCTTGACTAGTTCTGGAGTTATGAGGAAACTTGTATTTCATTTGTATGGGAGCCCCCCCCCCCCACTCATAAAAAGGTCCTAATTCATCATAGAAAAATCATGCCTCTAAAAACACCCACATGCCAAATTTGGTTTCATTTACTTCATTAGTTCTCGAGTTATGAGGAAATTTGTATTTCATTTGTATGCAAGCCCCCCTCTTAAAGGGGAGAAGGGTCATAATTCTCCTTCTAAAGAGGAGAGGCGTCTCAATTCACCATAGAAAAAATTCTTGTCTCCAAAAACACCCACATGTCAAATTTATTTTTATTTGCTTGATTAGTTCTTGAGTTATGAAGAAATTTGTGTTTCATTTGTATGGGAGCCCCCCCCCCCCTCTTAGTGGGGGGAGGGGTCTCTAATCATCATTAGAACCTTCCCTGGCCCCAAAAACCCCTATATGCAAATTTTCACGCCGATCGGTTCAGTAGTTTTTCGATTTTATAAGGAACATACGGACAGACAGACAGAAATCCATTTTTATAGGTATAGATTTGTATGAGAGCCTCCCCTCTTAGTGGGGTGAGGGATCTCTAACCATCATAAGAACCTTCCCTGGCACCAAAAACCCCTACATGCAAATTTTCACTCCGATCGGTTCAGTAGTTTTCGATTGTAGAAGGAACATACGGGCAGACAGAAATCCATTTTTATAGGTATAGATTCGTATGGGAGTCCCCCCTCTTAGTTGGGGGAGGGGTCTCTGACCATCATAAGAACCTTTCCTGGCCCCAAAAACCCCTACATGCAAATTTTCACGCCGATCGGTTCAGTAGTTTTTTTTTCGATTCTATAAGGAACATACGGACAGACAGACAGAAATCCATTTTTATAGGTAAAGATAAGATATAGCGCTGCGACAATGGTTGATTTTTGGACATATCACTACAACTTGTAAGGTACCCCGGGGCAAGTGGGACCTAAAAATTGCATAGTTAGAGTTTATCCGATTGTGTAATCTACTTCTACAGACAACCAAAAAAGTATTCGAACAGCAGCGCATAAATTTTTCTTTTAGTAATTTTCCGCAGAATTTTTGCAAAGAATGGAACCACATATTTTTTAAAACAATGTTTAACTAAAGCATATTTAGATGCACAACAAAAATTCGGGGAAAAGCTTTCCGTTTTGAAGATAGAGCACATATAGTTTGAATTGGCTAAAAATGCAGCCAAAAAAGTATTCGGACAGTTAACTATTAGTTGAAACAAATGTCCTCGCTCTCGCTCAACTACTACCTTGTAAGACCATTCACATTCTTGATGACCTGTTTTAATCTGTTTGGGATAAAATTAATAATTTTTCAAACATCCTTCTGTGAATTGCTGACCATTTTTTTACAAGAGCTCGGTTTAAGTCATTTTGATAAGAAATCGAATGATTTCTCATTACAGAAATTTATTTATTTATTTATTATTTATTTATTATTACAATAATTTATCTGAACAATGTTCTTAATAAATGGATTAGCGTCAAATTTATATAATACTAGATCTCTTAAGTTTCGTCACAAATTGCTGTGTAGTTTCATTAAAATCGAAAATTTCGTCAGTCAATTCAAAAGTCCTAATGCAGGCGGTAATGGGTTCTTGATAACCAAACAACGTACGATGATAATTGGTTTGTAACAGGCCAGTAGAGCGAAGGGCACGTTGTGAAGCACGGAAGTTTATGCGAGACAAAAGCGTCGGCGAGTCAATGTCACCATTCATCAGTTTCGCAATAAAAATAGCCTGATGCAGTTTCCGACGGCGCTCGAGCGTATCGATACCCAGTAGGCGGCAACGGTCTGGATACGGTGGTAGATTAACAGGATCGCGCCAAGGAAGCTCACGTAGCGCAAGTCGGACAAATCTTTTCTGGATACGTTCAATCCGCAAATTCCAAGACAACTGGTGAGGGAACCAAACCAAATTGCAGTTTTCCAGAATTGGGCGAACCAAAGAGCAATAAAGAGCTTTCAGGCAGTGTGGATCCTTAAAGTCACGGGAAATTTTTGAGATAAAACCAAGTTGACGTGCGGCTTTCGATATCAGGGTGGCATGGTGTAAGTGAAAAGTGAGCTTAGAGTCAAGGACAACACCGAGATCAGTAACAGAGTCGACTCTCTTTAGCTTCAGTCCGTCCACATGATAGTCAAACAATATTGGGTTTAAAATACGGTGAAACGTTATAACTTCACATTTGGCAATGCTGATCACGAGCCAGTTCCTCCGACACCAGCCAACGAAATCATTTATCAAAGTTTGCAGACGACGACAATCTTCCGTGTTTCGAACTCCTAAATACAATTTTAGATCATCAGCGTATACCAATTTGCAGCCAGAAGGTAGTAACAGCGTGACGTCGTTGAAGTACAGGATGAATAACAAGGGGCCCATGTTACTTCCCTGCGGCACTCCCGAACTATTGGTAAACTGCGAAGATATACATTCACCGACTTTAACGCGTAAGATTCTACCACGTAGGTATGAACTTAACCATTCAGCGAATCGGCAAGAAGCTCCAAGTCGCGAAATTTTACGCAGAAGTATACCATGATCGATACGATCGAAGGCGGCTTTTAGATCAGTGTAAATGACATCAATTTGTGCTTTCTGTTCCATTTTCGAGATACATGATGAAGTAAACTCCAGTAAATTGGTACATACAGAGCGACCCGGCACGAATCCATGTTGGGAAGTAGAGATGTAATTCTTCGTCCGGGAAAGAATGACGCCGCTAACTATAATCTCAAATAGTTTAGAGCCAGCCGATAGGCTAGTGATGCCACGGTAATTCCTGACGTTCTGCCGGTCCCCAGATTTAAACACCGGAAACATAAAAGACTGCTTCCATATTTCGGGGAATTTTCCTTGTGCAAATGACTTGTTGAAAATTAGACACAGTGGGTCTGCCAGCGCATTAGCACATTTATTAAAAACGATAGCAGGTATTCCATCGGGACCCGCCGAGTATGATCGTTTTAGTTTCTTTGCAGCTGCCAAAAACATCTCGGTGGTTACTTCAAAAACAGTCAAGTCAACTAAACTGACTGGCACATCCGCTGCTGCAATCTCGGCTTCTGAGTCGGAAGCAATTCGATCGGCAAAAACAGAAGCAAAAAATTGTGCAAAAAGTTCGCACGAATCCGATTCTGATATCGCCTCAGTACCATCCAAACAGACATTTAAAGGTACCGAAGAGCATTTCCTTTTGGAATTGACGAAGTTCCAAAAATTTTTTGGATTCTTACGAAGGTCGGTCTGTACGCGTAAAACGTAAGATTTGTACAGTGCACTATTCAGGCGACGGTAATCATCACTATGACGTTTGAAGCGCTGCCTCGTTGCAGTGGTTTTCAACCGACGATATTTGCGCTGAGAATTGTTCTTTAGCCGCTTTAGTTCACGCAAACGAACAGTACTCCACGCAGGTGAATTGCGACGCTTCAAAAAAGGCAGATTCAAATTTAACCACTGCTCGATGATGTCGCAGAAGGTCGCAGAAATGAAATCATCTAAAAAGATGTTCAAAAGGGTTCAGGTCTAGACTGAATACTGATGTTTCGATAGCGCTAGGACAATTGTATGGTGCCTACTGCTTACAATTATCGACAGTATGTTTAGATTCAACATCCCGGTACAATATGTATGTACCACGCAATTACAATTTTGCTTTAATTTTACCTAAAATTGTTCAGATAATTGAGTTTACACTTAGTTCTATCCAAAAATATATATCTTTGCTACCTCGGAGTTTTCCATGCACCCCAACAAGGTATGACACTAACCGCATTGCTTGTTTACTTGCTGACGAGTGATTTTCCTCTTGTAGCCCTTCTCCTTTAGTTATTCCTGCATAAGGGTTGTTGGCCGTTCTCTCAACTACCAAGGGGGCACTCGAGTGCTCTCCGACGTATTGAAGAGCCGCAAGTTCGATGTCGTAGCGCTGCAGGTGTGCTGGAAGAGCTCAACGGTACGTACGTTCAGAGATGGACATATCATCTACCAGAGCTGCGGCAACACACACGAGCTGGGTACAGCTTTCATAGTCGTGGGCGAGATGCGGAAACGGGTGATGGGTGTTGCCCAATCAATCCTCGAATGTGCAGGTTGAGAATCAAGGGCCGATTCTTCAATATAAGCATCATCAACGTGCACAGCCCTCACCTCAGAAGTACCGATGACAAAAATAAATTCTACGCGCAGTTGGAGGGTGAATACGACCGCTGCCCAAAACATGATATCAAGATCGTCATCGGGGATTTCAATGGTCTGGTCGGCCAGGAGGAGAAATACAAACCGGTGATTGGAAGGTTCAGCGCACACCAGCGGACCAATGAAATGGGTCTAAGATATATCGACTTGGCCGCTTCCAAGAACATGGCACAGAATCCTTCACAAGTACACCTGGAGGTCAGCAAATCAGACAGAATCACAGATCGACCACGTTTTGATCGACGGTCGGCACTTCTCAGACATTATCGATGTCAGATCCTTTCGAAGCGCTAACGTTGACTCGGACCACTACCTAGTGATGGTTAAGATGCGCCCAAGACTCTCCGTTGTGAACAACATTCGGTACCGCCGCCAGCCTCGGTTAAATCTCGCGCGGCTGAAGCAGCCAGACGTCGCCACAAACTACGCGCATTCACTCGAAGCTGCGCTGCTGGAAGAGGACGAGCTGGACGAAGCCCCTCTCGAGGACTGATGGAACTCCAGCAAAACTGCCATCAGCAGTGTAGCGGAGAGCTCCATCGGGCATGTGGCCCTGAATCAGCGGAACGATTGGTTTGACGATGAATGCAGGAGGGTGATGGATGAAGAGAACGCTGCGCGGGCGGCCAAGATGCGCAGTACCACACGTCAGAACAGGGAAAGACACAAACAGAAGAAGATGCAGCGAAACCAAATCTTTCGGGAGAAAAAGCGCTACCCAGAAGAGCAGGAATATGCAGAGTTGGAGCGGCTGCATCGTTCTCAGGAAACGCGAAAGTTTCACCAGAAACTGAACGGATCCCGCAAAAGCTTTGTGCCGCGAACCGAAATGTGTTGGGATAAGACTGGCAGTATTCTGACGGACGATCGTGAGGTGACGGATAGGTGGAAGCAGCACTTCGACGAACACCTGAATGGCGCCCAGGCGGAAAACCATGGCGGCGGGGAAAGCGATTTCGACGGTGCAGCAAACGGGGAAGAGGTGCCAGCCCCAACGATAGGCGAAGTTAAGGAGGCCATCATGCAGCTAAAGAACAACAAGTCAGCTGGAAAAGATGGCATCGGAGCGGAACTTATTAAAATGGGACCAGAAAAGCTGGCCGTTTGTTTGCACCGACTAATTGTTAGAATTTGGGATACGGAACCTACGCTACCGGAGGAGTGGAAAGATGGGGTTATCTGCCCGATCTACAAAAAGGGCGACAAGTTGGACTGTGAGAACTATCGAGCGATCACCGTTCTCAATGCCGCTTATAAAGTGCTGTCCCAAATCATTTTCCGCCGTCTATCACCAATTGCGAATAGATTTGTGGGAACTTATCAAGCCGGCTTCGTCGAAGGTCGGTCTACAACGGATCAAATATTTACACTGCGGCAAATCCTCCAAAAGGGCCGTGAATACAGAGTTCCCACGCATCATTTATTCGTTGACTTCAAAGCCGCATATGATACCATCGACCGGAAAGAGCTATGGAAAATCATGGACGAGAACAGCTTCCCCAGGAAGCTCATCAAACTGATTAAATCTACGTTGGATGGTACACAGTGCTGTGTTCGGATTTCGGGTGGATTGTCAAGTTCATTCGAATCACACAGAGGGCTTCGTCAAGGTGATGGTCTTTCATGCCTGCTGTTCAACATAGCGCTACAAGGTGTTATGAACCGAGCGGATATCAATACGCGGGGCACGATCTTCAACAAATCTAATCAAATACACGTCCAATTTCCACCATATGTTGAGTTAAACCTGTTACCGAGCTACTGATACGGATGGAATTTTCATGCTGCGTTATTCGTTTTTCTAGTAATTGGGATGTTTGTCAAATGAATTCCTTATCGTTGCATACCCCACAAGAAATACTATACACATTAGTTTGTTGCATAATCGGTATTTTGTCTTTTAATTTGGTGAAAATTGTGTTTTTCATTTTTTCGTTCGGTTTGTTTGCTGCAACGATGTTATGTTTGCTTAAGCTTTTTCCAATTCGTTCGCTCAAACCCGGAAAGGGATGGAGACGAACATAGTGAACTCGTTTCTAGATATTTCGGTCTTTGGTAGAGTGTTGTATGGAAGGTGCACTCGTTTTGCCTTTCTACTATATAAAAATATCGTATTGCCTTTCTACTATATAAAAAAACCCGAATTAATCCACCTAGCGGCGTGACCTAGCCTTTCTACTGCCACAATAATCATTATTTAATTTCTCAAGAACTTAATTGTAGATGTATAGATGTTATATTAGACTATATTTTTAAATATCCGTTCCGTATTCCTCAAAATCCTTATTTGCCAGCAAAATTCACAACGTATTGTGTAGAATAATTATATTTTCTTTCCTTGGGTGCGTAAATACATGTAAGCGTCATTTATGTTACTTGATGAACACCTTATTTAGTTTTATAATATTTATAGAAAAATAATGTAAACACAAAAGATAATTTTTACAGACTTGAATGAATATGTATAGAAAATTAGAAATTAACCCTCTAACGGGTCTACAGACGGCCTTAACTTTCGAGCTTCAGAGCCACATACGAAACTTGTTTTGAATTGACAATATGAAGTATTTGTTCATAGCAGATTTTTTGATATTTTGATATTAATACCATGCATTCAAAAGTTAGCATCTTTGAAAAACAAGAGTTTAGAAAAATTATTATTATATTTCGCTTTTGAAGAAAAAGGATATCTACAACAAAATGATTGATCTCAAAATTTTACTATTGGTTTGCTTGGCTTCAATTTTGCAATATATCTGAATTAGAAAAAAATTACTGAATAGAGCATTAGATATGAAAACGAGAAATGGAACTATTTCTTAGCTAGCACTCCTTCAGATAATTATTTTTGCATGAAAATCAAAACTTAAGCTTCTTTTGAATGTACTTTCATGAAAAGATAGTCATTAGCTTGATCGCATTGTAAAAACGATTAGAGATTTGATGTTAGAGGGTTAGGAAAACAAGATGAGGTCGAAAAATAGTGCCAAAGCTGCGCCATAAACATGCTTGAGAATGGGAAATACGATCGATATGATTCCCAGTGCTTGTCTTTTTTTGATTTATTTATTAAAACATGATACATGACATAAGACATCTGTCCTTTAAAATAACACTAACGAAAACAAATCTTACAAAATTTCTACCGTGCAACGTTTACTTCCTATTTTTCATATAACATTTCTAAGCTCTAGTATCTATTGTTTGAAAAGAGCATCTATTGATGCGCAGAATTTGTTTGGAATTTGTACAAATTTATTTGGAAAAATCAACTCACTAGTATTTTTGATTCTATACACCACTATACCTACATTCTTAAATAAACTGCTTTTCTTCGCTTTTTGCTTTTCTTGTACAATTGTGAGTAACAGCAAGTGAAGAAAATGACAATTGAAATCTGAAATCAAAGAAAAGAAAAAACTTTTCGATTGAATCCCACTATTTAATAATTATTTGCAACAAATACGTAGTTCACCTACGACGTGCAGGCTTCATCAATGTCTTATTTCAAAGCGTATACGTATCTGTCGCGAATAAATATTAAATAGTGGAATTTAGTCGGTAAAAGTTTTTTCTTTTCTTTAATTTCAGAGTTCGTATTCCACTAAGAGGCTTCAAAAACTTCAGACAATTGACATGTTTCTCACTTTTCTTGAATTTCATTGCAAATTTTAAAATTGCAAATTGTCATCACATATATACATACATACATACATACATACATACATACATACATACATACATACCTACATACATACATACATACATACATACATACATACATACATACATACATACATACATACATACATACATACATACATACATACATACATACATACATACATACATACATACACACATACATCACACACATCTCATACATTGAATACAATCAACATTTGATTGATATGTTTTGATTTCACACGTTTTAACGATTTAATATACGGTGCTTAAGTGTTAAAGTTTGAATAACTTTTGAATGAAGAAATTCGTTTGATAGATCTCAGCAATAATTTTCAAATAATCATAAAATGTGTGATGTTTTTCATTAAATTAATGCTTATATGTTACATAAATATGTTTTAAATCCTATTTTTTCACATTTCTTTATGTAACTTTCAAACTACAAGTTCAATCGTCATGAAATTTGGAAGTTAAGGGTTTGCAAGGCTCCTCTTTCATATGCATTCAATTTTGTTCAAATCGGTTAAGAGACCTATGAGATAATGAAGTCCCATATTTTTCGTATTTTTATACATAACTTTTGAACTAAAAGTCCGATCAGTATGAAATTCAATAGCGACCTATGGGACACCTAGACCTTTCATTTGACACTAAGAACATTAAAATCGGTCCAGCCATCTCCGAGAAAAGTGAGTGAGATTAAAAGCGTCACATACACACACACACACATACACACACACACATACATACACACACACAGAAAATGCTCAATTTTCGAAACTGAGTCGAATGGTATATAACATTCGGCCCGCAGCCCATTCGACTCAGTTTCGAAAACTGAGCATTTTCTGCGTGTGTGTGTGTGTATGTATGTGTGTGTGTGTGTATGTATGTGTGTGTGTGTGTGTATGTATGTGTGTGTGTGTATGTAACGCTTTTAATCTCACTCACTTTTCTCAGAGATGGCTGGACCAATTTTGATGGTCTTAGTGTCAAATGAAAGGTCTAGTTATCCCATAGGTCGCTATTGAATTTCATATTGATCGGACTTTTAGTTCAAAAGTTATATATAAAAATACGAAAAATATGGGACTTCATTTTCTCATAGGTCCCTTAACCGATTTGAAAAAAATTAATTGCATATGAAAGGGGCCTTTCAAACCCTTAACTTCCAAATTTCGTGATGATTAGGCATGTGGTTTGAAAGTTACATAAAAGAATGTGGAAAAAAAGTATTTAAAACATATTTTTGTAACATATAATTATTAATTCCATAAGATATATCCTACAATTTATTATTATTTGAAAATTACTGTTGAGATCTATCAAACGAAACCAAGTTATTGAAAATCGGACGATCCATTCAAAAGTTATTCAAACTTTAACACTTAAGCACAGTATATTAAACCATTAAAACGTGTAAAATCAAAATATATCAATCAAATGTCGATTATATTCAATGTATGTATGATGTATGAGTGTATGTATACATGTATGCGTGTATGTATGTATGTATGTGTGTGCATGTGTGTATATATCAATTTATGTATGTGTATGTGTTTACGATTTGCAGATACGTATTTCGCCTACGACTTGCAGGCTTCGAAAATAGACACTGAATCAATAGATACTAGAGCTTAGAAATTTTATATGAAAAATAGATAGAAAAGGTTGCTAGTAATTTTGTACGATATATTTTCGTTAGTGACACTTTAAAAGACAGAAGTCTTATGTCATGTGTCATGTTTTAATGAATAAATCGAAAATGACAGGCACTAGTAATCATATCGATCATATTTTCCATTCTCAAGCATGATTATTGCGCTTCTTTTGCACTATTTTTTGATCTCATTCAATTTTCTAAACCCTCAAACGGGCTACATCGTAAAAATCAGAGGGGTTGTGTACAAGACACGACCGCATATATAGGTGACGCAGGGCTACGTAAGTCTCTTTGTAGTGATAGTAGCATGTATTCATGCTTGTAATCATTCGATTCTTCATGTATACATGCTATATGCAACATATATACATGCTACATGCGTTGTATGTAACATTTATCACAGTAGTAACATTGCATACGTTCAATTCTCAAAAGATTGTGCATTTGAAAACAATTTAACAAAATCAAGAACACAAACTATTGCTTTCCTGCTACCTTACTGAACTAAAGATTGTTTTTATTATCCATGGTTTCCCACGTTGAAGGGATTCTACCAATTCAATCCTATTTTATCAACATCTTTTCACTACACTTCCAATGAAACGGCAAGCATGCGTATTCATATAGAGTCGTATTATAACCGAAGATATCAAATTCGCCGAGGTTTAATCGTCTCGCAGTAAAGAATTTGCGATCTGTTGGGACAACGAACTTGTGTCATTTTTCTGGCACACTTCCCTAACACAGACATCAAATTGGACTAGGTTCAATCGCGTTCGTAAGAAATCTGTTGGCACGAGGGGACTTTGTCACTCTCTCTGGCGTACTTCCCAAGCAAGGACATCAAAATGGTCTAGGTTGAACCGCAATGTTAAGAAATCTTGTTGAAATGAGGAAACTTTGTCACTTGTTTTGGCTTACTTCCCAAGCACAGATATCAAATTGGTATAGGTTTAGATCATCGTAAAGAATCTTCCAACCAATCACGAAGCGAGAATTCTGGTAAAACATAGGTTCATTATTTTCAATTTTTCAATAGTTCAACATCAAGAATCCACACTTTTCTTTATTTGGGTCAATTCTTAGAAGATTTTCCAATCGATTGGTGTAAGAATATTGAAAATCGATCGGAAAACCGCTGAGCTATTAGCGTTCAAAACCTTTCATTTTTCGTGACGCTCGCATTTTTCGATTTTTTGGAATGACACCCTATCTCAAAACTTGCCGTAAGACGTAGTCCTACATCAAAACGATACGACCAAGCTAATGACTATTTTTTCATGAAAGTGCATTCAAAAGAAGCTCAGGTTTTGATTTTCATGCAAAAATAATTATCTGAAGGAGCGCCAACTAAGAAAAAGTTCAATTTCTCTTTTTCGTTTTTCATATCTAATGCTCTTGGTTATTTTTTCAAATTCTGAAAAATTTCAAAATTGAAGTCAAGTAAACTCATAATAAAATTTTAAGACCAATCATTTGGTTCTAGACATCCTTTTCCTACAAAAGTTCAAAGGAATTATTCGCGCAATAATTTTTTTCGTAATTTTTCTGAATTCTTGTTTTTGAAAGATGCTAACTCTTGAACGCATGGTATTAAAATCAAGAAATCTATTATGAACACACTTCTCAAATTGTAAATTCAAAACAAGCTTCGTATGTCGCTCCTACGCCCAAAAATTAAGGCCGTCTGTAAACCCGTTAGAAGGTTAATTTCTATAAATCAATTCAATAAATCACGTAAATATTATAAAACTAAATATGGTGTTGATAAAGTAAATAAAATGATGCTTACAAATATTTATGCACTCTAGGAAGGAAAATGTAATTATTGCACGCAGTATGTTCTTGAGAATTTTACTGGTAAATAAGGATTTTGAGGAATAAGGAACGGAAAATGTAGTCAAGTTTATTATAAATGTTCCTGAGAAATTAAGAAATAATTATTGTGGCAGTAGAAAGGCTAGGTCACACCGCTAGGTGGATTAATTCGGGTTTTTTGAGTATGTTGTGTGTAAATTGTTCGGGATAGTTATTGTTGCGCAGGGTGGCAACAGCTGATTGTATACTCTCTTCACGTTTCTCTACGCTTATTAGTTATAGCGCCCTGTCGTGTTCTGATTTTGTTACGCTGTGTTGGTTTTCTGCATGAGGGGGCTTTCCGAAGTATAGTCTAGAAAGCGGCCGCTCTGTTGTTTCGGGTGCCTGATTTTTTGTACCGCCATCCGGGGTGAGATTGTGCCACGGGGGTGAGATTGGGCCAAAAACCAAAAATGTTTATTTGTGAAAATTTATTATATCTATAGAAACTGGTAACCTAAATTCAAACTGATGATGAACATAACATATTTATTCATAACTTAGAGTGGAACACAGATAATATTAGCAAACTATTTAGCCCAAACAGGGCTTCAAAGTTCGCGATCAATAATACTCGGAAATAATGCTTGTAAAAAATGTCCCCCATAAACCAACCCAAACAAGAAATCGCATCAACTTGCTATTTTGAAGGTATATAAACTAATCATTTACAATGTATTGAAAGGTTATTATGCGTTGGATAAGTTTTGATTACGAAAATAATATTTTTCGAAACTTTGTACTTTTCGAGCTCCATGGGGGTGAGATTGTGCCAAGCCATAATGATCGATCCTATTTGTGGATTTCACATACACAACAAAAATACGTCAGTATACACCAGTACACTCACATTCCTTACTATTGAGCACAATATTTTGACAGATTAGATTGCATCATCCATTTTTTAATTTAATTTAATTTATTTCCTGGTCTTCGATTATATCGTACAGACAGTTCTTAATGTAAACTTATTCTATTTTTAAAAGTTGTTCTAGTTACATTAAACTCATAACAGTCAGATACACTATTAAATTCGCGGGAACGCACATCAATCGGGTTATTTCGGGCGAAAAGAGTACGGTGTAAAGGAAGCCGGAAGAAATCCGCTCGACGGGTAAGCCTAGGAGGTACGTTGAACCGAATTTGACCTAGTAGCTCCGGGCTATTCACGTTATTTTCCAGAAGATCGTAGATAAATAATCGTTGCAACATACTTCTCCTATTTGTCAGAGTGGGTAGACGTATAAGCACGCATCTGTTTTCGTACGGAGGTAAACGAACAGGATCATCCCAGGGTAACCTGCGCAGAGCGTACCGAACGAATTGACGCTGGATTCGTTCTATCCGGTTGATTTGAACAGCATAATAAGGTGCCCACACAAGCACCCCGTATTCAAGAATACTGCGCACGATTGAACAGTAAAGCGATTTCAGACAGTAGATATCGTTGAACTGCTGCGTATTCCTTTTGATGAAGCCTAGCATAGCATAAGCCTTAGCAGTAGTAACGGCAATGTGTTGAGCAAAACATAATTTACTGTCCAAGAGGATGCCCAAGTCTTTCACAGTTTCGACACGGTTGATGCTGTCCATGTCCATCGTGTAGTCAAATGATATGACATTCCTACTCCTACAGAATGAAATAATGTTGCATTTCTGCACGTTCACGTCCATTCCATTAAGCATACACCAACTTAGCAGGGAATCGATGTCGGATTGTAAAGCACAGCAGTCAAGTCTTGATGCTACTACACGAAAGAACTTCAGGTCATCTGCGTACATATACTTGGAAGATTTTATGATGCTACACAAATCATTTACAAAAAGGATAAACAGCAATGGGCCAAGGTGACTTCTTTGGGGCAGACCGGATTGAATCTCAAATGGCTGCGAACTGGTTCCATCTATACGTACAAACGCACTGCGATCGGTAAGATACGACAGTATCCACCGTGTTAGCCACTCAGGAAATCCCATCATTTCTAGCTTCGATACCAACAGAAAATGTGGCACCCTGTCGAACGCTTTAGCAAAATCGACATAAACGGCATCGACTTGCTGACGCTTTTCAAGTGCGTTTGTCAGTGAAGTGACATACGCCATCAAGTTTGTAATCGTAGAACGTTCTTTCACAAACCCATGCTGCCATTCCGAAATGATATGATGAACCTTCGGGTAAAACGAATCGTGGATAAGACTTTCGAAAACCTTCGGTAAGCAGCTCAGAATCGAAATACCACGGTAGTTGGTGACGTCATGGGTACTTCCTGCTTTATGGACGGGCGTAATTGCGGCAGTCTTCCACGCGAAAAATTCCCTCCGCCATGGATAAATTAAAAATAATCCTCGCTGGAATCGCAAGCGTCGTAGCACAATTTCTGAAGAGGAGTGGTGGCAGTTTGTCAGGACCGGCGCCTTTCGATGCGTCAATTGATTGCAGCTTCAGCACCACATCACTCAGCGAAAAGTTGAACATCAGCATGTTCAGATCGAATAGCGGCAAACTGCTCAAATACTCTTCAGACGAATGTGGTCGGTTATTACTTTGCACACTTCGAAAAAAGGACGAGAACAAATTTGCAGACTCTAACGGTGACTCTGCTTGATTGTCGAAATAGCACACACGTTGAGGGATTCCGCCTTGTTGTTTCCGATTCCTTACATATGCCCAAAACGATGCGGGGTCATGCCTTATGTTGTCTTCCATACGACGAATATAGCAACGAAAGCAGTGCGCATGAAGTGAGTTATATTCGCTCTCAATATCACGCAGCTCAGCTTTGTGCCTTTCATCTCTCGAGCGAAAGAATTTCTTCCTAGCCTTGCGAAGTCGGTTTCGTAGATGCCGAAGCTGACTGTTCCACCACGGTTGTTTACTACCACGCTGCCGAGAATGTTGTTTCATAGGGACAGCATCGCGAAGTGTACTGTAGATATGTTCGTAAAATCGTGACACAGCCTCATCTGCACTACAACCAGCAAGAAGTTCCTCCCATCGAGTCTCAGCAAACAATCCGTTAACCAATTCGAAATCACATCGGTTGAAGTCGAAGTTGAGCGGGTCCGTAACAACATAATTATTTTTCTTCACGTCGGCAAGTTCAAAAATTAAAACGAAAGGACGATGGTGTTGATCGATCGCAAGCAGCGGCACCGGCGGCTCAACTATTTCTACACGATTGTTATCATTAACCCATTATGACCCAGCGTATGATATATCATACCTCGTCTTCAAAACCTGTTTACTACTGAATTTCAATAGTTAGCATTGTTAATATATCACTACAAGAGAGATAAGACATCAATCTGATGTGTGTGTGATATAATTTGTCAGTTTTTGTCATTTCATCTGTATTTTCAACAGTGCAAAGTTGTGACAAATGGTGGAAAAAAAGTTGAAAAAATGGCGAAAAAATGTTTGTCTCCAAAACGCATGAAAAAGTCTACATTTAATGACGAAACATTATCTGACATGTAAATTAGTATTTATATGTAAAGTCTATCACAAAATTCGATAAGAAATCTGTAAAAAACTTTGTGATTTGTTTGTTTGAAACTGAGCCTATAAAATATTTAACCTGCGATATTTTGGCCTTGAAAGCATTCCAAATGACGATTTTGCGTTTCCCGACACATTCGAGCCATAATATAATAGATTACAGAGTTTCTCTTCATTTGGTCCAAATTTAGGTATACCCGGGTCATAATGGGTTAATAAAAGCGAGATCAAGAAGCCTGCCGTTTGAATTCGTTATATCATTTATTTGATACAGTCCACTGGATAAAATCGATTCAACCAGAATGATTTCCTGTTCGGACGAAGCATTTATCGGCAGCAGTGAATTAAGATTTTCGTCGCGTGTCCAACTTAAGTGAGGAAGATTATAGTCGCCTACCACCAAAACCCGATTTCGATCACCCGCTAGATCAACTAAGTTTTGCACACACAACGCATGTTGTTCATACAGTGCACTCTCACTGTTTGGTGGCAGATATATACAACAGATAATTAAATCGAAACGTCCCAGCGATACTCGAACAATAGCCTGTTCCAGCTGATCACAGCCTTCAACGCAAACAGCTGAGCTGCGCAGTTCATTATTCACAGCAATCAAAACTCCCCCACCGCGCCTGTGCTGGCTGGTCCGTGCGGTTCTGTCACAGCGATAGATGGTATAGTTGTGCGAAAGCTCAGAATTACGAATATCATCGTTTAACCAGGTTTCAGTAAAAACGATAACGTCATAATCACATTGAGACAGAGCAACACACAATTTATCGGTTTTTGTTCGGAGACCCCGAACGTTCTGAACATAGAGACTGAATGAATGATGACCGTTAGCGGGCAGATTGTGATCGCTTCGGTTCGGGAGCGCAGGACGATGGACAGGGCATGGTGTGCGGTTTCGCAAAACTGAAACTGATCGTTCGTTGCTAGCTATAAAATTTTCGGTACGGCGGTAAGTGAATGACGATATTGCTGGATTATTAGAATTGATTTGATGCTGGTGTTGGCAGGAATCAACAATCAGGAATTTTAGAACAAACAGCATCATATGTCTGCTGAATAATTTAAACTAATTTTTACTTTTTCTCTGGAAAATTCAGATACTTTGAATAAACACTCTAATATAAGACGAATATATTATACCGTTTATAAACTGCAAGTTTTAAGGAGGGGGAGGGGCGTGGGATATTCTGCGGCTGCGGGTTCTCGAACGAAGTAATGGTTACTGTTGTAAAATGATCAAATAGGTATGCCCCCTTGGGATACACCCCTTCATATATCTCCCCTTTGTTAACCCTCGAAACGCTACTGGCTATATGAAGGCTGTCCATTGAATACGAATACGAACTCATTTTTAGTTATTTCAGACCTCCCCGGGTTATTTTCGTTCATACTTTTTGTATGATGCGTTGTTTTTGGCCGATCCCTAGTCCACTTAGTTCATGGACAGCCCCACATGAACTACTTTATACTGATATTTATGTGTATTGTTTATTGCTCTTTGCATTGAAAGTTGGATTTTGAACACACTTGTCCAGTCACACATTTTGTAGGTGAGAAAAGTTGCCAAAATTTCGTGGGAAAAAACCATGAATCTTGGTTGATTTCTATTTAAATTCTAATGCTTACGTAGAGTTGTTATCGACGCAAAGAATAATATAAAAATAGTTTCTAAATACATAATTCCACGCATAATTCATAACTTGAATAAATATGCAGCATATATGAAATAAATGAAAAATTAAATACTATTTGCTTTCCCTATAACTGGTACTGGCGCCACTGCTAAATCAAATGTCAGCTCAGATGGGAGAGTTGTAATGATGGGAAATGTCGGTCAAAATCTATAACGATTATTGATAAAGTTTTGTTATCGTTAATAATTAATAACGATAATATGGCAATATAAGCAAAAATACGTAAGAAATAGAACAAAAATGTTAAAACAATAACAAATCAAGAAGAAGATTTCACTTTAAACCCTCCAATTTTCGATATTCTTCCAGGACGATAAAGTTTGATGGTATTATCGATATAAGATTACTAGCGATATTATCAGTAGCACACTTTTCATCACAGTTTTGAAGGTTGCACTTAATAACTGTGCAGTCCAATTGAGTGTGAAGAGCGCAATATAAACATGCTAATGTTCACTGTTTAGATTTTTAGCCTAACTTTATCGTTTTGGCACAATGTCACCCCCTAGAAGGGGTGAGATTGTGCCAAAGTTCATTCACTTCCAGTAAAATAAGGTTTCATTGTAACTAAACCATCTCTACGGTAGTTATTAATTGAACAATTTAGTATAATTTGACAGGTTTGAAATCAACTTAGTTCCTAAATTGCGTGTATACTGAGCTAAAGAACAAAAACATATGCTTTTTTGGCACAATCTCGCCCCGGATGACGGAATCTGTTTTTCCACTCTATTCATTTAGATATCCAAGAATCGAAGCAAACCATTTTCTTCTTTTTCGACGGTAAATCACAGAGAACAGACATCCAAGCGAAAGGTCCCCACTTGGATAAAACTTATGTCAAACTAGTTGGGAAACTATAGTGATGATGTCGCTAAAGGCGCATAAAATTCTACACTAAACTCACAACAGCTAGCTTCTGGCGCTAGCATAACGGTTACAGTCCATATATACTAGCGCCAGAGGAGCCAAAGGTTGTCAGTGTGCAAATCAAAAGAATCATTTAGTTGGGAAACTATAGTGGTGGTGACGCTAGCATATTAGGTGATTTTAATTTGAAATTTTATCCAAGAATTCCCGAAAAATTTGTTCCTGAATGGATGTCTGTTCTCTGTGGGTAAATTGCAAACTTTTGCACCGTGACCACACGTAATTGCGATCAGCTCCTAATTCCGATCACTCAACCTAAACAGTCAATTTTTAGAAAATTGAGCCAAAATCTATAGTAAATGAGCATGCTCAGTTTTTGAGTTGTGTTTATGTGTAAGTTCTTGAAAAATGACTGCCTTTGGGGCACCATGTACTTCACAATAAATTAAATTCGACAGGCAGTAGCAAAAAATGTCATCAAAATGTATTTTCTTAGCCGAAGTGCTAAGCGCACGATCAAATTTGCTAAGATCACTGCAGCGTGGAAGCATATTACCTTCTTCGGTATTCTATGACAACATGTAGATACAAGCATATATAACCGTTCTATATCAAATTTGGCTGAAAATAAGCTGAATTAGCGGAATTTATTCCATTAAAGTGATTAATCGGAATTATGAACATAACATTTTTTTCTGCTTTTAATTCCGATCACTATAACAAAGTTATAAACTCGCAAAATGCATGCTAACAAAGTTGCTATTTGGATTTCAAGGATTATTCGCCACATGATAACATGGTAGGATTTTTGAAATCTTTCAACGTACACACTTAAATAAAAGCACCAAGCTCGGAAAGATTTTGCCGAAATCTCAACTGCCGAGCGTTCGGTAAAATTTTTTATGTAGCCAAACGTTACTAAAGATCCGTAAACGTCGGTATACACCATCGACATTTTCACCGAACGTTCGGCTGTTGAGATTTCGCGAAAATTTTACCGAACTCGGTGCTATTTTTTAAGTATGTAGAACTACGTCTTATGGCAGGGTGTCAATCCAAAATTTGGAGTCAAGCCAAAATGAACGAAAGAATGAAAGATTTTGAATGCTAATAGCTCTTCCAGCCAGGGCTGTCATTCGCTCACACTATGCGCCCAATGTTCCAATATTATGCCTTGTCGCACAGAGCGATTCGGCAACACACCTCTACAGCTAATATGCACACAGCGTACGAGCGAAACCGGTATGAGAGCGAACGACAGCACTCGGTGAAAATCGCTCAGTGAGTGATCATCCAAACAGCACTTGGTGCTGCCGTTTGCCACACTCCGTGTGGAATTAACGCAACAAAATTGTCTTGCATTTACAAATTTTCTGCCCTTTTAAAAGAAAATACGCGCTGCACTAAACAACTAATATGGTCTGGTCCAGCGCCTCTATGGTTCAAAGGTGCAAGTACCAGCGAACCACATGCCCTGGCGGGTGTTGTGGGTTCGAATTAGGGCTGTCGGTATTGGGCGCTTTTGGTGAAAACCGGTATTTCGGTATTGGCGTAGAAAATACCGGTAATACCGGTAAAATACCGGTATTAGCAGATTATTCGAAATCAATAGAAATGTTGATGTTTTTCAGTAAATTTTTTATTTTGAAACATTAGCTTCAGTATTGTTACTTAGCAAAATAGAATTGAAGCAGATATAATACACTTAACGATTTAATTTCCTTACTGTAGAACGAATTTTATTGCCAACACTTCCAACAATAAAAACACTTCCGCTTTCATTGATGTCTAGCGAACGATTTTAAGCACATCACGAACTTTCCTTTCATTTCTTCAAATTTATAGTAGAGAGACTCGCCTTTAATTATTTACAAAATATCTTGTATTGTTGCTTCCAGCATAATTAATGCCCCGGTCTCCTACAGCCTCTCAACAGTTTTTTCACCATCCCCAAACCGGAACTCCAGCATAACGTCTTCCTCTTCATCATCCTTCACAAATACCTTCTCTTCTCTGTTATCAATCCCACTATTCCAATATAGTGGGATGCAGATTTCATCTCCTTGTGTAATCAATGTATCACTCGAAAGACTTGAAAAATATTCCAAATTCTTTCCTGGCAGATCCTTTGTTGGCAAGAATGCTCAAAACGCGCAAAGATCCCCGTATTCTGATCAGAGCCCGGCATCGTCGAAACAAATAAATGAAGCTAACTTTTCCTTACATTCGCTTCATATATGAAGCGACTTGTTTCATTTGTTGAGCAGAATGTTTCGCGCAAGCTTCAGCTGAAGCTACTGACTGTGTCAAATGATGACGATTGACAGTCATGCACGATTTGTCGATGTTGAGTAGATTAATGTAGGAAATGTTACTCAACATCAATTCAATTGCATTCAAAGTCTAGGCTGACCTTTTTCTGAACATTTGATAGAGAAATACAAATGAAACTTTAAAACCGGTCGTCATGATGAAGTGAAAATCGTTTCAATGACGCTGATTTTTGAAATGAAGCGGCGCTGCTTCAGTTAAAACTGGAGCTTCATTACTTCATTGTTGAATAACAATTTATTAGTGTTGGGTACCGCTAATTCGCTAACCGAGCAATCGCGAAACGCTAATTAGGCTTCATAATTTATACTCAGACTAGCCGAATTGTTGCTGATCCGTAATTCCAAATGAAGTGCCGCTATTAATTTTGAAATTAATAAACTGTTGAGCATTTAATCCATTATTATAGGTTTTGATCTTAGTTTTATTAAGAAAGTAATAATTTGTACAGTGATAGATTACAATGCAAGTTGTTGTGATATGTTAAAAAAACTGTGCCTGTAATTTGCAGTTTGCGATTAGTAATTCGTGAAACTTCCTCGATTATCGAGCAAATTGAATTGGTTAGCGAATTAACGGTGCCCAACACTGCAATTTACTATTGTAAGTGACGTTTCTGGGCCCTGATCTTGTTTCCTAAATTCGTTATTTGAGAGCTTCGAATAATTTGTTGGCATTTGAATACCAAGTTGTTCAAAAATAAATTGAAACCCGACGTTTGGCTTATACAATGAAACATTTTTACAGCAAAGTTACTCTACTGTGCTTTAAGCGGGTTCAAGAGCTATAATTATGTGACCCACAATTTCACTCTCTTCATTGTTAGTAGTCGTAGAATCTCGTCGGCATTAACACCAAGTTGTTTTTCTAAGAGTTTTATAATCTTTTATCAAATTTAGTTCTTATTCGCGTAAGGGGTTGGAAAAAACAAGCAGATTAGAAAATACCGGAAATACCGGTTTTTTGCCTTTCCAAAACCAGTATTTCGGTATCCAAAAATTGGCCGGTATTACCGGTTTCGGTACTACCGGTACTCTTTTTTTTCCCTTTAGAAGCTATTACTGGCTTTTTTATTTTTACATGTACTCTTTAATGTACTGTATCTCGGGGAAAAGCAGCTATAAGCAGCTAATCTCACATGTTTTTTCTGAGTCAATTTATGCTGTATTCCACCATGTACAATATAGAACAGAACACTGAGGAATATCTAAAAAAAAGGTATTATGAAGGCAACCGTAGGTGAACATGTCGAAATGAAAGAAACAAGGGATAGCTCCTAAAGGGAAAAAGATAGAGCTCTAGTATCTTCGACGAAAATGTGCAATTTAATTTGATTACCAATTTATTAGAACATCTAAAAGGTGTACGAAGCGTTATTAAAGAGCTAGATCGAAAACCCTGTTTTTGAGGGTGTCCCTAAGAGTTTGGCTCTAAAACTTTTTTCATGTACGAAATATAAATCTTCAGTATTCAACAAAGTTTCTTAAAATTAGCTTTTATACAAATGTTTTGCAGACAGCTATCATTTCTGACTTAAAATAGAGAAAATATTTTTTGTATCTGCTTGAGGACACCCTAATGTCCGAAAAAATTTTCACCACGAGAAAGTGCTTTTTAAATGAAGAAACTTTTCTGAAGCAACTATTATGCTATGTCTTAAGGTTTCGATGCTATTACTTATGTCTCACTTTCTTAGCATCCCTCCCACTGCGCTACGTAATTTGTGAACAACCCCACAATTACGTAGGCGAAATAGTGAAAGACAAATTAACAACACATTTTTGGATTATCCCTTATGTACAGAGGGCAGCAACAGCGATAATTAACGAATATTAAATGAACAGATTGTTCGTGACGTTACAACGGAGCTACGACCCTCTCTATGCAAAGCTGTGAAAAGTAAAAGCTGTTTAAAAATTAACTTCAATAACTATCGGAATTCTGAAAACGGCAAGTTGTTCAGTATTCATTTCTTATCAAATCATAGAAGAAAATCTTTAGATAAAATTTGAAAGAGAGCAGAATGTTCATGTTGTTACCTTTGTTATACTATAACAAAGGTTTAGGAATTGGTCGAAAAACACGAAATTGATCCGAGGCCCGGAGGGCCGAGCCACATATACCAATCGACAGGGTTCGACGAACTGAGCAATGTCTGTGTGTGTGTATGTGTGTATGTATGTTCGGGGCGCAACTTTTCTATCGCCTGTTTCTCGGAGATGGCTGAACCAATTTGTTCGCTATTACTTTTGCTTGAAAGGTATTGTTGCCTAGTATATCACTATTGAATTGTTTCGTGGTCCGACTTTTCGTTTGAAAGTTATAAAATCGTGGAAATTACGTGACACGATTTTCTCCGGAACCAAATGGCCGATTTCAACAATCTTAGTATCGAATGAAAGCTCCTGTTAAGGCTAAATTAATTATCGCCTGTTTCTTAGAGATGGCTAAACCGATTTAGGTGCTATTAGTCTCATTTGAAAGGTAACATAGCCTAATAGATCACTATTGATTTATTTTTTGATTGGACGTTTAATTTGAAAGTTATGAGCAATTGAATACAATACATTAAAATTTACAATAATTTATAACGATTTCATCTAAGATAGTTTATCTAGTTTGAATTATTTTGGCATCAAATTAGAGGTTTTTGAAGCTGCAAATATATCTGCAAAATTTCAGAAGAATTGGTTTTGCCGATCAAAAGATATTAACCCTCCAACACTCGCGCCAACTTTTGTAATACGGTTACTCGCGCGCACAATGGCCCAAAATCAAAAAGACATGCGCTCTAGAGTTTTGACTGAGAAAACTTGGTTTTACATTTATGGCACCTTCGTAAGAATTTCTTGAAATTGAAAGTTCTATCGTCTGGTGCAATTTAAATTTTGATTAATCTCCCTAAAAGTGAAATAAAAACCCGATTTAATCCACCTTGTGGTGAAAGGAACCTTTGTTATACGGTCTTACTTGCTATTTGAGATAGAAATCGACACGTCTTCGGAGTATAATTTATCTATTGGTTAACGTTACGTACTGCGTTGCTTTACATAAAATTTTTGAAAATTGAATAAGTTTGCAAAATTTGAACAAAATATGTCTACTTATAAATTTTGATAGATCCTTTTTTCATGTAAGTGCTGAATAAAGATAAGTGGGTTGTTAATAATTTGAGTAAGTGCAAGTAAAAGTAAGTTGTAAGAGCAAATATTATTCTTTAACATATACATTGCGTAGTAAAGGTCTAGTTTATAGATTTTTGAACTATGCATAATTTCCTGTAATGCTTATTTGATTCACACCAATAAAGTATTCCAGAATAAATTTCATCAATTTTTATTAACCTTCGGTTACTCACGCTGTTGTATTTTGTATAACACGTGTAGGTTTTTGAACGCCATATTGTTATAAAGTTACAAATCGTTGTGTAACTAACGTATATTCTTCAATAAACTTGTTATGAGCAAAATGTCATAATTATTCAATGCATTAATACTTTAAATTGTTGGGAAAATAGATCAGCATAAACTGACATCACAGAAATGAAGCATCAGCATTACACCTCATATGCCCAACCCGGAATGCCCGGAATTGGCCCAACTAGAATTTTCTCTCGTTTCTTCATATGGAAAAATGGTGTCTATATGCATCAAAACAATCAGCAATAATGTAAAATGTTTAAAATGTATCCGTCTGTTGGTAGTCGAGTAATTCGGGGTCAAAATTAGGGTATTTTTTATAATCAAAGTTCTACAGTTCCTAAACAAGCAAACGTAGAGGTATACTATATTCAGAAAAGTTATGTATTTTTACTATTTGTGTAACTTTGTAATACATGAAAAAGTCATACAACAATTACGAAAAGAGCTAAAATAAAAAACTGATTTCACTAATTCATATACAATAAATAAGATTTTTCTAGCTTCGCTGAAGAGATAGAGGGTTACTGTCTTCAGCAAAATTTCTTGTAATAATATGCTCTAAAACTTTGCAGAACACATCAATGTGTTATATTGAAATTGAAGAAAAATATTTTTTTTATTTCACTTTTAGGGGGATTAATCAAAATTTGAATTGCACCAGACGATAGAACTTTCAATTTCAAGAAATTCTTCCAAAGGTTCGATAAACCTAAAACCAAGTTTTCCCAGTCAAAATTCTAGTGCGCATGTCTTTTTGGCTTTGGGTCATTGTGCGCGCGAGTAACCGTATTACAAAAGTTGGCGCGAGTGTTGGAGGGTTAATATCTTTTGATCGGCAAAACCAATTCTTCTGAAATTTTGCAGATATATTTGCAGCATTAAAATCTTTAATTTGATGCAAAAATAATTCAAACTAGATAAATCATCTTAGATGAAATAGTTATAAATTATTGTAAATTTTAAGTGTTGTATTCAATTGCTCATAACTTTCAAATTAAACGTCCAATCAAAAAACAAATCAATAGTGATCTATTAGGCTATGTGAGACTAATAGCGCCTAAGTCGGTTTAACCATCTCTAAGAAACAAGCGATAATTATTACCTTGTCAAAACAGGTTTTCTTAGGATAACTTTTAAACTACTTGTTTGTTTTCAATAAAATTTACCCGAAAAATTTTACATTAACAAGAGCTTTCATTCGATACCAAGATCGTTGAAATCAGTCATTTGGTTGTGGAGAAAATCGTGTCACGTAATTTTCACGTTTTTACTTATAACTTTTAAACGAAATGTCGGACCTCGAAACAATTCAATAGTGATATACTAGGCAATAATACCTTTCAAACAAAAGTAATTGCGAACAAATCGGTTCAGCCATCTCCGAGAAACAGGCGATAGAAAAGTTGCGCTCCGCACATACATACACACATACACACACACACACACACACACAGACATTGCTCAGTTCGTCGAACCCTATCGATTGGTATATGTGGCTCGGCCCTCCGGGCCTCGGATCAATTTCGTGTTTTTCGACCAATTCCTAAACCTTTGTTATAGTATAACAAAGGTAAAAAATATTTTTCTTCAGTATCAATATAACACATTGATGTGTTCTGCAAAGTTTTAGAACATATTATCACAAGATATAGACTAATCTCAAATTTTTAGTCTTGACCTTGAAATGCGGTCATACATATATATTAATATTTTTTGAAACGATGGTTCTACAATTGATGAAGGGACGGTAGGGGAAAGAAATGAAAATTTTGGTGAAGGTGGGGAAGAGCGGAAAGGAGGGGGGGGATATTGGTAGCTACGCTTGACAAGTAGTCATTTTGACTCCTACCTTTTGTCCAATGCTGGAAGGTGCATGAGACGAACCAAGCTATAATCTGAGATTATAACCGGATTCGAACCCACAATAGATGTAGGAAGAGGCACAATATGTGTCGATAACCCAACCAAACGCGTCGCTATCTTGGCAAGTGGATTTTGCGGTCTCCTTTTTTATAAAAAAAAACATGCCCTGGCGGGTGTTGTGGGTTCGAATCCGGTTATAATCTCAGATTATAGCTTGGTTCGTCTCATGCACCTTCCAGCATCCAGCATCTAGGTTTTTTCGCGTTCGTAAGGAATTTTGTTGGGACGGGGAGACTTTGTCACTCTTTCTGGCATACTTCCCAAGCAAATATCAAATTGGACTAGGTTTAATCACGATCGTAGGGAATTTTGTTGGGATGGGGAGACTTTGTCACTCTTTTTGGCGTACTTCCCAAGCACAGTTATCAAATTGGACTAGGTTTAATCGCGTTCGTAAGGAATTTTGTTGGGACGGGGAGACTTGGTCACTCTTTCTGACATACTTTCCAAGCACAGATATCAAATTGGTCTAGGTTCAATCGTCGCAAAGAATCTTCGACCTTTTGGGACGGGGAGATTTTGTTACTTTTTTTCTAAAAAATACATTGCGACCAATCACGAAGCTAGGATTGCCAGTTGGACAATGCTTCATTATTTTCAATTTTTCAATAGTGCGTACTTTGAAATCAATAGGTTTCTATATTGGGGTTGATGCATGATGCGTAGAAGATTTTCCGTACCGTAAGACGTAGTCCTATGTCAAAAAGTAGAGGGCATGATAATCTAACAGCAGACTTGATAAAAGCCAACATAGGTCCATTTTCCGAGATAATCGCGAAGCTCTTCAACAGAATAATAGAAAACGGGGCTTACCCTGACGTCTTAAAAATTGCCTAAGTCTTGCCTATATTTAAATCTGGTGATTATTATGATCCCTGTAACTATCGCCCTATCTCAACATTACCAGTTTTGAAAAAAATCATGGAAAAACTGCTAACAAACCGGTTTGTAAAATTTTCTGTGCTAATAATGTTCTGTACAAGTTTCAATATGATTTCCGGGAAGGCTATGGAACATCAACCGCCATAATAGAGCTTGTTGATAAGTTGATAGAAGAAATTGACGACAAAAAATTCGTAGGTGCTTTATTTATCGATCTTAAAAAAGCATTTGACACCATAAATCATGATATTCTATTAAAAAACTTGAGCGATACGGAGTTAGACGAGTCGCTAAATGACTTGATAAAAAACTATCTAACAAACCGGAAACTATTTGTTGCTATTAACGGTGTTCATAGTACTTCACGATCGATTGACATTGGAGTTCCGCAAGGTAGTAACATGGGTCCGCTATTGTTTTTGGTCTTCATTAATGATATTGGAAATTTACAACTTCAAGGCATACCTAAACTCTTCGCGGACAATACGACATTGTTTTACCCTCGCACTAATGTTCTGTCCATAGTAAAAGACATAGAATCGGATTTATCAACTCTCATTTAATTTTTTAATGGTACATAGTATAAAGGTACAGCAATCACTCGGAAAACCGGAAATGGAAAGAAGGTCCTGCGGCCCGAATGTCATATACCATTCGACTCAGTTTCGAAAACTGAGCATTTTCTGTGTGTGTGTATGTGTGTGTGGGTGTATGTATGTGTGTAACGCTTTTAATCTCACTCACTTTCCTCAGAGATGGTTAGACCGATTTTAATGATCTTAGTGTCAAATGAAAGGTCTAGGTGTCCCTGTCCCATAGGTCGCTATTGAATTTCATATTGATCGGACTTTTAGTTCAAAAGTTATACATATTAGATAAGATGTTATAAGAGAAAACAGTATTTGGCATTATTCGGGGGCAGAGAAAATGTTCGAAGCACTTGTTCGCAGGTTTCTCTGTCTATTTATGATTAAAATGAGCAAAAACAAGCCTGTTATTCTGTAACTAGCTAGCTTGAGCAGCATCTTTGTATTGGTCCATTAGCGGCTGTTTTTTCTCCATCTTATCTCGTATACAAAAATTTTCATGCCCGCTCAATGCATCCTTCAGTGATCATCCCACAGGTTTCATCTGAAACTCTGCCGGTGACTGCAACAATGATTCCAAACTAACCCCTGTCGTATGTTTGTATGAATTTCAACCCCCATGTGGGGACCGTTGTCCTAGAACGTAAATAGATTCCAATTTTAGACTTCTTCATTTTTTACACAAAAGATTTTCCAGATAAATCATTGAGGGTTTGTCCATTGGGATCTTCATTTTATTAGGTTCCAATTTGTTTTCGACGGAAAAGACTAAAGCTTTGGGTTATAAACGTCTTTAAGACTTGACCCTTCTTTATCGACTGACTTCGCTAGTGTAAAGATCCTACTGACTCTACGTGCATCCCCGACCAGCATCGTACCCCGAAGCTAACTGGATGGCTAGTTAGTTATTTTCGAGGAACACTTCGTGATTTTCTGAACCAAAATCTTATGGAAACCGACTTTTGACTGAGCTCGTTTGTTTCAATTCGGTATAGATATTTGTTATCTCGCAATTTTCAATAATCTTTATATTTGACTTGCGACATAGGTTCACCAAATCAAATTTTGCATAAAAAATAGTTTAATAGTTTAGCTGTAAAAAAGTGACTTTAGTGACCATTTGTGAAAAATGTGGCTTTTTAGTGACCAGCACTAAAAAAGTGACCAAGTCACTAAAAAGTGACTCGCTATCAGCCCTGCATATATAAAAATACGAAAAATACTAGACTCCATTTTCTCAGGAGTTCCTCAACCGATTTGAGTAAACTTGATTCCATATGAAAGGGGAGCCTTTCAAACCCTTAACTTACAAATTTCCATGACAGTTGGGCTTTTGATTTGAAAGTTACGTAAAGAAAAGTACAAAAAAGTATTTAAAACATATTTATGTAACATATAAATTTTAATTCAATGACCAACATCCTACAATTTATTATTATATGCAAATAACTGTTAAGATCTATCAAACGAAACCGAGATATTGAAAATCGAACAATTCATTCAAAAGTTATTCAGACTTTAACACTTAAGCACCATATATTAAACCGTTCAAAGTATAAATCAAAGTAGATATAACAATCAAATGTCGATACTTAAAAAATAGCAAAAAATCTTAACAGCCGAACGTTCGGTAAAAATGTCGATGGTGTATATCGACGTTTACGGATCTTTAGTAACGTTTGGCAACATAAAAAATTTTACCGAACGCTCGGCAGTAGAGATCTCGGCAAAATTTTGGCGAGCTCGGTGCTTTCAATTAAGTATGTATGTATGGATGTCATATGTATTAGAGATGGTCGGGTAGCGGAAAATTTGCCCGATACCCGCACCCGTACCCGTACCCGCCGGGTTCGGGTATTGAAAAAAAATAAATTGCGGGTTCGGGTCGGGTACGGGTTTTTAATTTTTGTTTTTGAAACCGGGTACGGGTCGGGTATCTCTATTGACCACATTTAACACTAAAGATGGTCGGGTACCCGGGCCCGTCCCGTACCCGCAATTTTTTTTTTTAGGTGCGTGAACTAAGAAAAAGTTCAATTTTTCTTTTTCGAATTTCATATCTAATGCTCTGCCCAGTTATTTTTACAAATTAAGATATATTATAGAATTGATGTCAAGCGAACTCATATTAAAATTTTGAAGAAAATCATTTTGTTCTAGATATCCTTTTTCTTCAAAAGTAAAAAAGGAAATATTCGCGCAATAATTTTTTTTCGTGCGTTTTCTGAATTCTTGGTTTTGCAAAATGCTAATTCTTGAACAAATGATATTAATTTCAAAATATCAAAAAATCTGTTATGAACACATTTTTCAGATTGTCATAATTCATAATTCCAAACAAGCTTCGTATGTGGCTCTGAAGCCCAAAAGTTAAGGCCGTCTGTAGACCTGTAAACACTGTACATATTTTTATTATTCTATATACATCCAAGTCTGCAAAAATTATCTTTTGTGTTTGCATATATGTTTTTATAAATCACGTAAATATTATAAAACTTAATCAGGTGTTCATAATGTAAATTAAATGACGCTTACAAGTATGTAAGTCTGCAAAAATTATCTTTTGTGTTTGCATATGTTTCTATAAATCACGTAAATATTATAAAACTTAATCAGGTGTTCATAATGTAAATTAAATGACGCTTACAAGTATTTACGCACCCTAGGAAAGAAAATATAATTATTGTACGGTAATTTTACTGGTAAATAAGGATTTTGTGGAATAAGTAACAGAGATTTAAAAATATCTATATAGATGTTCCAGAGAAATTAAAAAAATATTATTGTGGCAGTAGAAAGGCTAGGTCACACCGCTAGGTGGATTAATTCGGGTTTTTGAGTTTTGGTCCCACTGATTCGTATCAGTAAAGTTTTCTTGAATAAATTTCATCAATTATTTTTAAATATCTTTTGACCGGTAAAACCAACTATTATGAAATTTCGCAGATATATTCGCAGTATTAAAACCTCTCGATTAATACTAAAATAATTGAAACTAGTTAAATTATATTAAATCATTATAAATTATTGTTTTGATGTATTGTACACGATTGCTCATAACTTTCAAATTAAACGTCCAATCAAAAAACAATTCAATAGGGATCTGTCCGGCTATATTACCTTTCATATAAGACTAATAGCGCATAAATCGGTTTGGCCATCTCTGAGAAACAGGCGTTCATTTGTACCTAATCAAAACATGTTTTTAAGGGTACTTTTAAACTACTTGTTTGTATTCAATAAAACTTGGTTAAAAGTTTACTAATACAAGGATACCTCGACATAAGACACCCTCGTTATAAAACAACCGGCGCCCAGAAACTAAAGAATCAGAGGCGTGAAGGTAATCAAGTCATTAAATTTTGATTTTTAGCGGAGAATTACCTTTGTTTAAGAAGCAAGTGCATGGGAATTCCAATGTTACCGTATGTAAATAACATTTTTGGCACTGTTGCCGTTGTGACATGCCTAATCATATGATGCAGCTGCGTTCACGGGCAGCCAAACTCAACTGAATATACTAAATGTAAGAATCATGATCCGACTGCATTAATGGATTAATATTTTTCTGATGGCAATGACCGCTATTTACAATCGTCCCATGTTAAAACTAACCGTAGTTGTCATACGTCAGCGCATCGCATCAACGTATTCAAAGTGTATTAACATTCTGTTGCTCCTCAATGAGTAGCGCAATGTGCGGTTGCTCATACAACCGCGTTCAGCAAGAAAGAGAAAAGTCAAAATGAAACGGAGAAGAATAAATCACGTTAAAGATTGAGCACAGTTGGAATTTTTCTCCTCTTTTTTTCCTCTGAGGAGGAATCATCCCTGACCAGAGCTAATTTTCGCGAGAGCTGATGCTATTTTTTTTAAGAAATCATGTTTCGATATAAGACAAATTCGATATAAGGCAACTTTTTGAAATTATAAATTGTCTTATATCGAGGTATACCTGTAGTAAGAGCTTTCATTTGGTACTAAGATAGTTTAAATCGATTGTGTGGTTCCGGAGAAAATCGTGTCACGTAATTTTCACATTTTTAATTATAACTTTTAAACAAGAAGTCGGACCACGAAACAATTCAATAGTGATATACTAGGCAATAATCCAACAAACATTTTTGCTTATTTGCAGCTTATTCAACTCTTGTATAGCTAATTACCGGGTAACATGCGCCTGATAAGCTGTTATTCAACAAGAATGTTTATTGGGAATACCTTTCAAACAAAAGTAAAAGTGAACGAATCGGTTCAGCCATCTCCGAGAAATAGGCGATAGAAAATCCAGGCATCACACACACATACATACACACATAAACATTGCTCAGTTCGTCGAACCTGATCGATTGGTATATGTTGCGCGGGCCGGATCAATTACGTGTTTTTCGACCAATTGCTAAACCTTTGTTATATAGTATAGTATAGTATAGTATAGTATGGTATAGTATAGTATAACAAAGGTAAAAACATTTTTGAGAGTATAAACAAACGTTTTCGGATTGTTCGTGCATTAGCGAGGTTGAAGCTGTGAAAAAAAACCCAAAGCGAAACTAAGTTTAACCTTGTTGAAAAAACATACATTTTGACATGCGTTTGATTGAAACTAGAGCGAACCTATGTTGGACCTAAGCAAAAACAAGACAGATGATGATGAGTGAAAGCCAGACAGTAGCTCGAAACGTACGGACAGACTGGTATTTAAATTTAAATAAATTTATTTTTGCCGAAAGCGCCGATCACAAGAAGCAAACAAAAACGGTAAGTCGGGCGGTAAGTGTTAATTTGTCACTCTAATATATACACGGAGAATAAAAATGTAGTTTCAATGTAGTTCATATTTATGGTTGCTTCACGCACAAGCAGAAATTTCATTTTGTTTCCAACTGAAATGTATCATTGAAATAATAATATTTATTGTTACACCAATGTTGGATGGTAAAGTGTTGAATAATGCGCTCCAGAACCACCATGCGATTCCACAGCCTCTTATTCAGCAGTTCCTATCTCTACCTCCTCGTGATACCATCCGGGATACGTTCCTTAGTGGAAATCGGACAACCGGTGGAAACTAGGGTCGTATGCGGACAGAAAAGCGAGCACTCATGCGAAGGCTGAAGTGTAAATTCTCCGCCTGCAGGACGGTTGTTCTTGACTCTCAAGTACCAAAGCAGTGGGCCCAAAGCCCCTAAAGGGACCCCTAAAGCCTCTAACCCAAGGTGTGACGTGACCCGTGCCGAGGGATGAATGGTGGAGGGGGTTCTATAAATTCTCTCGCCGCAACGGAGCCTGTGGAGTACCAGGGCGCCCTCCACAGTAATTTGCCCTTGCAGTTGCTGCATCAAGCCGGTCACTGCGATGCAGTGGACAATTTCTTACCGTGCATGTTCTCTCTGCCGAAAAACAAAGAAATGAATGAGGTGGAGAGGAGAATAGTCCTGATCTTCGTCTATCCTCAACACGCCGACTCGTTGTGAGTCGACAAACGAAGATTTGGCTCTAACTCTCTACTCACGGTCGAGATTCACTCTGCCTGATCTCTGACTGTGTGCTGGAGGGTGGGCTGAAACAAATGGAGTGCCGAACAGTTATGGCCAGTATGATGGCTGTACAATCGCTCAAACAATCTAAAAATATATAACGTCGAATATGAGGGTTACTCAAAAGTTGCTGAGTCTCAATAAGACAGATCCCAGCATGCCTAATATATTGACCTATTCGACAGAAACTTATGTGCTGACGATTTTGGTCTTTGGAACTAGCCGAACGGTGAGAAAATTGACAGTTTGCTTGAAGAATCGGAATAAAGTTCACTTTTTTAATTTTCTTAATGTAGTGAAACAACGTAAAAGTAAAATTATTCTTGCAAAATGTAAGAAAATTGTGTACTTTATTTTTGGTATATACTTTGTCAATGGTTTGTTTACAGTATACCGTGACCGCTCCTAATTCTGCGCATTTTTCTTTATATAAGTACTAGCTGACCCGACAAACTTCGCATTGCCACAAATTAACCTGTGTTGTACATAAATCATGAATCTCGGATGATCTTTGTCACAATCTCGAGTTTTGCAAGCCCCCCAGTGGGCGGCGCTTCCGATGGCGGGTCACCGGCAACACTCGCGACCGTCTCGTCCTGAATGATCTAGTGTTACTATAGATAGTTTTTGTGGTCTTGTATTGACTAATGTTTTATGGAAGAGTCTCGAATTTCTCGAGTTCGATTAGTTTTTGAGTTTCGCAAAAATTTCTGTTTTATTTGTATGAGAGTCCATATCCCCCTACCACAGGGGTGAGAGGTCTCTAACTATCATAAAATAAATTCAAGACTCCAAAATCTCCCACATGTCAAATTTGGTTCCATTTGCTTGATAAGTTCTCGAGTTATGAGGAAATTTGTTTTTCATTTGTATAGGAGCCCCCCCCCCCCCTCTTAAAGTGGGGAAATCCATAGAAAATATACCATAGAAAATATTCTTGCCTACAAAAACACCCACATGATAAATTTGGTTCCATTTGCTTGATTAGTTCTAGAGTTATGAGGAAATTTGAATTTCATTTGTATGAGAGCCCCCCCCCCCTCTTAAAAAGGTAAGGGGTCGTAATTCATCATAGAAAAAATGGTTGCCTCCAAAAACACTTACATGCCAAATATGGTTCCATTTGCTTGATTAGTTCTCGAATTATGAGGAAATTTGTATTTCATTTGTGTAGAAGCACCCCCTCTTAAAGTTGGGAGGGGTCTTAATTCACCATAGAAAATATTTTTGCCTCCAGAAACCTCCACATGCCAAATTTGGTTCTATTTGCTTGATTAGTTCTCGAGTTATGAGGAAATTTGAATTTCATTTGTATAGGAGCCCCCCCTCCTAAAGTGGGTAGGGGTCCCAATTCATCATAGAAAAAATTTTTGTCTCCAAAAACACCCACGTGCCAAATTTGGTTCCATTTGCTTGATTAGTTCTCGAGTTATGAGGAAACTTGTATTTCGTTTGTATAGGAGTCCCCCCTCTTAAAGTTGGGAGGGGTCCTAATTCACCATAGAAAATATTCTTGCCCTCGAAAACTTTCACATGCCAAATTTGGTTTCATTTGCTTGATTAGCTCTCGAGTTATGAGGAAATTTGTATTTCATTTATATAGGAGCCCCCCTCCTAAAGTGAGGAGGGGTCCCAGTTCATCATAGAAAAAATTTTTGTCTCCAAAAACACCCACATGTCAAATTGGGTTCTATTTGCTTGATTAGTTCTCGAGTTATAAGGAAATTTGTATTTCGTTTGTATAGGAGCCCCCCCTCTTAAAGTGGGGAGGGATTCTAGTTCACCATAGAAAATATTCATGCCCTAGAAAACTTTCACATGCCAAATTTGGTTCCATTTGCTTGATTAATTCTCGAGTTATGAGGAAATTTGCATTTCATTTGTATAGGAGCCCCCCTTCCTAAAGTGGGGAGGGGTCCAAATTCATCATAGGAAAAAATTTTGTCTCCAAAAACACCCACGTGCCAAATTTTGTTCCATTTTCTTGATTAGTTCTCGAGTTATGAGGAAATTTGTATTTAGTTTGTATAGGAGCCCCCCCCTCTTAAAGTGGGGAGGGGTCCTTATTCACCATAGAAAATATTCTTGCCCTCGAAAACTTTCACATGCCAAATTTGGTTTCATTTGCTTGATTAGTTCTTCAGTTATGAGGAAATTTGAATTTCATGTGTATAGGATCCCCCCCTCCTAAAACGGGGAGGGGTCCCAATTCATCATAGAAAAAATTTTTGTCTCCAAAAACACCCACATGCCAAATTTGGTTCCAGTTGCTTAATTACTTCTCGAGTTATGAGGAAAATTGTGTTTCTTTGGTACAGGAGCCCCCCCTCTTAAAGTGGGGAGGGGTCCTAATTTACTATAGAAAATATTCTTGCCTCCGAAAACCTTCACATGCCAAATTTGGTTCCATTTGCTTGATTAGTTCTCGAGTTATGAGGAAATTTGTATGGAAGCCCCCCCTTTTAAAGAGAAGAGGAGTTATAATTCCCCTTATAAAGAGGGGAGGGGTCTCAATTTACCATAGAATAAATTCTTGTCACCGAAAACACCCACATGCCAAATTTTATTCTATTTGCTTGATTAGTTGTCGAGTTATGCAGAAATTTGTGTTTCATTTGTATGGGAGCCCCCCCCCTCTTAGTGGGGGGAGGGGTTTCTAACCATCACTAAAACCTTTCCGGGCCCCAAAAAACTTCTACATGCATATTTTCATGCCAATTGGTTCAGTAGTTTTCGATTCTATAAGGAACATACGGACAGACAGACAGACAGACAGACAGACAGACAGACAGACAGAAATCCTTCTTTATAGGTATAGATTTTTTAACATTGTGCATAACTATGATCATTGCGTTATTTCTTTATAAACGTCTGTTGAATATTACGCCATTATTCCCAAACAGGTCGTAATATTTGAGAGCTAAATAATATAACGTGACACTGAAAGTATTTTATATGGCAGAAATCATCGTCGTTAGCACCAACGCTAAGATTATCCTTCTAGAAAATTAACAAATTTATGATCGAAATTCTTTGCAATGATCAAATTATCCAGCATAATTAGGAAGAATAGTTTTAGTCATGTTTTAGACAAAAAAAGTGATTACGTGCATTGCTTTCCTTAGAAAATGCGATGCAATAATGCGCAGATTTAGGCACAGATTTTTTATTCATGTTCCAAGTTCTACGCAGTAATGAATCGTACGAAGAAATCGCGACAGAATACGCAACCTCACCCAAATGACTGACGTCTAGAGGCATGAAAATTCAAGTAGAATCTTTAACTTGCATTGATTGGAATCCTATTCTGTGTCTCGGGGTCCGAACCTACGAGCGCTAATTCATGAAACCATGTCTTCTATTTTTTTTTAATGTCCAACATCATGGAGCTGTCAGAAAGTGGGGAAGTAGTTTCTATATGCAAACACAATTTTTAGTAGTAGTCTAAAGTGTAATGTTCAGTATGCAGAAACCCCGAATCAATTTGCCCTTCGCGTTATCAAAATTCGCAATCGCAATCAAAATGATATTCCTTTGCCACCCGGACAGCACAAGACGGATCATGGATTTAATTATGGTAATGGCTAATGCCGGATTTTTGGTGTGCTTTCAGCGTATAAAGACATAAACAATATGGCAGGAGTATTTATTTTCACTTTTTGGGTGCGCAAAATTAGGAGCAAACATGCGCAAAATTAGAAACATGGGCAAGAAAGTGCGCAGAATTAGGCACAGTGGATAAGTTTACAAAACGAAAAATATACTCTATTGTTGGTCGACTTATAATTCCTATATTTTTACTAGATATTATAGACCGTAGCAATACACGTTGCTGCTATCTACGTTGTTAGCTTAAATCTAGAATACTTAGAATAGCAAAAGAATCATAAAAATGTCTTGACTGCGCAGAATATGGTACGTTCATGGTATACGAGAAAATGATGTTTTTGTATATTTGTGCGACAAAAGACAGCTATATATCTCGGTAAACTATAAAAATTCTCGTGCTCAAGTGGTAAAAAACTTGTTTTTTTGTCAAATTAACAGAAACCAGGTTATTGCAAGCAAGATACAGGATAACCAAAGAGAACATTCATGTTTTCATGTAGTGCCGGAGCAACATGGTTCACTAAGACTGAAAGATGTTCGAGTCTCTAGAACTTTTACTTGAACCGATACAAAACAAGCATGAGGATTTTGTAAATTAGAAAAACATTCCAATAATATGCAAAAACCGATTTAGGATCACTGCTGTGTTCAATAAGTTAAGTCGCCACACCAACTTTTACAGTATTCTTCAAATTTATGCTCTTTCAATTCACTATTTTAAAAATGTTTTTAAAACACCTTGCAAAACAGCAATATTCTTACAAAACCTGATAAAAATTTAGTTAAGTTTTCAATCGAAAACTAGTTTACTAGTTAAATTTATTTACTGAAAACTTTTTATGAAATGTACCGCATCTGACGATTGTTTTCATTTTTCTCACCATAGCAGCAGGTCGCGACACGACGGCAGTGTTTACTGAAATTCGTCAATAAAATTTAAAACGACCAGGATGAGAGTTACTCAAAAGTTGCTGAGTCTCAATAAGAGAGATCTCAGCAAGCTTACCGGTCTTGCGACAGGACACTCGGTTTCGTACAAGATATTTAACTTCGGAACACTTGCTCTGCAATCGAGGAGCACAAATAGTACGCAGACTGCAGTATCTCAAAAAGGGGAGATCTGGTTGGCGTCGCCGATCAGGGTACTAGGTTCATAAACCTAGTCATCCCTGATTGGCACATGTCTCGCTCCAGCTACCAGCCTGTCACTTCCTCAATAAGTGATAGGTAAGCTTGAAGCGTATAGTGCAATAATAAAACGGGACATACCATAGTTCAAAATAATGGACGCAGTGGTAAGGGCACGCAACAGAAGAGGAGGAAGGTACACCAATGTTAAATTCAAATTTGAAAATGCTTAAATTTTAATTCAAAACTGTTATTTTCTTGATTCAAATAGAATTTCATTTAGAAACAATATTTTTAGGTTGTTTTAAAAATATTTTATTGAAGCTTAAGGCAACAATCATTTTGTTTGAAATAAACTGCATTTTTTCGCTCCATGTAGATAAGATTAATGGTCGTAATGAATAGCGGGATTTCTGCGAATTTACCCTGATCCATCAATACCATGTATTATCAATGCATACTACCATATTCAATATTTTACAATATTAGTCTAATAACTCTAAATAGTGTCTAATTTATTAAAAATCTCAAATGTGAAACATTTTACATTAAAAGTCTTAAATTGACAATGTTGGGGTTGGCTTGAATAGTTCGTACTTTGACTACAATACAAGGCTATAATTAATATACCGAAAACGAATTAACTGGTTAAGCAAGACATCAATCAACAGTTATAGGTAGTCGTAGAAATTTTCCCTTCTAGTAATCAAACATAATTTGAAAATTAGGTATAGGATACTTTTCATCAAATGAAACAGTTCGAAAAATCGATATTAGATTGATCGAAGTAAATGTGGAACTCGTTTCTGATAAAAATAAACCGAACACTAAGCTCACGGCAATGTATTTAAGACTTACTGTGCGCCCTTTTTTGAATAATTTCGATGTACTATCGTGAACTACTGATTTTTACAAATTATTTCTGTGAATTTCTTGCACTTTTGGCAAAAACGACTTGCTCTCACCGTATCCGATAATAACAATAACGAATTAGAGTGACTATATACAGAGTGGCGACATGTCATCCCAAAAGTAGAGTGCCTATATACAGAGTGGCGACATGTCATCCTAAAAGTATGCAATACTCTACACACTTAAAAAAAAGTACCGAGTTCGGTAAATTATCGTAAATTTTACCGAACTCTGAGCAGCAGAACGTTCGGTAAAAAATTTGTATGATGCCAAACATTACTAATGATCCGTAAACGTCGATTGGCGCCATCGAATTTTACCGAACGTTCGGCTGCTTAGAGTTCGGTAAAAAAAATTTAAGTGTGTAGCATTGCTTATTTTCTTTCTCTTTCCTGCATACGCGTTGGATTGGTCGTCTGCTCGATTGGAATGACACTGACAGATAATTATCATTCCAATTTTGACATTGCCTCCACTCTGTATATAGTCACTCTACCCAAAAGTATGCAATGCTAGAGTGACTATATATAGTCACTGTATGCAATGCGTATTTTCCAAGTATTTTCTTTCTCTTTCCTGCATACGCGTTGGATTGGTCGTCTGCTCGATGGGAATGACACTGACAGATAATTCTAGATAGAATTAACAAAAGGGCGAATGTCGCAAATGTAAACAAAACGAGTGAGAGTTATTTTTTGCTGGACCAGCATAGGAAAAACAACCCTCATTTGGTTTGTTTACGCTTGCGACATTCGCCCTTTTGTTAATTCTGTCTTCAATTATCCCGCATTTTGCACCTTACTGGACACCGCAGTTTAAAAGTGCGACTGGCACAAAAAGTGCGACAAAGCAAATGCTGTGAGTAAGAAAGAGAAAGACTGACAACTGCAATGTTGCTGTTTTGTTTTGTCATGTACATTGGCATTAGAGAAAATAATCTGGATTAATCCAGGTACAGCTGCAAAGCACAATATCATTCCAAATTTGACATTGTCGCCACTCTATATATAATCACTCTATATAACGAATGAATGACGTTTTGCTCGCCACAGAGCTGCCAGATTTCATCAAATTTACCTATTAAGGCTGTGAACCATTTCGCGAAATTTTTAACTTTTTGGTTAAAATTTGACAGTACGATGGTTTTTCGAAAATAACCCTGGTCAGGAGCATGGTTAGTTTTAACCAAGTTCTGAGAGCCAATGAGATATGCACAGGTGAGGAAGAGAGCTTCGATGTGTTTCACTGATTTTTCGTTGCATTTTTTTACATTGGTATGGATGCTTATCGCATAATAAATTTGTTCAAACAACCCGGGTTGAAATGAGATGAATTTGATCTATCAAATAAAAGCAATTGAACATCAAAAATTCATCCGATTTTAACTCGGACAGAATAAATAATATTTTCATCCTCACCTCATATGCTCTCATTGAGCAAAAAAAAACTATCAATCCGTCAAATATGAAATGGTTCACATTCTGAACTGATTTTAACCACTCAAGGAGAAATAACCACCGAATTGTCAAATTTTAACCAAAAAGTTAAAAATTTCGCGAAATGGTTCACAGCCTAAGGCTCTCTAGCTCGCCCGTGCAAAACCTTATCCAGCTTTCCACGAGCGATAATGGCGAATATTGAGCACAAGTGGGCACAATCTTTTGACATTCATTGGAGGAGCGTCGAGTTCGCCCTGACGGAGTTACTATGGATACATTCATGATTGTTTGTTGTTCGAGTGTAAAAATGTAAACATTTTTTAATTTTGCAGATCAGCTGAAGTGAAACATAACTAAACGGATTTAAACTTCTATAGTGGTTTGCGACCATAATTTGCTGAAGGCACTGGCTCAGAATACTTTTTCACAATCGTGTGAATTAAACATTCGAAACATTACACATTAACGCAAACATTAACTTCATGTTGGTCGAGCCGTTGTCAAGTTTGCTCTCGAACAGCGTCTCGACTTGATAAGAAACTTTCCGTTGCGTATTTGGACATTCTCCCTGAAATTTGCGAAAACTGCAAAGCCACAATCCATAAAACTTGTTGTCCGTTCAATTATATTCCTCTTTAGCTGATCTGCAACATTGAACAATGTTTACATTTTTACATTCGAACAACAAACAATCATTAATGTATCCATAGTAACTCCGGCAGGGCGAACTCGACGCTCCTCCAATGAATGTCAAAAGATTATGCCCACTTGTGCTCAATATCCGTCATTATCGCTCGTGGAAAGCTGGATATATCACATCACTCAAAAAAATCAGCACGTTAAGTTTACGTGAAAACATAGGTAATTCTCATCCATCACACTTTTCATGTAACATTCACGTGAATTGTTGGTAACTCGCACTCATACTAACCAGTTTACGTGCGATCCCGGTAAATTTGATCAATTTTCCCATTAACTAGTACATGAAGTTCACGTAAGTTGCTGTACAGAAGTTTACGTGATTTTTCACGTAGATGCGACGTGTCGATTTTTTTGAGTGCAGATGTCGATGAGGTGTTTTTTTCTGACGTTTCGGTCCTAGTGACGGCTAAGCCGCAAACACAATGCATACGGATTTTACTACGTTGCGGCAATTTGGCAGTTTTTCCATGGGTTTTCTGTCAAATTTCCGCAACGTAGTAAAATCCGTATGCATTGTGTCTGGGCCTTAACGCTTTATTCAATAGAAATTCTAATTGCCGGTGAAGGTGAACTAGTTGAAGGATGCTCTCTTCACTCCTACATGAGAAAGAGATAGCATGATTGCTTACCCTTGGTAAAAAGCTGGATGCAAAGTTTCAACTAAATCAAAAACGACAAATTAAAAAAATGTTATTTTTCGTCATTTTGCATGGAATCCCTCATATTAAACAAAAATCGTACAGTTTTATAGATTATAAAATTTAAATATATTTCGTTTTGCTTTTGATAATTTCTTGTTTACGTTTTTTCTGCTTATTTGTTTTAAATTCCTGTTGATCACTGTTAGAAGATTCAGATTCACTGTCGCCGCTACTACTACTGCTGCTACTACCACTGCTACTGGTAGTACCACTCGAGCTGCTTTCGCTGTCGCTACTATCTGAGGTTGATGATTCAGAGCTCGATGAAGTGTTGTTTGATTTGCTTGTATTTGCCGTGCCGTAATCTACCTTGATATTTATAGTTTTTGGTTGACCACTGTTGCTATAAAAAAAAATTTAATCTTATTACTTGTGTCATTCCACTCAAGTGTTCGAGTCCCATGTAATTGACCCTCACGGGTTTGAACCAAACTTTGCCAGATTGTTCGTTTTCGGTCAGAAAGTAAAAATCCAAAATTTGGTGCCGGTTGGATATTCCCTCGATTAATGGGAGCACATAGGGGGGCTCCGTAGCCGCAAGGTTACCGAGTCTGCTCTGACAAAGCGAGTGGTCGTGGGTTCGAATCTTAGTAGAATCAAGCCATTCATGCTCATCCTTCATGCTGAATTCTAAATTTACCCACTCTTGACAGTGCAAAAGTCCCTTCTATAGTTAAGTGTACTGGTAAGAGGAACGAGTGAGTCCTCGAACGGCTATAATATGGGGTAGTACTAGCAGTGAGGAATAAGTGGGTAAAGTTGATCAAGCTTTGAAGGAAGGGTAAACCCAAGGGTAAGTCGCTTAGAACATTGTTGCAGGCTCAATTCTAGATAGAATTAACAAAACGGCGAATGTCGCAAATGTAAACAAAACGAGTGAGAGTTAATTTTTGCTGGGCCAGCATAGGAAAATCAACTCTCACTCGGTTTGTTTACGCTTGCGACATTCGCCCTTTTGTTAATTCTATCTTCAATTTAGGGAATAGCTTATTGCGACATTTGCCCCTATTTAGACTACTCCGATTTACACGATTATCACAGTCGAATCTCGCACACGATTTCGCTCAAGGAAAATGAAGTGAAAAAGAAAAGGAATTGAAAAGAAATCCGACTTATAACTTGATTAAACTAAACGCCACTCTAGTGTCAGATTAACAATGCAAGATGCGGTATGTTTCATTAAATGATTATCAACGTAGTCTAAATAGTCATAAGAAGGGCAATACCTCATTGATTACAATTGCGGTAAATTTATTTCCCAGTTCATGGCACACTGTAGCCCACCTTTTTGACATTTAAATTTTGAAATGTTAGAAATTGGCAGCCCTGCCAATGTTTGTTATTGTCAAAACGATCAAAACCACGGGAATGACACTTCCAATACCAACCTATACAAAAAAAACGTAGCCAACATAGAGCGGGCCCAAGCTGACAGCGTCATAGATGGGCTCAAGCTGACAACCGAGTCGGATGTGTAAATTGCTAATTTTTGTTAGTTTTAGTTTGATTTTAGCCAAGGTTTAAGCATCACATAGCCAATGCCAGGTAAGCTATTGATGCGAAATATATGAAACTGTGAAAATGGTTAGTTAAATTCGTTTTGTGAAATCGCTTTGTGTTTGCCGCCTTTTTCATGTGAGCAACGAAAATGTGACGTCATATCAGCCCCCTGATCAAAACAGTCTAGCTAGGCGTAGGCGAGTTGGACAGGTTTCACTCGAACAGCACCTCAGCGGCACAGTAAAGCACAGACTGAACAAAATTTCTATGAATGAGGGGAACGGAATGTTCTCAGCGACTTACCCTTGGGTAAACCATAATACATACAAGAACACATAAAATTTAAAAAGCATATCGCTATATCGCTTTAGCGAATATAGCAAAAAAAATGCAGTGCAGGTCATACAGCAAAACACCCGGGCGATATCACAATAGGTCAACTATCCAGCTTTTTACGAGCCATAATGGCGGACGCGTTCGTAATATTTGAACAGCATTTTTGACATTTCCCGAATACATCGCACGTTTTCTTTCCATACATTCCTTTAGTTTTACCGTGAACACGCGGAAAGAAAACGTGCGATGTATTAGGTAAATGTCAAAAATGATGTTCAAATATTACGACCACGTCCGCCATTATGGCTCGTAAAAAGCTGGATTCGCTATGACGGCGCCGCAGTGGAGACACCTACATTAGTTTCGAGTATGCGTGAAGCAGAATAGCGATTTGTTAAGGAGTGCAAAAGACAGAAATATGTCGGAAATAATTTTCACGCATTCAGCTACGGGCAGTTCTGTAAGTGGAAAAGAGGTCGTGCGGTGCCGTCATAGCGAATCCAGCTTTTTACGAGCCATAATGGCGGACATGTTCGTAATATTTGAACAGCATTTTTGACATTTCCCTACTACATCGCACGTTTTCTTTCCGTACATTCCTTTAGTTTTACCGTGAACACGCAGAAAGAAAACGTGCGATGTATTAGGGAAATGTCAAAAATGCTGTTCAAATATTACGAACACGTCCGCCATTATAGCTCGTAAAAAGCTGGATACTGGTCGCAGACTCGCAGTGATGAGTCCACGCAGGAAAAAATGGGAGCACCTCCATTTTGAGGGAAAATACCCGTTTTTGTCAAACCCTCTTATTTACTTTTACTTGTATCTCCGGAAATATCTTTGGTTTAAAAAGACACCATTTTCGCATTTTCGAAGGAAATTACCCAAGAAATTCGAAAAAGATATTGTTGTCGAACACCAGTGCTGCCAAATATTTTTTAACTCGATATGAAAACTAAATTTACATTTTCCTTTGAATGAGTATAATTTGATCTCAAAAATTCCAACTTCATCGTGTTTCGCAGATTTTTTTTACATAAGAATCACTCATCGCCCCGAGATGTTCTTTACCGATCCCGAGACATAGCGTTTTGAAGTAAGAAATCCGCCATTTTTATGTAAAACAAAGAGCAAAATTACTTTTTTGAAGCAGTGAGTCTTTATGCAATATAAAAATATTTTGCCATGCCATATCGTGGAAGCATTTTTGCAGCATATAATAAAGTTTTTCTCAACAGTGTTGCCAGCTCTACAGGTTTATGTTTGATTGATAATACTAAATGCAACGGGGTGCTATCCCTATCTTAACGAACGGTGTTTGACATTCGACTTAACGAAGGGCGCTATTGCAAGAAAAGCGACCGTCTGACAAGTAAATTTACTGCCAACCTTGTCAAGATGTGCTGAGATGTTGGCAACAAAAACATGGCACCCATCGCAAGCCCCTGACTAAATGGGACAATATTCCGTTTCCGTTTGCAGTACGAGGTGGGGCAGTTAGAGCCAAGTCTGTCCAAGGCTGAGAGAAGGTGATTGTGATAATGAAGAAAAAGTCCATGCGGACAACGCTAGCGCCATAATGCGTTGATGAGGTTGATGATGATGAATTAATGAGGAGGAAGAAGCGATGACAGAACTTGACTCTATGCAGACAGTAGAATCAATATATATATATATATATATATAGAATGCCAGTGACGCTGTTTTTCTATCCAGCTTTTTACGCGCTATAATGTCGGACGCTATCCAGCTTTTTACGAGCCATAATGGCGGACATGTTCGTAATATTTGAACAGCATTTTTGACATTTCCCCAATACATCGCACGTTTTCTTTCCGCGCGTTCACGGTAAAACTAAAGGGATGTACGGAAAGAAAACGTGCGATGTATTAGGAAAATGTCAAAAATGCTGTACAAATATTACGAACACGTCCGCCATTATGGCTCATAAAAAGCTGGATACAATGTGTTCGTAATATGCGAACAATCTTTTTGACAACTCTGCATACATCAAATCTGGGCACTCTTCTCCTGTACGGCAGTGTTGCTCTTTCTTTCGTTTACGCAAAAGAAGGAGAGCAATAGTTTTGTTTACATTTCGCACATTTTTGCTCTCCTTCTTTGGCGTAAACGAAAGAAAGAGCACGGTAGTGTTGCAAGAGAAAAGTGCCAGATTTGATGTATGCAGAGTTGTCAAAAAGATTGTTCGCATATTACGAACACAATTTATAGCGGCCATCATTATAGCGCGTAAAAAGCTGGATAGGACTCATTGTGGTAAACATGATGCTATCAATATGAATCAAGCCTGAGAATCGGGAACTTCATTGTCAAAGTTGCTCATTGTTATTTATCTGTGCGCTGGTTGATGCTGTCTTCAGTGCGATGAGTGTTTTAATGCCAGTGAAATGTTTTTAATCGTTCTTTATCGTTTCGTCCGGATTGAATCCCACAACTGCACCCTTTTGCACCGATTTTTTCAGAAATATGAAGCAACCCAACTATGGTAGCTGAATTGCAAGAGCAATGGCATGTTTACGAGTTGGTTTAAGGCGATCAAAGCTGCATAAAGTACTCAAATGGTGTTTAAATAGGCGATGTTTAAGCTACTTTAAGTTTTTCAAACCAGTTCTCTCCCAAAAGCTGATAAACAAGCTTAATAGCGGATTTTTCTGCTAAACACTCTGCTTCTAAACAGCCTTAAACATAATACCGTTTTAAGGCCCCAGATAACACAAAATCGTAATAGAAAGTTCACATTAAATCGTTTTCATGTCAATTTAACATTGGAATTGCATAATGATTAGAGTATGTCAAATTGAAGTGAATAATAAGTTGTTTTGCAGTCATGCGTGTCTTCATATACAATTCATGACTGTGAATTATAAAGCAGGATAGACAATTGCAATATTTGATTGTATCTTAATCATATATTCAGGAGTATTTAGTTGCGTGTTATAAAAACTGCGCAAAATAAAATTACAAATAGTTGTCAAAATTTTCGCACGTATATCGCCTCCACTTTGGTACACTCAAAATAATCCACACGTCCTTTCCACGTGAAAAATCACGTAAATTTCTCTACAGGGATTTACGTGACTTTCAGCTGATTGTTATTGGAAAAAATAATCCAGCTTTTTACGAGCCATAATGGCGGACGTGTTCGTGATATTTGAACAGCATTTTTGACATTTCCCTAATACATCGCACGTTTTCTTTCAGCGCGTTCACGGTAAAACTAAAGGAATGTACGGAAAGAACATGTGCGATGTATTAGGGAAATGTCAAAAATGCTGTTCAAATATTACGAACACGTCCGCCATTATGGCTCGTAAAAAGCTGGATAACATCTATCTGATTTTCAAGTTAACGCATTAGTATGCGTGCGTACTACCTGAAAATCACGTAAATAGTACAGGAAAAGCTGGATGGAAAATATTCACATAATTTTTCAGGTAACTTCGACGTGAAATATATTTTGAGTGTACATATATGTTCTTATATGGCGCGAAATATAACTTTTTCATTCAGATATGATTTCGTATACCTCAGTTGCAATCGAGATATACAAACCAAATGGTTTACTGGGGCTGCTCAAGGGTGTTAAAGTGGCTTTACAAACTTCTACCAAGTTTTCTTTCGGCTCACAGCATACATAGTGTCAGATCATAGAATTTCGCAATTCGGCTGACAGCAAAAGTTTGTCAGTTATCGACATTATCGACTGCTTCACGCTAGGCGGGCTAGGCTTCAGGTGTAAAGATATTCTCACTGCCTGTTCTGCAGATTCAAATGGGGTGGATCATACGGTGAGTGCTAAGGGATCAAAAGATGGCGGGTTCAATTCCCGGAAAAAAGACATGCATTTTTAATTAGTTAGCTTACTTATACGAAATAAAATTATTCGAAATTAAAAATATCGCGCTCGACAATGTTCACGGCAAAATAAAAATGACGCGTTCCATTTCTTTAAATTTAAAAATAGATTTTTTTGGCTGCAAAAAGGTTGATGAATCGTTGATTAAGCGGCTGGAAGAGCATATTGCAAAAATATTTCTCGTTCTAAAAATAGAATTGACAGCATTGCGCAAATTGGCTATTTAAAAGCGCGCAAAACCCTCTATTAAGCTTCATCGCAGCTTTTAACAAGTCTGAAGCTTGATCAAATCACCAGATTTAGATGTTTAAGAGCTGACAAAAAGGTTTTTATTTCTAAACCATAGTTCAGCCACAGGTTGAATAAAATCAGCTATAAAAGCGTTTGAACAGCCTGAAGTTGTTACTTGGGAAGCGAATTTTCCAAACACATTACTTGGCGGCCATATTTGAAATTTTAAACTGGTTGTCAAAATTTGACAATGAGATTCCCCTTTTGATGAATCTCAGGCACACACACATTTGCATATATAATGTAAATACATTATCTGAACATGTGTGATGTTTACCACGCGCACTGCAGCGACACTGGCATTCTAGATATATTGCTTATGCTATGCAGACCCGCTATAATTGTATAAGCAATAACAATGAATGTACCCAAGTAACAATTTCAGGCTGACCAAACGCTTTTATCCAGCTTTTTACGAGCCATAATGGCGGACGTGTTCGAAATATTTGAACGGCATTTTTGACATTTCCCTAATACATCGCACGTTTTTTTCCGCGCGTTCACCGTAAAACTAAAGGAATGTACGGAAAGAAAACGTGCGATGTATTAGGGAAATGTCAAAAATGCTGTTCAAATATTACGAACACGTTCGCCATTATGGCTCGTAAAAAGCTGGATAGCTGATTTTATTCAACCTGTGGTTGACCTATGGTTTAGGTTTATAAATAATAACCTTTTTTCAGCTCTTAAATATCTAAATCTGGTGATTTTATCAAGCTTCAGGCTAATTAATAGCTGCTTTCGAAGCTGAAATGAAGCTTAATAGAAACTTTTTTGCGCTTTTAAATAGCCAATTTGCGCAATGCTGTCAATTATATTTTCAGAACGAGAAATAGTTTTGCAATCTGCTTTTCCAGTCGCTTAATCAACGCTTCGTCAACCTTTATGCAGCCAAAAAAAATCTATTTTTAAATTTAAAAAAATGGAACGCGGCCTTTTTTATTTTGCTGTGAACATGTTTCGAACGCGATATTTTTAATTTCGAATATTACTTTAATTCGAATAATTAGGGCTAGCTAATTAAAAATGCATGTCTTTTTTCCGGGAATTGAACCCGCCATCTTTTGATCCTTAAGTGCTCATCGTATGATCCGCCCCATTTGCATCTGCAGAAGAGACAGTGAGAATATCTTTACACCTGAAGCCTAGCCCGCCTAGCGTGAAGCAGTCGATAATGTCGATAACTGACAAACTTTTGCTGTCAGCCAAATTGCGAAATTCTATGATCTGACAGTATGTGTGCTGTGAGCCGAAAGAAAACTTGGTAGAAGTTTGTAAAACCACTTTAACATCTTTAAGCAGCCTTAAAGTAGTTTGAAAGCTGTGAGCCTAATGAAAGCTTCCACTCTACACTTTAACACCTTTAAGCAGCCGTAAAACGGTTTGATGTTTATGGCTGTTTATAAGCAGATTTTGTAGTAGAAAACTCCGCTATTAAGCTTGTTTGTCAGCTTTTGAGAGAGAATTCGTTTGAAAAACTTAAAGTAGCTTAAGCATCGCTTATTTAAACACCATTTAAGTGCTTACTTTAAGCAGCTTGGATCGCCTTAAACCAACCCATAAACAACCATTGCTCTTGCAAATCAGTTACCGTTGTTACTTGGGTACTTATCTTGATCTTTTCCTTTCTTTTGTTTATCCGCTTCTCTGCCTATGTCAGTCTTGTTCGTCTACCCGTATATTCGTGATAAGTTGTGGCCTACGTCGACTTCACGTCGTCCTCTCCAACGTCTTCAACCTATGGCTGATCCCTCGTTGCCCTCCACGACAACGTTAGGGTCGCCGTGAGGAGCAACGACCGAGATCAGACAACGAAAAAGAAAAGAAAGAGAAAAAGGGGAAATTTTAGTCAACATATTGATGCAATTTTCGGGTTAGTCACGGTCACGAGGATTCTATGCCTGCCCATATCCTATACTGCTACTAACTAACTACTCGCTAGGATGGACGCTACTCATTTACCCAACTACCCATGTCATCATGGTCGGCAACCCAGCGCTGTTCAACCACCTATGCTAATTAAAAGCCACAGCCGTTACATGCCATCATTGTAGTATTGTAGCTGTTGGCGTTAATTTGCGAATATTTTGTGCGGAATATTTATTATTCAAGAGCAATAATATCACCCAGAACTATCGAAAAACTACTTCCGAATAATAGAGCAGATGCGATATAATGGGGACTGGCATTCGCTCGAATTATTCCCCCCCCCCCCCCCCCAGGTAACCAATAAGCATTAAAATAAGCAGTAAATCAGTCGTTTATTAGCATCCCTGGCGTTTTATACTGCAGGTTGTTGTTTATCAGCTTTTTGACTGCATAACTGTTGTAAATTGGCATCCACAATTCTATTTAAATTCTTCTTGTTGGTAACTAGCTGCAAATAACCATTGTCAGCACTATAAGAGGGCTAGCAGTAAAGTAGTCGCATATTTTGCCAAAATAGCATTTAAGTAGCATTTAAGGCAACTTAAACGCTTGTTGGCTTGCTTTTAAATTGCATTGGAAATGCTTATTGGTTACCTGGGTACTTATTTGTGGCGGTAGCCAACCGGTTTGTCGGTATGCTCTTCAGATAGTCGTTAAACTGAAGCATTTCTGTAACTAAGAAGGATATGGTAGATCATGTAAAACTTCACTTGGAGATATGTATATATGCCGTGTTAATTGCAAACTGTCACTGAAGTAAGACTTAATAAGATGTTAGCGAAGTTGAAAACCCTCTGTGAGGATGGTATTGAAGCGACAAATTCCGATTCCATGACCATATTTTAAGCACTATGATCATCTTTTAAGAAGTGGGAATGATGGTATATTGAGGATAGCCCTCCGCTATCCCTAGAATCAGCGAAAGAATCGAGTACCAGCTTATACTTGAAGATCTATACTCCAAAAAGATCTAGGTAGAAGTGGAATTTCATTTGAAGTCTGCCAGGATTGGGTAACGGATAGAATGGATAGCTTTTGAGAGATCCATTGATTTCGACCGCAACGGCAGTAGCAAGAATGGAGAGGAGCAGGCCGCCGGTGAGTTGCCATCGTCGACTTGATGGATTCTCCGACAGTAGCTCATCAGCATTAGGACCCAAGTAACCATGAAGCACAGACTGACAGACGTAACACTTCGAACAAATTTTCTAACAAAACATCGTTTCAATGACACCCCTAAAACTTGGAAAAAACATTAGCATCACCTGGTGTAGTCTTCGCGCTACGCAGATTTCGTCGCTATAAATTTATCAATGCTATAAATTTACTTGCATATTATCTGACAACAGCGCCAGCGTAGGCGAGCGGCGTTCTCGCGCAGCGACTGCTGTTTGAGTCTTGGCTTAAGTGAAAATTTGAAATGATCGTTTTTATTGGCGATGGAATGAGGCTTCAGTGTTACGTCTGTTAGTCTGTGCATGAAGCTTTATATCAATTCAATTGTAATGCTTTATAGTGCACTACAAAACATATCATATAATGTATGTTTTTTACATGTACAATTAATGCCGTAATAAAGTGGAAAAGGGCCCCACTATTGTCAAATTAAAGCTGCATTATAACAGCAATTGCTAAAGCACCATTACGGCGTGTATTAAACATCGTTTCGCCTGCATTATCGACAGATCGTTATTTTTAGCTTGTTTGTGAAAAAATACGAAAACATCATTTTGCCCGGTATGTCAAAAGACAAAAATAAATATATTTTCATATTTATTTTTCAAGTCCGCAGTTTCTAACACAGCTTCTAGAGCTATGCGTTCCATTATTTACGATGAATGAAACACGTTTTATTTCGCATTTCAAATGTTTCCTTTAATTAGATTCGAACCTAGGTGCGTGTATCCCTGCATCATTCATTTACTGGCGCTTTTGATATCTCAACTACAGCTGCTGTAGATGAGTGGGTTGTAATTAGTCGTACTTAAATCGTCGTGCGTAGTTTATTTGCGAATTCAATTGGTTGAAAAAAGACAGCAGCAGTTAGGTGAAACAGAGCATGAGTAGTGGCCGTAAATAAGCAAAAACGAAGTCAGATATAAGCATTTTATTAACATTTACGGTACGTTTTAAAGATTTGTCCTGAAGCTTGTAAGCAACATATTGTAGCCAGGGATGGTTCGATCACTTTAACTGAATTTTGATTCATTAGAGAGTACCGCCTCAGCAGAGCCAAAATTGACAAAGTGATGTATGAGACATTTGTAAAACCGGTTATTATCTATAATTTTGCTGAATAAAGTTTTGCTGTATCTTTTGTAGTTACAGCGCTACAATGCTAGTAACTCTTTAGTGACTAAATGAACGTTCATTTAGTTACTAGAGGTACTAGCATTGTAGAACCGTAACTACAAAAGATACAGCAAAACTTTGTTCAGCAAAATTGTAGATAATAACTAGTTCTACAAATGTCCAATACCTCATTTCAACAAATTTTGCTCGGCTGAGACGATACTGTTAAATGAATCAAAATTGAGTCAAAGTGATCGAACCATCCTTGATTGTAACATTATATCCAGCTTTTTACGCGCTATAATGGCGGACGCTATAAATTGTGTTCGTAATATGTGAACAATCTTTTTGACAACTCTGCATACATCAAAACTGGGCACTCTTCTCCTGTACGGCAGTGTTGCTCTTTCTTTCGTTTACGCAAAAGAAGGAAGGCAATAGTTTTGTTTACATTTCGCACAGTTTTGCTTTCCTTCTTTGACGTAAACGAAAGAGAGCACGGTAGTGTTGCAAGAGAAGAGTGCCAGATTTGATGTATGCAGAGTTGTCAAAAAGACTGTTCGCATATTACGAACACAATTTATAGCGGCCACCATTATAGCGCGTAAAAAGCTGGATACGCAAATAGCGTTTTTAATAATGCTAATTTACGATAATGCTTAAACGCATTAGCAATGTTTGTACAAAAGTTTTAACCATGCGAATTGCTGATATACCGCTGTCTGTGTCTGGTATTAGCGATGCCGAACTACAGCCAATATGGGGTTATGCGTTAATGCTTGTGGTTACTCGGGGAGGGTCTTTGGGAGACAAGCAGCGTCATTCATGATAATTTTATATTGTTAGTTGAATACCGTTAACGCGATTAGTCACAAGACATACAAATCACTCTAATAATGGAAAGAAGTGAGAAAAGGAAGTAATAATTACATCCAAAACAATACAATACTGGTGACAGTAACAGAAATGATAGCAATAGTGAAGATGGTTATTAGTATGACATTAGTAGCAAAAACAATAATAATAATGAAGTAATAACACAGGAAACAGCTACTGACTATAACTTCCTGCCCATTAATAATTGTAGTATGGCAGCATAGGCATAAGAGAAAATTCCGATTCATCATAGAACCACAGAATAACAGACGTAACACTGAAGCCTCATTCCATCGCCAAAACGATCATTTCAAATGTTTACTTAAGCCAAGACTCAAACAACAGTCGCTGCTCGAAAACGCCGCTCGCTTACGCTGGCGCTGTTGTCAGATAATATCCAGCTTTTTAAGCGCTATAATGGCGGACGCTATAAATTGTGTTCGTAATATTCGAACAATCTTTTTGACAACTCTGCATCCATTAAAACTGGGCACTCTTCTCCTGTACGGCAGTGTTGCTCTTTCTTTCGTTTACGCAAAAGAAGGAGAGCAATAGTTTTGTTTACATTTCGCACATTTTTGCTCTCCTTCTTTGGCGTAAACGAAAGAAAGAGCACGGTAGGGTTGCAAGAGAAAAGTGCCAGATTTGATGTATGCAGAGTTGTCAAAAAGATTGTTCGCATATTACGAACACAATTTATAGCGGCCACCATTATAGCGCGTAAAAAGCTGGATAAAAGTAAATTTATAGCAAGCTGCATTGCGTATCCAGCTTTTTACGCGCTACAATGGCGGACGCTATAAATTGTGTTCGTAATATGCGAACAATCTTTTTGACAACTCTGCATGCATCAAAACTGGGCACTCTTCTCCAGTACGGCATGGTTGCTCTTTCATTCGTTTACGCAAAAGGAGAGCAATAGTTTTATTTGCATTTCGCACATTTTTGCTCTCCTTTGGCGTAAACGAAAGAAAGAGCACTGTAGTGTTGCAAGAGAAGAGTGCCAGATTTGATGTATGCAGAGTTGTCAAAAAGATTGTTCGCGTATTACGAACACAATTTATAGCGGCCACTAGAAATACTCACAGTAAGAGATTTAGATTCCGCGCTAAAGCCAACGATTTGGCATCAGTGATCTGCCAGCATTTGCCAAAACTGCCAGCATTTGCTGCGGAGCAATATGCTGTAGCAGTGTGACTTGATTGTTTTCGACATGACCGTTTCAGTTTTATTTACATCAATTTTGCACAATAGAACGATATATCTTTCAACTTAATCAGTGCATTGCAAAGCTTTATTCATACTGTGTCCGAAAATAATATTCAAGGTGCGTGACAATAGCTTAAGTAGATTTCATAACTATTTCAATACTTGTTAATCAAACATTTAAGCAAACAGTATGCGTGTTCGATTGGCTCCCTTTCGACAATTATCGCTGCTCGATTGGCTCCCAAGATGGCTGCTTCCGCGTATCTCTCACCTCTGAGTATTTCTAGCGGCCACCATTATAGCGCGTAAAAAGCTGAATACCTATGCACTCATGCACACTCATACATGTGTATACATATGTATACATGCACATGTGTGTATATTTTTCAGTGCTGTGCTGCTCATAATCGCATAACAGCCACAAATCCTATGGCAACCCCATAGAAAATGTCTCGATTACGCAAATAAAGACATCACATTATTTTTGAACACTCGTTCGTTCTAACTAGCGATAATTTTAAATTATCATGAGTAAGTCAAAATCTCATGAATGGTGGGTAGGATTTGGTTTCAGTTTTCTAGAGAAATCCCAACAAACAATTTTGTTTTGAGAATAGCTTGTTCAACTATTGTACAGCTAATTCCCATGATATGCTTGATATATTGATAAGCTATTATACAACAAAAATGTTACTTGGGATTTCTGTACATATCAGCATTTCATCTAGGGAACTGAGTAAGCCCTCCCGATGCTTCGGCCTAAACGGATTTGATTTAAAATCAGATCCGTTCGATTCCGCTTTACTAGACACATACTACACGTAAAGGTAAATTATGCAATCTACATACTACACATATATCTAACTTAAACTATATTACATTCTACATGCGGAAATAAAATTTAGGCGGATGCCGAAGTGCTCGTCAAACCACCTACCCATGGGAGGGTTAATACTAAATGGGACAATATTGCTTCAAAAAGGCGTATAATATACTTTAGTTGTTTGATCGCAGCATTGTAAGATGTTTTTAATCTCGCAGATAGATAGATAAGAACACACCAAAACGCAAATAGATAGATTGTTTATTGTTGCTACGAGACAAATATTCCCTTAATTAATGTAATTAATCATGCAGCAAACTGAAAAGTTGGCAACATTGTTACGAAATACTTCATTATATACATGCTTCCACGGTATGGCTAAGTATTTTGACATTGCATAAAGACTCAGCTTCAAAAAAAATAATTTTGCTTTGTTTTAAATAAAAATGGCGGGTTTCTTGCTTTAAAACGCTATATCTCGGGATCGGCAAAGAACACCTCGGTGCGATGAGTGATTCTTATGTAAAACTATCTGTAAAACACGATGAAGTTAGAATTTTTGAGATCAACAGCCCTATTATGTATTTCGAACGAATCTTTATTTTGTTCGACTTGTTTCGAACGAGATGTTTTGCCCATTTGATTTTGCTGGCGGAAATTACGTTCGAAGAAACTTTCGTTCGAAATACGAATCCGTTCAAAATATAGAATGGCAGTGCAAATTGTACTTATTGAGAGAAAAATGTAAATTTAGTTTACAAATCGAGTTAAAAAACCGCAAGGTATACAGCCCTAAGGGTACATTAGATCAAAGACTAATATAAACTGCATTTCTGGCATATGTATGTTTATAAGAATTTGTGAGTGCCATTGTTTAAAAGTTAAGTGAATGTTTAAAAGAGAAGAGCAAAATATTCAGATTGAATTCCTAATTCTCAAATAAAGCCAAAGCACGTTCATCGCAAATATGACGAGCCATTCGAATGTCCTTCTCATTTGATATGAATGGCAACAGGCGTCGATTCACCGTCTCTTGTTCTGAGAAGGTTTGACCAATTTACTTTTATAGCTTACCGCTCGTTACATAGCATATAATATAGCACATACGCAAAAATTTTTATTTTATTTGTGTGAGAGTCCTTATCCCCCTACCACAGGGATGAGGGGCCTCAAACGGAAACCATCATAAAATAAATTCATGCCTCTAAAAAACCCCACATGCCAAATTTGGTTCCATTTGCTTGATTAGTTTTCGAGTTATGAGGAAATTTGTATTTCATTTGTATGGGATCCCCCCTTCTTAAAGAAGGCAAAGGTCTTAATTCACCATAGAAAAAATTCCTGCATCCAAATGCATCCAAAGCATGTCTAGAATTGCCAATACATTGTTCCGCTTTATCAAGATTGTGATGCCATTGAATTGAATTGAATAAAATTCAATGGCATCACAATCTTGACAAAGCGGAACAATGTATTGGCAATTCTAGACATGCTTTGGTACCAAGGCTTGAAAGTTTTTATAGTATCATGGTATTCATGGTACCTGAACGTCTTCATTGATGAAGTCTTCATCCATATGAATTTAATACACCAGCGCAATTTTGTCTTGATTTTTCAAGATACGCAACATGCAAAAAACAATCCTGCACGAATTTTTGCTTTTTCAATTACATTGTAGTTTCAATTCAGAACACCAAACATGCAAACATATATGCCGTTTACAGAACCGAGGTTGAGTCAGGCGGAAGTAAAATGATGTTCAATTTTTTCTGAGCGATTTGCGGCTACTCCATCATTTGCTTATAACCGGACCACGAATTAATTTTTCAAACTCTGTCATCTTCAACTATGTCCAATAACACCTTCATCGTTTACTTACTTGACTTTTTTGGCGACAATCCACTTATCGAATCTATGCCGAATTCAGGAGCCGTCTCCACATTCCTCGGTCTTGGGCTGCCGCTCCCCCAGTAACCACTAACACCTGCTGCTCTAGCTGCTACGTCAACAGCGCTCATCCAACGGGTACGCTGTCTGTTTTCGCTGGTCTTTCATCCAACATCCTTGTTACGTGACCAGCCCATTTTAGCCTGCCGTGGTTTAGTCGCTTCACAATATCCGCATCTTGGTTTACTTGGTATGATTCATGCAATTCATGATTTAAGACGCGTGTTCGCTGTTTCCACAGTTCTACGGTTAACACCGATGATACCGATGTCGCCCGCAAACGCTAGGAGCATATGAGATTTCGTGAAAATGGTACCGATTCTCTACACGCCTGCTCTTCGAATAGCACCTTCCAATACAATGTTGAAAAGCAAATTCGATAGCCCGTCATCTTACTTCAAATCACAAACGCGCCCGATGTTTCACCCGTTATCCTAATGCTTGATTGGAACTATTAACAATAGAACGTTTCAGTCTTATCAGTTTTGTTGGAAAACCATGTTCAATCGTAATTTGCCACAGCTCATTGCGTTTAACGGAACCGTACGCCGCCTTAAAGTCTATAAACAAATGGTGAGTCTGCAAGTTGAATTCCCGCAATTTACCGAGGATTTGTCGCAAGGTGAACATTTAGTCCGTCTTGGAGCGTTCCTCTCGAATACCGTACAGGTATTCGCCAACAAAGGTTTCCTGCAACGGCATCAGTTTCTCTGAGAAACAGGATACGGGAGAGAATGTTGTATGCATAATTGAGGAAAGTAATGCTTCGGTGATTGCTGCATTCGAGTAAAAGTCCTTTTTTGTAAATAGGGAACATGAGACCTTCTAACCAGTCCGTAGGAATTTCCTTCTCAGTCTATACCTTTTAGTATAACCTGATGGATTGCATCCGTTCTTTCAAAAGTTTGCACCCGACTTTCAAAAGTTTAGCAGGGATGTCATCCTTTCCAACTGCTTTTGCCATTTTTCAGCTATCTCGCTGCTTTTATAACCTCGTTAATGGATCCATAGCTTGTCCATTATCTTCAGTCGTTCTCCTATTTCTGTTGAGCGCTCCATCTTGTTGACCATTCAGCAATGTATCGAAATGTTGATCCCAGCGCCTAGCCACCTCCTTCATCCATTGCTTGGCAATTTCGCTGCCCATCAAACCAGATTTGCTGGAGTAGATTTGCAAAGTTCCAATTGCTGTTTTATTCAACATGATACGTAACAAAGAAAAGGTAAAGAAGAACGCTTTTTTCGGTTATCCAGCAGTAAAACTATTGTAAACATCTCTGAACTTTTGTCTCAATTATGCCACCGTATTTAGTTAAATAGAGAGAAAATACCGTCCTGCATCGTTAACCAATAACTTGAACCGCAATTAACGTATTATCAGTATGAGAAAAGTTTAATAACACTTCCAGGTGAGCAAAAAAAGGATTTTAGAAATGCTTGTTGCGTAATCAAGTCATCCTTTTCCAAACCATATCATTTTCTTTTTGAACTGTTACTTAAACTTCGTCAGTGCTTAAACGTTCCTGATATTCACAATGTACCATGCGCCTCCATTAAGTCAAATGCCCATACAAATTTCAAGTTAAGTTTTCTCAAAAAAGTTCCATAGGCTACACCTATACAAGCAGTGCAGTGAAGTTCTGGATCGACAGGACTACACTATGGTATATGATTAAGCTCTAAGCCTGTGACCGATAGTGATGTTTCCTTGTCAGTTTTAATCGAAGTGCTGTCAAAGCGTTCATAAATTAACCGAGATTGTATCTCGGTTAAACTGACAACATTCAGTTTGAAGCGCAGGTTAAAACTGTCTAGCATTACGGTTTACGGGTCGATGTGTCAAACTGTCCGTATCGTTCATAAATTTAGGGTTGGAGTTAGCACGAACCCAGGTTAATTTATGAATTCGCTATTATAGACAAAACTAAAATGATGACAGGTAACACAAGGTTTGCGCCTATCTTTAACTCATTTTATGCTGGTTGAGCTGAAGAGTTGTTCAGAAGAATCCACGGTAGTACCAGGCAGCCATGGTTATGCAGTCAACATCCAACCATTTGCGTAAATGAGACAGCATGACATCGCTATCCAGTTTTTTACGAGCCATAATGGCGAACGTGTTCGTAATATGTGAACAACAGTTTTTACATTTCTCTAATACATCGCACGTTTTCTATCCCTATATTCCTTTAGTTTTACCGTGAACGCGCGGAAAGAAAACGTGCGATGTATTAGGGAAATGTCAAAAATGCTGTTCAAATATTACGAACACCTCCGCCATTATGGCCAACGGAGTGGTGTGGCTGTCAAACTACATACACTCAACCCCCGCTAATATGAAAAACACCGCGTTCAGATTAGGTGAATTCATTTTTAATCTGAATATTTGGTAACTCTATTCAGTTTCACATACGCATAAGGCGCGCACCCTATGAACTTGTTGTTTTGGTTTGACGAAAACAAACGTTTCGAAATCATTTTACACGTCTGGATTGTAGAAGAGGAAATTGGCTCGACAGTTTCAACTAATACGGTCTATTTTAGGTGCTGAAGAGAGGTAAGTTGCATATGAGCTGTATTGCCAAAGCTGCTGAGCAAGAGGGAACGCATTAATTTTTTTTCCTTTTTTTCAATTTGCAGACACGGTCAACTTAACCGCCAATTATGTGTGACGGTTGAGCAATTTTTAATGTGAACCCATTCATACCAACGGGGTACAGATTAAAAATGTTCAGATTAAAGAAGGTCATTCCAGCGGGGGTACATGGTACATTGTCCATGTCCCACTCATTGATTTTGGTACTTTTGGTTCTGGTGCTTACTTAAAGGTTTATTCATTTTAAGACTACTGAAACTAATTAGAAAGCAGTTAAACACAGCCTTTTAGCTATAATTTAACTACTGTGTTACCTGACTCACTGCGAATATGCGTTGTGTTCGCGGGATCGTGTTGGTTCGAAAGGTTTCGAAAAATATCGCCCTTGTATCGAAAATATCGTTAATTTTGATCACTAAAAATAACGTACTTAAACGTTATATTTCAAGTGCCAGTAGTACGCAATAATTGTATTGTAAAACTGAATTGTTATATATGCAACTTTTGAAGTAGGACTACTTCTTTGATTTCTATATTGGGGTGCACTTCAGAAAAACGAAAAGGGAACATGTAACGAAAAGTGGTTATGGTTTACACGCTTATAACTCAGTCATCCCTCAATAGATTCTAGAGATATTGGTATCAATCGATTGGAAATTTTTCAAAAAATCCATTTCTACATAGTTTATTACATGTTTCCCTAACAGACATGTGATAATTAAGAAAATATTAGACGAACATTCATTAATTCAATATTTTCATTTTTTTCCCTCCTCACGTCAATGCTTCCCAAGCACAGATGACAGAAATATATACGAGATGAGCTATGGTTTAAGCTTCCTTTGATTGTATTTAGTTTACGCCTTGTAATAGAATCCGTTCGAAAATTGTTAGGCTTTAGCTGTTGCTGCTTGCTGCTTCTCCGGAATAAGGCATCGAAGACATCCAAATTCACTGAGCGAGACGCCAACAAACCGAAGAAGCCATCGACTCGTCCGCCAGCGAACGATATGGTTTTCGCTGCTATCAATGTCCTGAATAATCAACGGATCTTCGCTGCAAGTCGTCTTCAAGTAAATCGCCGCCAGCCACAATTGTGACGTTTCAAGCTTGGTCACATTCGTGAAAATGGTTTTGAAATTAGGTAGCTGTCGAAAAGGTCGAAAAGCTGGTCCAAACAAAGAGAGCAGGCGCTTCCGATTCGTTCAAGGTTGATAAAACGGACGATAACAAATTAAATTTGCTAACTGCTGTAAAGGCGGCTCCGATTAAAGCTGTACTACTGGAGTAAATATGCGGCTGCCCCCGAACAAAAATCTACTAAGCCAATGGAATCCACAGCAAAGGCACCGAAAGCCGCCAAAAGAAGTCGTTCCAGCGGAGAAGGTGGCCCGAAAAAAGCTGCTGCCCAGATGTAAATTTCCTTGATTTGCATTACTAGTATCTGGTAGAAAACAATCAGTTCTTTTAAGAACTGCTAAGTAAGTAGACGAAGCAGTTAAATTGATTTTTCTCACATTTTTCCTCAATTTAAAATGAACATGACAAATTGGAAGTTTGTCAACTATGCGCGTACGAGCCGCCAGTCATGTTTAAACTGTATTACATGGCAAAATCTTCTGAAAAGCAAACTGCGCCATTTCGTAATTCGAGGCGAAGCGTTTAGTGAGAAAATCGAATTGCATCTTCATGTATATATTTGGCCCTAAAAAGGGCTAATTGTTGGATAGTTACAGAAACCTGACCAGATACATTTACTATGAGTATTTGTACTTTGGTGACTGTTTTGGTACGTTCCGAGACGGCGCGCGCATGGCAAACTCACCCGGCAGCCAGCCACACTCACTATAACTTGATATTATGCTTGACTGAGCCGTAGTCAACAAACGAAAGAAAATAGCGTAGCTCTCCTAGCGGCGTGGCTTCTTCTTCTTCCTATCGCTTTTTGCGGCCTTTCCACTGGTTGTCGGTGCCATGACATGAAGACGATGCTTGATCTACAGAAACTGGAAGCTTCAAACAACGTACAAAGTCACGCCTTATTTTCTTCTCTGCCATTCCCTTTTCTACGTGGATCAGCCTTTGTTACAAATTGCTGCCGTTTGCTCTGATATATAACCAACGGTAATCCGAGGAACCACATCATTTTCGCATGGGCATCGGTACCGAGAATAACGATCCAAAGCCAAAAAAAGTCGTTCCAAGGAGAATGCGGTCCGAAAAAAGCTGCTGCCAAGCAGTAAATTTCTTCGATTTGTATTATTAATATCTGGTAGAAAACAATCAGTTCTTTTAAGAACTACTGAATAAGTATATGAAGCAGTTGAATTGATTTTTCTCAGTTGAATTGAGACTCAGACAGTTGAATTGAGTTGAATGATATTCCTCATATAAAAATGCACATGACAAGTTGGCAGTTTATTTATCCAAGCTTTAACACGTACAGTAATTAGATGTTTAAACGGCATTACGACAAATATTGCGAACTCATGTTAAAAACATCAGGTTATTGTAACAAATGAACAAACAGATGCAAGCATTCACAGTTTCATTTTGTTCATTTTGTTTTAATAAGTTGCCTTCTTTCCAGCAACTTTCCCACAACAGATCCATTATGGAGTCGAAAAGACCATTATAGTTTAGCCAAATTATTAAATATAAAAGTTCCACACCAATTTCCAACAGTTTCAATAAAAGCGCTCGTTAATGAGCAGAAAAAGTTATTGAATAATTGTCCTGTACTATAACATACTTACTGAATACAACTGATCATATACCTACCTACATATGCAAAATTATGCCATTTCGTGATTCTTTCTGGAAAGTATGAAACGGAAAAGCCACATTACCTGGCAAAATTCTTTGAAAAGAAAACTGCGCCACTTCGTAATTCGAGGCAAAGCGTTTAGTGAGAAAATCGAATTGCATCTTCATTTATATATTAGGCCCTAAAAAGGGCTAATTGTATAGTTACAGAAGCCTGACAAGACACATTTACTATAGGCCGGTATACTTTGGTACCTTCCGAGACGGCGCGCTTGGCAAACTCACCCGGCACAACCACACACAACTGTGAGTGCACGTCTGCCATGCCCGTTGCCGTGCCATCCCTGTCGGCATTAAATGAAAGAAAATAGCGTTGCTCTCCTAGTGGCGTGGCTTCTTCTTCTTCTTTTTCCTATCGCGCTTTGCGGCCTTTCCACTGGTTTTCGGTGGCATGAAGACGATGCTTCATATTAGGTTGCTCTGCAGAAACTGGTAGCTCTTCATTAAGGAAGCACCGGACACCGGTTTTGTTCAAACAATGTACGGTTTCGTTGTACGTTGTACCGCCTTTCTTTCGTGTCTATGATTCTCTGCCCTACGTTGTTCCGCCCTTGTTACAACTTGCTGCCGTTTGCTCTGGTATATAATCAGAAGTAAGCTGGCGAACGGCATCATTTTCGCATTGGCATCGGTCGGTACGGAGTACGGTACAGAGCAGACAGCAGAGAGTTGCGGTTATATCTCCCTCACTGGACTCGGCAAACTGGTAAAACGCAGCGCAACGGCAGCAGCAGCAGCAGCCGATCATTGTTTAGTGTAGCGTGTAGAGTGCGCAGAACGCGTTGGTACCGGAGCATCGATCTATTATCAGCTATATTAGAATATTTGGTTGCGGGAGCGGTAGAGCTTGAATCAATGGAAAATGCTCTGTCCGGTAACCATTGTCACCATTGCCCTGGGAGGTGTTGTTTCAAACATTCAAGCCATTCTGCTGGCCGGATTTTCAACCTCATAAATTACCACAACCTGTCCTTTTTAGGACGAACGAATTTGTTAATGAAGAGATGAAAATTTTCTGTATACTAAATTTCTTTAATTAAATTTCCAAATGTCGCTGATTCTTTGAATCATGAAGAATTTCTTCTGGTTTGATCTATAAAACGTCATATTTAACGGTGACTCACCATGCGGTCTTCTAACTCATGACGTTGCTTTAATTTTATTTTTGCTAAAAATTTTTGCCTTCCCACGCCAATACTTCCCTAACACGGATGACAGAAATATATAGGAGAACAGCTATGGATTAAATTCCCTTTGAATCAAAGGGATCAAAGTTTGATTGTATTTAATTTACGCTCTATAGAATCCGCTCGAAAATCGTTGTTCTTCCCCGGAATAAGGCAACGAAGACATTCAAATTCACTATGCGAGACGCCAATAAACCGAAGAGTCAACGGATCCTCGTTGCAAGCCGTCTAGAAGTATATCGCCGCCAGCTACAATTGTGACGTTTCAAGGTTGGACACATTCGTGAAAAAGACTTTGAAAGTTAGTTTTCAACAAGAGAAAGCTGGTCCAAACAAAGAACTGGCGCTTCCGGTTCGTTCGCCTACCAAACTTGCTAGCGAGAAGTAAGATTACTAAGTCGATGAAGACCATAGCAAAGGCATCGAAAACTCCAAAGCCAAAAGAAGTTCTAACGGAGAATGCGGTCCGAAAAAAGCTGCTGCCAAGCAGTAAATTTCTTCGATTCGTATTATTAGCTGCTGGTAGAAAACAATCAGTTCTTTCAAGAACTACTGAATCATTTTCGCGTTGTTTAATGAGAGTTACGATTTTATCTCCCTGTCCGGACGCGGCAAAGGTGGTAAAACTCGGCAGCAGCCGATTATTGTTTGGTGTGGAGTAGAAATTACGCCGACCGTGTTGGATTCGAAACATCGATCTATTATTGTTAATTGCAAGGAAAATTGTCCAATCGATAAGTGCGCAATCGCTCATAAAAGTGCTATTTTAGCTTAAATCGTTTCGGTCTCTTCGGCGCACTTATTGCTTGGAAGATAACCAAGGTTGCCACCTGGTTTTCCCAAAAATCTGGCGAACACGAATAAAAGTGTCTGGCAAAAATCTGGTGGTAAATTAGTCCGACGGGGAGGCGTTTTCCTGAAAAAATCTTGCTCGGTTTGCTCACCGTAGATGCAAAATTTTGTCCAAAATTAGAAGTGATGACCTTTTTGCAAGACGGATAATAGAAAATCTGGCACAGTGCCAAATATCTGGAAGGTTTTAAGCTTTGTCTGTTGGTCTGGCGCGCAATCAAAAATCTGGCAAAATCCAGATTTATCTGGCATACTGGCAACCGTGAAGATAACGAAAAAGTGCGCCGAAGATACCGAAACGATTTAATGCAAAATAGCACTTTTATGAGCGATATCGCACTTTGGATGGTACAATTTTACTTGCAATTGACAATAAGCTGCTATAATAGAATATTAAATAAGCTAGAAAACCCGAATTTTGGTCGCGGAAGCAGAAGGGCTTAAATTGGTGGGAAATGCTCTGTCCGGTGTTACGATTGGGAGACGAATTGCTCTACATTCGTAGTCCTACTTCAAGCCTGCGCCCGTGCCACTAGGCATGGACCCTTACACTTTTTACAAATTGAATGCAATAACAAAAGCACAACTTATAAAAAATCGTTTGTTATCGATATTAACTGCATATGCGTCATAAACGAATAAAACGCATGGTTACGTTTTATTTCAATAATACGCATATTCGCAGTGAGTCAGGTAAAACAGTAATATTGGCTGTTATTTTTGGTATACTGGCTGGTTCCAAGTTGTCGCCGTCCATGGATGTTTGGTCCGCAAAATTTTGACAATTTCACACCTCTGATTATGGCTCGTAAAAAGTTGGATACGTTCTGTTCGTTTCACTCAGCAAACCCGGTATGCCGGCAAATGGGTATTATTATCAAATCTTAGCCAGATTTTTGCAGATAATAAATACACACGCCGGCAGAGATGCCATATTTTCTAAAAAATCAGAGGGGTTGTGTACAAGACACGACCGCATATATAGGTGACGCAGAACTACGTAAGTCTCTTTGTAGTGATAGTGGCATGTATTCATGCTTGTAATCATTCGATTCTTCATGTATACATGCTATATGCAACATATATCCATGCTACATGCGTTGTATATAACATTTATCAAAGTAGTAACATTGCATACGTTCAATTCTCAAAAGATTGTGCATTTGAAAATAATTTAACAAAATCAAGAACACAAACTATTGCTTTCCTGCTACCTTACTGAAATTAAAGATTCTTTTTATTATCCACGGTTTCCCACGTTGAAGGGATTTTACCAATTCAATCCTATTTTATCAACAGCACATCTTTTCACTACACTTCTAATGAAACGGCAAGCATGCGTATTCATACAGTTGTATTATAACCGAACACTACAGCTGTAGCACATTTTTCCAACACAGATATCAAGTTCGCCGAGGTTTAATCGTCTCGCAGTAAAGAATTTGCGATCTGTTGGGACAACGAACTTGTGTCATTTTTTCTGGCACACTTTCCTAACACAGACATCAAATTGGACTAGGTTTAATCGCGTTCGTAAGAAATCTGTTAGCACGAGGGGGTTTTGTTACTCTCTCTGGCGTACTTCCCAACCAAGGACATCAAAATGGTCTAGATTGAACTGCGGTGTTAAGAAATCTTGTTGAAATGAGGAAACTTGGTCACTTGTTTTGGCTTACTTCCCAAGCACAGATATCAAATTGGTATAGGTTTAGATCATCGTAAAGAATCTTCCAACCAATCACGAAGCGAGAATTCTGGTAAAACATAGGTTCATTATTTTCAATTTTTTAATCGTTCAACATCAAGAATCCATACTTTTCTTTATTTGAGTCGATTCTTAGAAGATTTTCCGATCGATTGGTGTAAGAGGTTATGGAATGCACATGTTCACCCTTTGCCAGATTGGTGTAAGAATATTGAAAATCGATCGGAAAACCGTTGAGCTATTAGCGCTCAAAACCTTTCATTTTTCGTGACGCTCAGACTTTTCGATTTTTTGGAATGACACCCTATCTCAAAACTTGCCGTAAGACGTAGTCCTACGTCAAAAATGTCTGCAAAACCGAAAAAATCGAGCAGTTTTCCGGCTACTCGTCAGATTATTTTTAAACCAGAATTTTCTGGTTTAAAAATAATCTGCGAAAATCTGCACATTTTTTTAGGAAGTCTGTGAAAGTTATTCGAATATTTCGCTTAACAATTCGATTAATCGGACGATTATGAACGATTAATGGGGATTATTCACAATTTTTTCTCCACTTCGAACTATTCGATTACTGAATTAAGCTGGAATCACACTGACCATCACCGAACATCAACGGCAAGGTATCGTAACGGAACGTCAGTGATGGCTGCATGCATTTTCAATGTGCGCATTCACACGAGTGCCTTGACGTTTCGTGATGTGACATTTCGAACGCGTGTGAATGCGTACACGTACATTGAAAGTGCAAGCGACCATCACTGACGTTCCGTTACGATACGTTGCCGATGATGTTCGCTGGTGGTTCGTGTGATTCCAGCTTTACTCGTGCCAGTAGTATTCGATTACAAATTATTCGATTGTTCTATGCTCTAATAGATTATTCGATTAATCGAGCGATTACCGGACAATACTAGGTCCTCTGGCCTGTTCCTGACAATTGGACCTCGGTGATTGGCGGAACTATGAAGCGCTAAGCCCCCCTTGAAAAATTGATTTGGCCGACCAATAAAATGGGCGAAAAAAATGCCGGGGTTACACTGCACCCCCCCCATCCCTAGAAATGAGCGCTAGCAGGGTGGCCACTCAGTCGGGAAAATCGGGAAAACCGGGAAAAAGTCGGGAATCACTAACAGTCGGGAAAAAGCCGGGAATTTCACAAATAAACCGGGAAATACCCGCCCGAGAAGTTTTTTTTTCAATAGCTGCATTTTTTCAATCAAAATCTTCAGGGCGCCTTTCAGGTTTTTTTCATCTCGCCACTTCAGTTTGAGTTCAGCTCAGTTCATTCGGCTCACTTCTTCGGAATTGTGATTTGAACCCGAACCCCGCTCCACTATCCTCTTGGTTCGATTAACAGCGTCCAATTGACCGAAGTGTGTTAGTTCGGCTGGTCAATACGTACTTCGTTTACTTACGAGTTAGATCGACACCACACTAGCAAATGGCACCTTCACTAGTCGTTCACCGAGCGGAAAACAAAATATTCCAAAATCTTATGGAGACTTGTGAGGCATTATTAGGGGCAAGTCACCCATAACCGGACACTTAAGGATTTTGACATATATAAAAGCAACACTGCATAACTTCAGTTTTTTTCACTGGAAGAGTAATATAGAAAACTATTTTCCAATAAAAAAGGATACACGTACTTGAATCACTAATGAACCATTTTAGAAGCGAAATGAGAAATCGAAAAAAATCATTACTTAAAAATTGTGTCTCCCAATACCAGACACTTATCAGAAATCATAATGTAAATCAATTAAAGACTTATATTTCTGAATAAAACATGCCAAAATGTTTAAAATCTCTTATTGCTTGCATACTTGCATACTTGAATGAAACAGGCTGCTTTGCTTTTCCCGTGTAAATCTTATGGGAGAGTTTGCTCTAACTCTTTTATTCATACGGCCTAATGGCACGTGTCCCACCCCAGTGTGGGATGGAACCTTGACACGTCAGTAATTAACCTTCTAACGGGCAACATAGAAAAAATAATGTGAACAAGCTAATGAATATTTTTTCATGAAATTTAACTCAAAATTTGATATTCATGCAAAAATGCATGCATATCATACATTTTTTCACGAACTTATCCGCTAAAACAAACTTGCATCCGTTAAGAACCATCCCGCGAGTAGGAGCTTTGAAAAACTTGACCCCCGATAATTGGTTGTAATCGACTTTCGCATAAATTTCTCCTCCATGATCCATTGCGCTTCGTTAGCATCTAGTCGTACAACTTACATGCCCGAATTCTGGCCTGCTCGGTACCACCTGGAGCCTTTCAAATTCGCCGTACAGTGTAGCAGCCATCTTCAGTTTTTTCTCCAAATCAATCTGAGATATTGGGATTAACCTTAACTTTCCGAAAAAAAAACTTTCCGAATGATCTTTACCCGCAGTTGACGATCAAGGGTTTCACTCCCACGTTTGGTTTGCACTTTGCGGGCAGTCGTGAGAATTTTCTAACATATTTTGTTAAAAAGTTTTTGATAACTCACGCCTCTATAACTTTAGGATAATCCAGCAGTTTTGCCTGCACCTGAGTTGACGCTGATGGATTTTGGGGTTGACTGTGTCAATCATTTTTATTTTCTCCTCTTACATGATAAATATTTCGGAATAACATTAGTTTTAGACTACAAAAAATATAAATCAAGCAGAACTGTTTACAAGCAACATAACGCAGTCAAAAACTTGCATATCCGACTGAGAGCACCGCTATCGCCAAATTAAATTGCCCCATTTCTAAACGATCTAAGCTTAATTTATTTAAATTGAACAATTATCTTTATCAAGACTTCAAAACGGTTTCTCAAACGGTCAAACAATTTTAAAGTAATCCGACCAGTTGAAAAATTTTTCGGTCGGGAAAATCATACATAAACCGGGAAAAAGTCGGGAAAAAATCGGGAATTTGAAATTTGAAATTGAGTGGCCACCCTGGCGCTAGTTCCGCCAATGACCTCGGTACTGTTTTGCGTTTTTCGATGGTTATCTTTATACCTTTGCCTATTATAACAAAGGTAACACACCGTAAGAATAATCAAAAATGTTAAATAATAGCCCTTTAACCTTTACAAGCAGAATGAGCTATCTGGCTAAGACGCAAATTGCCGGTTGGGAGCAAGCACTCGGTTAAAAAAATGTATCTTCTAACAACAATAATAGCAGATACTCTGAAGTTAAATAATTATCGAAATACTCGTATCAGCATTTTCTATAATTCAAAGGAATTCAAAGGAATACTTTTCTTTTTGCACACCTGGCATTAAATCAACAATCTCCCAACACAACATGCACATTTCCGTCAACAATGTTTGAAAGCTTGAAAAAGTATACTTTAAAACAGTTTTTTCGTACTCTATACTTACGCATTGTCGACTTTATTCAAATTTTTCTTCATCACTTGTGTTCTCGAAGACCTATGAACATATTTTCGTTTTCCTTTACATTCGTAACTCCAGTGTCCAAATTCCAAGCATTTTTGACAACGTATCCCTTTGGGAAAAGCTGCAGCTAGCTTAGCTTCCCTGCAAAATAATAAATATAAAGGTAAGCAACCTTTAAAGTGTGAAACGAAATTTACCTCTGTTTCTGAGCTAACTTTATTGCTCCTAAATGCATTGTTTGGTTGTGATTTAGATACCATTTATTTTATTTATACCATTTATACACGTAGTGATGTACTGATGTCCGATTACTTCTCAATTAGAGAGCCTTAGAGAGTCGCCATCTTAAACCGAAAATTCCAATCGAACAGAATCAGTTGTCAAAAGTAAGTCCACACGCTCAACCTCGGCTACTCAAAATTGAGTAAAGAACTACTCAGTTTCGGAAAAACCGTGGGTACGCAAAAATGAGTAAAGGTGCTGTCACTCAAAAATGAGTAGCCATACATTTTCTCCAAAATGAGTAGTTTTTGCTCAGTTTTTTTTACTTGGATAAATGGGTGGAAACTACTCATTTTTGAGTAACCGGGCATTTTGTCAAAACAGAGTAGTTTCTACTCAGTTTAATTAACTAGATTAATGAGTGGAAACTACTCATTTTATTGAGAGGAATGGTTAGAAACTACTCATTTCGAATATGATTTTATGATTGTGAATTTTATGATGTATTCTTCTGAATATTTATTTGTAATTAATAAAAAAAACAATTGTAACGACGTATAATGATACGAAACCCTTATCAGACCGGTATTTTGTTATGGACTTGAAACTGTGACGCTGCTTACCAAGGGCCTAAGCACCCTTGCCGTGTTCGAGCGAAATGTGCTGCGGACAATATTCGGCGAAGCACAAACTGAAACAGCTCATTGTTACTAACTTAACTTAATTGCTTACTTATTGGATTTCCACTGTAATGTTTCTCTTTACAAATCCTTGACCCTGAACAAAGTTCTAAACTAAGTGGTTAACGTATCTCTAATAAATTACAATTACAATTACAATTACTGAAAGCGAGTGGGGGAAAGAGTGGGGGAGGCGTATGAATCATGATGTGCTTCAGACACTGCTTGAAGAGGTTCCCATCGTACATCTCGCGAAAGTCGGTAGGCTGCGGTGGGCAGGACACGTCGTAAAGATGCCGGACAGTGCGACAAAAACAGTTCTCTTCAACAACCCCACCGGCATCGGGAAACAGGAAGGCTCGAGGTGCGAGATGGTTCGACCAGTTCGAAAGTGATTTGCGATTTTTGAGACGTCTGGCAAATTGGTGACGAGTGGCCCAGGATCGAGTTGAATGGAGGCGACTGCTTGAAACAGCACGAGCCACCCCGGCTATATACTGCTGACAACGATGACGACGATGACTGGTGTTGTTACAACAAAATGTGACGATTTCACAAGGGTAAACTGTATTTGATGCAATTCTGCTGTATAAATTTGATCAAATTCGCCTCGATGATAAATACTATAATTATTGCAGCTTACTTCATCCAGTGCTAAATGTTTGAAGAGGGTATCTTTCAACTTGGGAAACGATCATTTTAGAACGATCATTTTTGCGAGCTTCCGTTGCTCCTCGGATGTTGAGTATCTATAAAAACATAAAATAAATTAACAAATAAATGATATAACATGTTAAATTTACTCTAATATTATTCTTTTCCATTCCGAAAATTCGAACTATATTGCTGATTGCAAGAAAAATTGTCCGAAGTGCACAATCCCTCATAAACGTTATATTGTACATTAAATCGTTTCGGTATCTTCGGTGCACTTTTGACGTAGGACTACGTCTTACGGAAAGGTTTGGGATAGGGTGTCATTTCAAAAAATCTTTCTCGAAAAGTGGTATGGTTTTGAACGCTAATAGTTCAGCGGTTTCCCGATCGATTTCCAATATTCTTACACCAATCGATCGGAAAATCTTCTAAGAATTAACCCAAATGAGGAAAAGTGTGGATTCTTGATGTTGAACTATTGAAAAATTGAAAATAATGAACCTATGTTTAACCAGAATTCTCGCTTCGTGATTACTTACTTATTTAGGTGGCTTGTCGTCCTAAGACAAACCCTATTGAACAAAGTTTCTCCATGTAACTCGGTTGAGGGCTATCGCTCTCCCATTCCTCGGACACCGAGTACTCTCCGTCAGATCTCGCCCCACCTGGTCTAACCATCTTCCTCGCTGCACTCCTGGTCGTCTTGTTCCTACCGGACTTGAGGCGAGCACCATCTTTGCAGGGTAGTTGTCCGGCATTCTTGCAACATGCCCTGCCCGTCGTATCCGTCCAGCTTTAGTCGGTACATAACACCTTGTAGCGCTATGTTGAACAGCAGGCATGAAAGACCATCACCTTGACGAAGCCCTCTGTGTGATTCGAATGAACTTGACAATCCACCCGAAATCCGAATACAGCACTGTGTACCATCAATCGTAGATTTAATCAGTTTGATGAGCTTCCTGGGGAAGCTGTTCTCGTCCATGATTTTCCATAGCTCTTTTCGGTCGATGGTATCATATGCGGCTTTGAAGTCAACGAACAGATGGTGCGTGGGAACTCGGTATTCACGGCCCTTTTGGAGGATTTGCCGCAGTGTAAATATTTGATCCGTTGCAGACCGACCTTCGACGAAGCCGGTTTATCAGTTCCCACAAATCTGTTCGCAATTGGTGATAGTCGGCGGAAAATGATTCAGGACTGCACTTTATAGGCGGCATTGAGAACAGTGATCGCTCGATAGTTCTCACAGTCCAACTTGTCGCTCTTTTTATAGATCGGGTTCTTTTTCCAGAGCGGTGGAGCGGCCAACGAGCTGGGAACGGGCTTTGTAGTGTTGGGCAAAATGCAGGATCGCGTAATGGACTGGAAAGCGATCAACGGGAGGATGTGCGTATTAAGGATAAAAGGTTGTTTCTTCAACTACACCATCATAAACGCAAGGAGCGATAAAATATTTTTATAACAACCTGAAAATATTGTTTCAAAACGAAATTCTATTTGAATCAAGAAAATAACAATTTTGAATTAAAAGTAAAGTATTTTCAAATTTGAATTTAAAATTGATATAACAATAAATATTTTCATTTCAATCAAACATTCCAGTTTGAAACCACATGAAGTTCCTGTTTGTGCGTAAAACAACCATAAATATGGTTGAAACTACATTTTTATTCTCCGTGCGTACATTGCATTGTCCACACGAAGGTAGACCCGACAACGAGACGGAGGCGTTCTATGACAGCTGCTCACGATGGACAGGCTTGCTGATTATCGCGAAAGCGCTTTACTCTCTTTGTTAGTTATTCTCCAGAGAGTTGCACGGCCAGTGAAAAAAAGCTTCTCAGATCAGCTTCGATCAGCTTTGCGGTTGAAGCTATTCGGCATATTTCGCTTTTCCATGTTCTTCGTTCTTCTCTGAATTATCGCCTGTATGGCAGGCAACAAGTATTGCTCACTAATGAGTTACGAGTTAAGGCGATTCATAAAGCAGTCTTCAGCTAAAGAAGCGTTCAATAGTGAGCGATATCATCTACATTCTTCATGAAGAATATTTTTTGGTTCTTCCTCGCGAATGAATGAATGATTTTAGGGAACAAGGGAAACTATTCATGTTGAATGGCAAAATTCGTTGTGATGGTAAACAGAATCAGAAGATTTGTTGCATTGCGGCTAGATAAACCTAAAACTTTTCCTCTTAATTCTATTATTTGGTCGCCGTTAAGTCAAACGCGTTCAAAGTTTGTTGCTCTGTATGGTTTATACAGTCAACCAAAAAAGTATTCGGACAGCAGCGCATAAATCTTTTAGTAATTTTGCACAGTATTTTTGCAAAGAATGGTACAGGTATACCTCGATATAAGACAGCCTCGTTATAAAACAACCTCGATATAAGACAATTCGATATAAGACAATTTTGTCTTATATCGAAACAAATCCCTTTGACATAGCTGATAACGATACCAGAGCTGATTTTCCATTCTGAAATCGATGCCATGAAGATGATCATTATTTCAAAATAACCCCAAAAATAGTAAAAAAAATAATAGTTCAAACAATAATAAATAGTTCAAAAACCGTAAACACATAACACAGAGCAAAACTGGCGACCGCTAATGCATTTTTTTTTTTTGAAAAAACCATGTTTCGATATAAGACAATTTCGATATGAGACAACTTTTAGAAATTATAAATTGTCTTATATCGAGGTATCCCTGTAACACGTATTTTTTAAAACAATGTTTAACTAAAGCATATTTAGATGCACAACAAAAATTCGGGGAAAAGCTTTCCGTTTTGCAGATAGAGTACATATATTAATTTGAATTGCCTAAAAATGCAGCCAAAAAAGTATTCGGACAGTTGACTATTAGTTGAAGCAAATGTCCTTTCTCGCTCAACTACTACCTTGTAGGACCATTTACGTTCTTGATGACCTGTTTTAATCTGTTTGGGATGAAATTAACAATTTTTCAAATATCCCTCTGTGAATTGCTGACCAGTTTTTGCAAGAGCTCGGTTTAAGTCATTTTTGGAAAGAAATGGAATGATTTCTCATTATAGAAATAAAATTATCTAAAAAGATGTTCAAAAGGGTTCAAATCTAGACTGAATACTGATGTTTCGATAGCGCTAGGACAATTGTATGGTGCCTACCGCTTACAATTATCGACAGTATGTTTAAATTCAACATCCCGGTACAATATGTATGTACCACACAATTACAATTTTGCTTTAATTTCACCTAAAATTGTTCAGATAATTGAGTTTACACTTAGTTCTTTCCAAAAATATATACCTTTGCTACCTCGGAGCTTTCCATGCATCCAGACAAGGTATGACACTAACCGCATTGCTTGTTTATTTGCTGACGAGTGATTTTTCTCTTGTAACCCTTCTCTTTTAGTTATTCTTGCATAAGAGTTGTTGGTGTCATACCTTGTTGATTTGTTGATTTTTTAATATATTTATGAACAAAAATCAGTTGGGGGGTTAAAAGTAAATTTTTTTGCAATCATTTTCAAGTGATTTTCAACGACAGAATACAGTGGACCCCCGTTCATTTGAACGATTTCTCATGCAAACTAACGGGGTTGGTTTTTAATTTGAACAACTGGAAACCCTAAATATGCTGGAAGTTGTGTGAACTGGGCGCCCTACTCTTTGTTATTGTTTTGGTGGTTTGATTCAGTTGAAAGTTGGAAGCAGCGAATATTTCATTCTCCGATCGGATTTCTATCATCATTGGAAAACGCAATGTGAAACAGATTAAACACGCTAGAGCAGTATAAACAAATCGCGTTTAAGCGCATTGTCTGCATAAGCAAATGATGTCATGTTGAGAATGACATTTGAACTATTTTTAATTTGCACGGCGTGCAAACCAACGGGGTGCAAATTAAAAAGTATTCAGATTAAAAACGGTCAAACGAACGGGGGTCCACGGTACATATTAAATTTAAATTACTGCATGGTATCACGAAGTAATAAGAGTTAATATTTAAAAATATGACAATCGAATTGTGACAGTGAGACAAAATTACACCTTCACATTTGTGGTTGTAACAAATTAAGTATATAAACAATATGACTGAAACTTTTTTTCAGATCACTAGAAGGATATACCGTCATCCGGGAATACTTGCAACACTTTGGCGCATCGCACTTTTGACAGCTCTAACGCATTTGTTTGTTAACATAACCATTTGTACCCAATGCCATTTTAAAGAAGGGATGTTTACCTATTGTTTAGTTAAGTTTAATCCATTACGTCATTGTTTTGCTTGTTTTTATACGATTGGAAAGTAATTTCACTTTCAGAGTAGGAAAAATGGATGTGCAAAGTTGCGTCAGTTCATTGACATGGAATTATTTTTTATTATTTGGTTCCTGTACACAATAAGTGCATTATATAAGCTAACAAATAGCAACTTTGAGCTTTGTTTATATTTTGAACTTAAGAAGAAACAATGAATTCGTGTTGTTACTTCCAATATGGCGCGGCTTGCAGCACTTGTAAAAATGAAAATTATTGTAATAGACAGTATGTACAAAGTAAGTTTGCATCTGTACGATGTTATTTTGTCTACCACCATCTCCAGAAAAATTAAAATTGTGAAAAATTCCACGTGCCTGGAAACGGCAATTTGGAGTTCGCCGACATGCTGCATTTTAATCGAATATCTTTAAAAAAGCGATAGACGAAATTGGGAAACAAAAAACGCCTCCAGTATCTCTTGTTTTACTACAAATACATTCAAAATATCTCAAAAGAGTCATTCGCGGTTTGAAATCAGATATAAAATCATAAGAAATGCAAAATCAGAAAAGTGTTGCAAGTAACCCCGTTTACTGGGTAACTTGCAACACCCCTATTTTCGGTTCATTCTGCAGATTCATTTAGTTTATATTTTTTCTCATAGTCATAAATCAAAAGTATTCACCACTATACAAGTTTTGGCTACTTACATTTGGACCTAAACGCTGTACTTCGAAAGTTATACTAAGTCAAAGTTCAAAAGTGTTGCAAGTATCCCCGGATGACGGTACCTTCAAAATGGATTGAAGAGCTCGTTGGTCATCTATCATAAAAAAAATTGGTAAAAATGTGTCTCACTGTAGACGTCTTTCCCCTATAATTTAAAATGTTAGCTATCAATGGTTTTATTTAAATAAAAATAATTAAAGAATGTGCTAGGTGCAACAGTGATACAGTGGTAACCCGATTTTGTCACTCTCCGATTTTGTCACGTTTTCAACCCGTTTGTGTGATTTTGTTGTAATTTGTTTTTTCTTGTTCATTGACTTCAATTAATGCTTGTCGGATATAAATTTATCAAACACAAGGTATTTGTCACAAGGCAAGAAAATTGCTTTCGTTGTATGACAAGCTTTATAAAGAAAAGAAATGAATTTTCCGATTCAATTTATATTGTACCAATAGTTGCGTTAATGTTCCCCTAACTAAGTTTGGTGTTCCTTGAATTGTACTATTCCGTATACATTGCTAGGTTGCTAGGTGAAAAAACATTTTAGCGCAACTATAGAAATGAGTGTCTATAGTTGTGCGCTCCAACTGCGCCTATAGTTGTGTTAAATTTTAGAAAATCGGCATTTTAAGAAATATTGCTTTAATTTTAAATAGTGTAGTCTAATTACTACCAATACTCCTAAGAACTTGGTTTATATAATGAACGTAATTGTTTTATTTAAAATGCTACGGTGACGAAAATATGCATTAATAATGAATAGTAGCGCAACTATTGGTACTACCACATCTATTGGATCAACTACACTATAACAGCTAGAAGGTTACTTTCTTTGATAAAGTTCTTTATAATAATCTTCTCAAAAATTTTGTAGAATATTGTTTTGCTCTAACTCTTACTGCTTGAAAAATAAATTTTCTATCTCTCTTTTAGGGGGGTTAATCAAAGAATCGTTCATGCCATAAGAAAGAGCTTTTTACGCTGTGAAATTTCTCTGAATATAGTTAACCAGTATAATCAACCATTTCTGCGCAATTAAAAAACGCATGTTTTCATACCTTTGGGACCTGTGCTGTGAAAAGGCGACAAATGTCCACAGAGGCGTAGAAGGAAGTGCGAAATGTCCTAAAAGTGATTAGCATGAAATATATGTAGTTCGTTCTAAGTTATCTGCAAAAAAATAAAAATTGAAAAAATACCCGATTTTGTCACTGTCCCGTTTTTGTCACCCCTAAATTCATCATGGGGGTGACAAAACCGGGCCATTACTGTATTTCTCTTCCTGGGGTGCGTAAATATTCCTTAGCGTCACCCAGTTAATTTATTTTATCAACACCTTTATTAATTTCAAATATATTCGTATGGTTAGGAAAATATATCAAATAGATGATAATTTATTCAGTCCTCAATGAAAAATGTATGTAAAATACAGGTAACTACGGAAACAATATGAAATTGAATGAGATAAATAATTGTTTGTCCAGTGCAAGTCTTTGTTGTTTGCAAGAACGCAATTTTTTTTTTTGAAATAGGAGAACTAGTTCTTGCTATTTTAGTTCTACGAGTAACTATTTGTATAAACCAGCTACAGATTGAATCGATTTTGGTACGTTTCACGGATTATTTTTGACACGGCCGTATTCGAAAATCAGTTTTATTCTTTTTTAAAAACAAAACTGACATCTCAGAATATTTCTTCGAGGCCGACCAGGCAATTCTGATGGCTTAGCGGACAATTCCCGGTTCGGTTTGGCGAATTCTGCGCGAAATTTCGTAATAACATTAGAAACAAAATATATCAATGTTGTACGTACATACAAGCACACGTACATACATCACAAATACACACATACTCATACACATACATGCAAGCACACATATATGCAAGCACACATACATGCATCAATACATAAAAGCGACTCTTGATAGATGTTTTGGTTATCCACGTTTTGACGGTTTTATATACGTTCCTTACGTATTCAAGCTTAAATATAGTTTATTTTCGTTTGATAGGTCTAAACAGAACAGTTTTCAAATAACGTATACTGATATAAAATTCAATTGTGATCTTTCATTTGTCACCAAGATCATCCAAATCTATCAACCGACTCTGACAAAAGTGAGTGCAAAACTTTCATAAGTACACACATACGTACCCACGTACATACGTACACTCACACATACATACATACACACTATCTAATAAGGTTTCCAAAAATAAAATACGGAAACAGTTTGCTTTTACATTTTATCTGTTATCTGCAGCCAACTGAAGTAAACTATTAATCATCGCCTCGGTGATAAATTTTTGTTCGCTTCTTCATGAAGATCGATGCATTCGAAGAAGAGTGAAGAATATCATGTACGCTTCGCACCGCAAACGGACCGAAGGCGAAGAATAGAAAGCGCAAAGATAAAACACCAATGTTCGGCCTATGTATTACTCTCACGCAAGTCGCATCGCTGCAAGCATTCTAGTGTTATTATTATCTTCATTCTGGAGCAGTGAGGCGTTATTGAATCTTCGAATGCGTTCGTGCTTGAAGACTAAATATAGGCGTTATGATGCGATTATCAGCAAGCCTGACGATGGACATCAAGATCGTCTTCGGGGATTTGAACGCCCAGGTCGGCAGGGAAGCAATGTATAGACCGGTGACCGGGCTCCATAGCCTGCACACCAACATGAACGATAACAGCCAGCGATGCATCAGCTTTGCAGCTTCCCGAGGCTTGGTGGTCAGAAGCACTTTCTTTCCCCACAGTCAGAAGCACTTTCTTTCCGCCACAAAGCCAGTTGGAGATCACTTGATCAACGAACTTCGAACCAAATCAACCATATTCTCATAGTGTGCTCTAACATCACCAACTTACGAGGTGCGTATATCGACTCGGACCACTACCTAGTAGCAGTACATGTGCGTTCAAAACTATCGACGGTTTATACCTTGCGACAAAGCCGCCCTCCTCGGTTATATATTCGGCAGTTAAACAACCCACCAGTTGCCGAAAACTACGCGCGTGTACTGAATGAAGCTCTGTCTTCCTCTGTGAAGCTAGATGCTTCGACCCTCGAAAACGGATGGAGTATGATTCGCTCGGCCGTCAACGAGGCCGCAAGCGCGGTGCTAGGAAGAGAAACCTCGAGTGCATGAAGTGATTGGCTTGACAGAGAATGCCAACATGCGATAGAGGGAGAAAAAGAGCTTGGAAAAACTATCTAAGCATATCCACGAGTGAGAATTTGGTCAAGTACCGACGAGCGCGGAATGAGTTGACCACGACCATGAGGAGGAAAAAGCGCCAGAAGGAGGACAGAGATCGTGAGGAGCTGGAACAACCATTCCGGGCTAATGACACGTGCTGGCCTGGCAAAGGTGAACATGTGCATTCCATAACTTCTGTTCACCAACTCCTCTCCCTACATCCACGTGGTGCCGGCTGGGGTTCGCAACCTCGGTTGTCGTACGCTAACAGGGAAGGGGTCACAGTGGCTCCCACCCACCTTAAGATGGCAGCCCCGTCAGTGGGATAAGGACCTTAGGTTTACAGCCTACTGTACCAGCAAACAAAAAGTTAATGAAAATGGAAGAAGAAATTTATCTGAATTATTGACAACGACCTTTAGCGTGAAAACACGGACAGGAATCGGAACATGGAATATACTGACCCTTGCCCAGCAGGGCAAGCTGGCTCATCTTGCAGGGAAGCTGGCCGCCTGAAGCTTGAAATCCTGGGGCTGAGCGAGGTCCGCTGGCCGGGTACTGGCGAACACAAGACATCATCCGGGAAAGTCTTGCTTTATTCTGGTATACGAGGTGAAATTGCTACTCGAGAAAGAGGAGGAGTCCTACTGAGCCCAAGGGCACATGCAGCCCTAATGCAGTGAGAATCGTTGAACAAAAGAATAATCGTTGCCAGATTTAGAACACGGGTTAGGAACCTTACAGCAATCCAGTGCTTTGCGCCAACAGATGATGCCGACATGCAGGAGAAAGAGAGTTTCTACAGCCAGCTGAACAGTGTGGTTGAGAAAATCCCAAAAGGGGACATCCAATTCCACATGGGCGACTTCAATGCGAAGATTGGCTCAAACAATGCGGATCTTGAACGTGTAATGGGACGCCATGGCCTAGGCGGAACAAGAGAGCCTGGACTAACTCCCTAGCCGAACAAGGTGAAACCGACGCCGCCAATGGTGATATCCGTTTGTTGTACGATATTTCTTGCCGCCTTAGTGGTACCAGGACGAATACGACATCATTTGCTTATGCAGAAAATGCACATAAGCACGGGTTGTTTGTACTAACCTAGCGTGTTTATTTTGTTTCACATTCCGTTTTCCCAACGATTATGACCGAAATCCGATCGACAGGGTGTCGACTCAAATCCAAAAATAAAATTCCCTGACTTTCCCTGATTTTCCCTGATGCTTCAAATATTTTTCCCTGACCCTCAAAACTCGAATGTCAAGCTTATTTTGGGCGATTTCTGGCTTAAGTTTTTAACCCTTTAGCATGGGTTATGCGAGCTGCTGAAAACTAAAGCTAGATTTCTTCATGATTTAAGAACACATATCAAAGATTCTTAACCTGTTTCTTACCAGCGTTTCGAAAACGCCCTCTTCTATCGAGTCTAGGGACAGTTATGTTTGAGGTATCAACTTGAATCCAAAGAAACAAAGATTGAGAAATAATCTAATCAACCTGGTTTTGCACAAAGCTTAGATGTTACATACAACAAAATTACAGCCGTGTAAACATAACAAATCTTGCTAATTTTCAGTCAGCTCAAACTAGTTACTTTGCCGCTGGAAGGTGGACACATGTCTGCGGATTTTCAGTTAAACTAAAACAAAACTTTCCTGAAAGTTTCAACTTGTTATCTTTGCTGCAAAAAGGATGGGGTTAAGGAGATGATTCCTCAAAAATTTTTGGTACAAAAATGTGCGTTTTGCTGGCTTCGAGGTACGGCAAAACTTTAGCTAGATATATTGTTAGAAAATGTCCAAATGGCAAATATTTTAACCCTCAATGGTGGATGCGAAGTTAAGACTATAAGACTAAAGCTGTGTGTCATGATTTCGGATTGCAACTATCGAGGCTTGAGAGCAACAATGACTCGAAGGTAGTTCGGTGGCCGGCCGTTCGGTCCGATG